>NW_027192312.1:14330-452924 GCF_041956625.1 Thermomyces dupontii | reverse complement strand
CATCGTTTATTGTTTCGCATTTACAAATCCCGAGCTGTTTCGAACTATCCAGCGACGAACAACGCCGCCTTTTTGGCAAGACGAACGATTGGTCTTGCGACCAGAGTTTGCACCGCCGCCAGGTAGTGATATCCGTGACCAGATTGAAGCACAGGTGTACCTGCAAGGTCAAGGCGAAGAATCTGAATCGGAGGATGAGCCGAGCTCCGGAGACGACGATGACCAGAAGCCGTTGGCAACCCGTTTTTCTGAATTCAAGGAAATGATTCAGGAGGCGCTGGCCCTTGCAGACGACCAGTTCGAGAAAGGAAGCGAGAAGTTTGTGGAGAAGTTCATGCTCTCTGGCGAACCGTATCGTGTACTGCTCGAGGAGGTTAAGAGCCGCCAGCGCAAACGGAATGGCCTAAAAACTTGGGGTAGATATCGGCATCCTGCGACGATGTATCTTAAATAGGCTGGCCAATTTTGGTGAGGCGGTTGATCGAATATGATGGGTGGTTAATCTCTGGAAACCAAGAATAAAAATTTTCGTTCCGAGTTGCAATCAACTGGCTTATTGATTCTTATCACGCTAGTACGGACCCATACGGGCTGATGTAGTTTCTCATGATCACGTGAATTTTCATAAATTTAGTTAAGAGGAATAAGCACACTTCCCACAATCACTCTAAAGTAGGAAAGTGAGAGGCCCTGTGAGAATTATTGAAAAGGTTCTTGGCAAGGTTCTAGTCCTAATTCGAAATAGTCTACCAAAATAGGTCTAGTGCACTGTGAGAATGAGGCTCTGCCCTGTGAGAATAAAAGAACCCAACTCAATGATTACTCGTACGGTCAGCTAGTGAGGGAAACGGAACGGCCAAGGATGATAACAGATAGTTAACCTCGCTAAGGTAAGTTACCTACCTAAGGTACAGTAGGTACCTGTTAACCCAGGCTAGATAAGTTTGTTCAGTTCCGTAACCTGTCACGTCAATCCTGACTCGCGGTTCCGTTCTGAACTTCCGTCCAAAATTGACAGCTCACTCATGAATCATGACAGGAGACTGGCCCCACGGTCCCGGATTCCCAGGGGTCAAAAAGGCACAGTGGGCGCTGTGTTGGTACTCCGTACACCTCCGAGTTCCATTGCGGCGATTCGGCATTCTCTCCGACTCGCCGAGAGGATAAGTATCTAGGAGTGGTCGACTGAGGTACCGGAGGAGTTGGTTGCACTGTAGAACTGGTCTCAGGGCCTTTGCAGGAGTGCGTGTTTGACTAGTTCTTAGTTACCTACCTACCTGAATATTTACCTTCGGAATACGCCTTACGGCGAAGGTTGTTTGACTCGGGGGTAAGAAAACCTGGGCTGTGAGCGATTCTAGTACGAGGCATGCGAGTGCTCGTACTTGTAGGTACCTACACTGTCGGAACACGAACCTCGGTACGCTGCATTCCAATGAGAAGCTCAGCCTCATCATCCATTAGAGGCTTCAGAGCCCAGCTGGCGGTGTCTTCCGTACGAGTATGTACAATACACATCTTGTACGGATGCCTGCTACGGCAAGCTCGCAAGTGGCAGGGCGGAGGCATCGCCAGAGTCAGTGATATTCTCGCCAAAGCTAAATAATGTATGGATTGCAGGCTTGCAGCTCCAGTGGAGAGATCAGGAGAAGATCAGCGGTGCATTGTCAGTGCCGAAGAAACAGCCGATCGTCATGGCTTCACCGTATGTATTCTTATCATGGGTTTCTCAAGCGAGCGTGGTCCCACACTGCGTATTCCATAAAAAGCTCGAGATTAGTCAGTCCGGTCTCGTGCCTTGTTTAGAATCTCGAATAAGTTAGTTGTAAACCCCCCTTCCGACGTCAAAGGGGCAAAGTATGATTTTCACCAGTGTATGTAGCTGCTGTTGAACAAGGTACCTGCTAGAAGCTCTTAGTTCTCTGTACGGATGAGGACGGAGGTACTCCGTGCTGATGCATAGAAGACCAGCTCCAATGCTCCAACTTGCCGCAAGTAAGCAGGGACCACTGGTGTAGCTGCGCCGCAATCAGCACGCTCCACCTCGTTTCAAAGTCCAGACGGACTGCGGATGGCATGATGGCAGCGAGCATTGTGTCTGTACTGAGAGTACGGAGTACTGGTCTGTTGTATCGAACCGAGGTTATGCACATACTGTAGTTAACTAATTACTGTTAGGTTAGAATTTAGATCCAGTTCGACCCACAAGCCGCGTACCCGCTTTTCTCGATCGGGAAGAGATCGAAAACGAAAGCGGAGGTTTTCTCTGCGCACCTCATTGGTGGAGAAGCTTGCTAGCGCTGGATTCGGAATGGAAACGGAACGTACCGTCCCAGGACGGAGCCACCATTGGCGCGGATGCCACATCCGACCGGCAGATAGCCGTCTCTGGCTCTCTGCGTGGAATCTGGAGAGTCAAGCGAGAACTGGAGGGATCAAAGTCTTTGGGAAAAAGAGGCCGAGAGGCTCAGAGAAAGGGGTAAGTTAACTACGAGAGTTTTTCTCGAAATTCCTCGGTACTTACTCTGTCTGGACGCGAACTTGGGCTTGAATTGACTTTAACTTACCTGAATGCTCCAAGCCTCCAAGTAGTTACTCCGTAGGTACTCCATAGTCCAAGTACATAGGTAGTTAGCGGCTTAGCCTAACACCTCCATATGAAATGAAGCGGCCGTGAACGCTTCGTATCTTGAATAAGTTGCTAAATTAGGTAATGGCAGGCAGGTTAGTCGCCGTCCAACTCTGAGTTTGGGGTTGCACGTAGCGGACAGCCCTGGGACAAAGCAGGCGATCATCTGGCTGACTGGCTCTGAGCTGGGCTTTTCTCTGTCGTCTAACCGGGTCATGACGACATTCAGGGCACCAGCAAACCAGGAAATCCGCAACTCAAAGTTAAAACTGCCCGGCCGCGCGGCAATAGTGACGATCAGAATTCTATCTGTGCATGTGCTGAATCTTTCCTGCTCCAAATGTCAGGGAATGGACGCAGCCATCAGACATAGCCAAGAGTGCGGGGTGGCCCGGTAGCACCAATTCAGCTTAGCGGAAGTGGTTGACGCGTCGATGGCGGTGATGTCTGGCAGCAAGTGTTGCACCGGAATGACCTGATGGGCAATCTTCTTCAACTCGAGCTCGTCCGGGTCATCTGTCTGTCTCGACTTACTTGGCACGCTTCATCTTCCTGGAGCAAAACTTTTGGACGGTCGAGGTGCTGCGAGAGAATACATACAGTACTACGGAGTACGGAGTACAGTACAAAGTATACATACGCAGACGAGTACACGTGCAACTGTCAACCATTTACCCGTCATGGCTTAGTGGGTTGATCATGGCAATTTGGCTGGATACGTACCTACGAGTATCGCGTCCTCGCAGTCCAGCTGTACGGAGTACGGAGTATCTACCTGGCCGTTATATCAGCCGACGGGACACCGGAACACGAGTTGGCACCGGTGAGTTTCACTGCTGATGATCGGGGGCATTGGACGCTCCCCTGACGAGCCAAATGAACTTTGAAAAAGACTTTCAAGGACCAGTTGCAGGGTTGGTCCAGTTGATCATCGCCGAGACGTGATACAAAGCCTAACTCGGTTATGTAATTGACGAGGACTTGGGCGAGGACTAAGAGCCAGCTGCATGCGGGGAAACTTTTTAACTTCACAGACCAGCCGGGTGGATCAGATGGGATTACTAAGATAGACCTAACCTTCCTATAACTCCTAGTCAGATATTAATAACATTCCAGCCGCTCCGTTGACGATCGGTTAGAGGACTTCCCGGAAGACGGAGGATTTGGTAAAGTTCTGGATGGTGATCAAGATCCTAACTTAGGTTTCCCGCGGTGTCGATCCGCCATGTGCTCCTTGGTCAGTTCAGGGATTTTCCCAACGTAGAGTAGTTATGTATCCGTACTCCGTACATGTACGAGTACGGAGTAGGTATTCGTTAGTCTTACCATATTGCTGCGTCGTCCCATCATAGTTAGATTCAGTCTCGACTCCGACAGTATCCTGGTCTCAGACGCTCCGCTGCACGCAATCCTCGTCCTCGTCGCCACCAGCAATTGGATGCAAAAGCCACTAAGTAGGTAAAGGCGGCGTCGATGCTGAAGGCTGTCATTTAGTTAGTGTCATTTCCGATGACAAACCCATGGGTCCAGCTCCCGCCCGTCCAGGCTTCCGTTCCGCTCCGTCCTGGATCAGACGTCATGACCCACCTTTTGTACCGTCTGGTCTTCTTTATGTACAGTCGTTAGGTAGTGGAGAGAGTGTTGAGAGTTTGTTTCCCGAGTCTAGTAACTTATGGAGGACAGAGTAACTACGAGTAGTCTCGAAAACCCAGTCTGTAAGGAACCACAGAGGGGGTGCCCTAAAAAGGTTAACCTACAATACTCTTATTCACAAAAGACCCTGACTCCACAGGTCGGCCCGCCAATCGATCCTGAATGGTCCGGGAGGCTCCACTGCCAAGTACCGCCAAGCCTGTACGTCGCTGACAGCCAATCACAATGCACTGCCATCCTAGGATAACTTCCGGGCTGCTCGGTCTCGCCGATGCAGTGTCGTCTTGGAGGGTTCTACAAAGTGACCGTAGTGGGAGCACAGCGTCGGAGCGAGAGCCCTAAATCCTGAAAATATTAAGTACCTAGGAGATATTGAAATCAATCCATGTTCCAGGACGGCTGCGACGAACCCACAATCGCCTTCCCCGGGGTGCCAGTTGGACCGCATCGGGATCGCCCTCTGCCTTCAAACTCTACCTACTACATACTTCCATCAGTGGAGTGGATCGTGTTGAAGACGAGTGCAAGGTCTAAAAAAACTAATTAGCGAGCGATCGCAAGGAAGCTAACCGGGAGGTCCACCACTTAAATGACCCCGTCAAAGCCTATCCCCGGTGCTTGTCGAGAATTCGCCAAAGGTAAATAAATCTGAAGACTCTCAGGCCGAAACCGATCACCATCCCAGCTTTTTTTCCCGGCACCTCAACACGATAGAAATCCTCTCCTCCAGCACTGACCGGGCAACCCGTCATCTTCTCGATTTCAGATCCTGCGGTGTTGCATCCCTCCACGGACGGGTCCAGACCGTGTTCCGCGAGTGGTCTTTGCTTTGCGTCTGCTGATTTGGCCCGGACACTTTGTCGACGTCTTTTTTCTTTTTTTCTTCCCTCCCTGGACACCGGGTTCGTTGCAAGGCACGAGGTGGTCCACGAAGCGCTCTCCCTTTCGTTCAATAACTCCCCGGCGATTCTACTTTTTATGATCTCCATCCGGGCCGAAGACCCTGGTTCAACGGTGGACATAATACAGTTAGCGAAATCACCGTTGTTTCTGTTAGGTCACCCCGCCTTTGTCGAATTGCTCGCCGTTTTAAGCTCTCTCGCCGCAATATATATGCCTTCCGGGCCGTACCTGTACACCACGGTGACCTCGAAACCCTGAGGAGGAATACATCATGGCGCCAGGTGGCGGGCGAGACTTCAGCTGCTCGTGGGAGAAATGCGGCAAGGTAAGCGGAAAAAAAAGAAAAAGAAAAGAAGAAAAAAAAAAAAAAGAAAAAAAAGCTGCCACCCCACCCAACGTCAAACAAGCGTCTTCATACAGAATCTGACTCCTCACCGGGCGTCAACAGTCGTTCAATCGCAAGTCTGACTTGTGTAGACACTACCGCATTCATACCAATGAGAGGCCATACCACTGTACCGTGGCCGACTGCAACAAGAGCTTTATCCAGCGTAGTGCCTTGACCGTTCACTCGCGGACCCATACCGGCGAGAAGCCACATGTCTGTGACTATGAGGGATGCCGCAAGGCATTCTCAGACGTAGGTCACCGCATTCGTCTACGACAAAGGAACCGTTATGCTGACGAGAAAAAAAGTCCTCCAGTTTAGCTCGCCATCGGCGCATCCACACGGGGAAACGACCGTACATCTGCCAGGAGCCGGCTTGTGAACGAAGGTACGATTAGCTGGGCACGACTTGTCTACCGCCAACTGATCGCTATAGTTTCTGCCGCAAAACAACCTTGACCAAGCACCAACACCGCTCTCACCCGCCAGGTGCGGCCCGCATATCGCCCGAGAAAGCCGCACCAGAGCAGACGGTCCAGCAGACCGCTGCCGTCGCAACAACAACATCATCATCATCATCAGCGGTAGCATCGACAACTCAACACGTCGTGGCACAACAGCCATTGTATCAGTCTCCGACGCCTAACACGACGGACTTTTACCAACAGCAGCAGCAACAGGAACCGCAACAGCCTACCATATCGCTGAACCAAGTTCCTGTGCCAGAGCCGCAAGCGGTCGTGGTCCCGCAGCCTCCTCTGGAGCCCCCACCGTATGCATTAGCCCAGCCTTCCTACAGTCCGAACGACCAAGTCACTGGCCTGTCTGTCGGGGTGGAACAGCTGGGTGTTCCGCAGCTGTACTCCCCTTTACCATTGAGTGCGGACGGCCAGTCCATGCTGGGACCTTACTCGGACTTTTACAAACCCATGCCGAGGATTCTGAATCAGCCAGAGGGGACCGACTGGGCTTTTCTGGGACTCGGGACATGACAACATCCCCGGCTACGAAAAGCAAGGCTGGCGTGCGGGACTCCACAGTCCCGCGATAGGGATATACATTACAATGACCGTCCGGGAAGGGCTGGAAAATCAAGATTTTCCTCATCTGGCCGCTGGCCGTGGTGGTACAGAGTCCAGCTGGATTGGCTGTGTCACTTGGCGCTGAATTGGGGGCATGGGATTGTTCCCGAGGGCAAGAGAAATCGGATCATCTGTGCGGGTGATTTCTTTGGATGTACCTTTGCTGCAAACTACTACTACAGTATACTAATTGGGTATTGTACTGGATTTTCTCGGCACGTCTTGGAGACTTGGAGGGCATCTGTGTTCATCGGCTGGTGCGGCTCTGTTCCTTTTCTCCAATGCCGATTGATTCGACCAGGATACGGAGAGTATTTTTTTTGGAGGGATATTAATCGCGGATCTTGATTGACTTAGCGTTTGATACCCATATTTTGGAGAACCAAACCAGGAAAGATATTCACTGAAATTGAACCACATGATGGATATACAAACTTCTGGCATTCTGCCAATCAAAGAGAGATTTCTTTGGGTATTGCTCCTGCTGATGACATATCGAGATCTGCTGATTCGGCATCAATTTAGAGCAATGACGATCGAACATGCGATATCCTAACCGAGCCGCAATGGTAAGGTTTTCTGCGAAGGCTGAAAAATAACTAATACATCTTTCTGTTTAGTAACCAGTAACAAGCCATGTCGCGGGACGACGGTTCCTTCACTTGGCGTGGTATGAAGAGTGCGTTTTACTAGACTTGTTTTGTCGTCGACCGAGGTATACTTTTATCTTGTCTATGTCCGGATCGCGGGACGGACAGCTTCCGGTCAACGAATCTCTTGGGATGGAGGATTGCGTTTCTCCTCATACATGTCTCGTATCCCAGAACCAACGCCACGCCCTTCGGAAATCCTCCTGTCAAACTCAAACAAAACTCTGTCTTGGTGGACTCCGGACAACTTTTCGATAAAGTTGATTGAGCGATGACCCTCGCTTTCTTGTAACGGGGATAGATTGCGTACCAATAGGACAACAGGGAAATTTCACTATGGTATGAAGGATTATTCCGGTATCAGCCCAGTCGTCTTGGACCTAACTATGTACGAGTAGTTGATCAAGCAATACGGAGTACTCTATTGGGTTACCTGCGAAAGTCGACAGTTTCAAGTCCAGACGAATCGGTTACTTAGGTGAAATCGCTTACAGCGTCTAACTCTAATCGAGCCTTGTGAAGTCAACGGAGAGTGCTCGAATGAAGCTGAGGAAGACCCGGGAGTCTTCCGTACCGACACAATCAAATGAAGATCTCGACCGATGTACGAAAGCGCGACGATTAGGATGATGGAATTACTAATGGTCACGTCCCTAAACAGCAACTTCAAATTCTCAGCTGTTCAGACTAAAAGAAAAAAAAAAAAAAAAAAAAAAGAAAGAATAAGTAGTTGATGATACTCTTCCTCCTTTTCCAAATCAAGCCCATTGTCCAACTGCTCCTGGTGTTTCTTGTCCAGATACTCGAGGAGCACCTCTTCATACTTTTCCCGACCCTTATACCTCGAGACGTCAGGCCCCCAGGAACGAATCGCCGAGGCCAGTCTCCCGGGCACATACGGCTCCTTGACGATCTCCGTAATCGGCACAAAATACGTCCGGATCGTGAACACAATTGCCCCAGAACGCGGCAAGCGACGGAGCGACTGACGCTCGGAGCGGAAGTAATGATGCTCGATGGCACGGTTCTTCTCGGCGGTGTTCCACGACACCTCCTCATCATCCTCGGAGCCGATGCTGGTCGACCAGGCGAGCTGGTCGTCGACCTGGATGAAGTAATTGTTGCGCAGCACGGGGTCCTCGGGCCGCAGACGCCGGAAAAAATTCATCATGCCCCTTTCGAGTTTCTCGCGGTACTGTGGCACGTTTCCCGAGGTGTGGATCTCGCTCAGTGGCATGCCGAATTTGTCCTCGAGGCGCCAGAATCCCGGGAGAAGGATGGCGCCCGCGAGAAGGTAGTATTGGCCGTCTTCTCGCTCGAACATGAGGGCGAGGTCATCCTGGACGAGCCGTGCGCAGGTCATCATGGGGTCTTCGGGCAAGGGCCGTTGGACAATGTTGAAGGATTCGCCCGTGTAGAGGTTGTCGATGCCGACGGGGGTTTTCTTGTATAGGGTTGGGTACCGCGCGGGGAGGTACGAGCATCTGTTCGATGATTCAGTCATCATCACCCCGTGGAAACTCCTATTTCGTCGCATCTTCTTCTAGGTTTACTGTCAATGTCACCTGCGGGCGAACTATCCCTGACGGATCCAACGGGGAGCATTGTGCTGGACCTGACGCATGCGCGTGCCCTGCCGGAAAATGGCGCATGGTTTGCGCCCGGCATTATCGTTCTGGTCGAGGGCATCTACGAGGAGGAAGAGGTCGTGCGAGGGTCCACGCTAGGCGGCAACAGCGGCGTGGGGGGCGCGATTGGCGGACGGTTCATCGGGATATCAATTGCCGGCCCGCCATGCGAACGGCGGGAGGTCACGCTGGGCCTGAGCGCCGGCCGCGGGTCCAGCGAGGACAACAGCGTGATTGGCAGCAACAGCGGGTTCGGCTGGGTTGACTTCCTCGGCGTTGGTAGCGAGCGGTCGCAGGGCGCTCGCATGCGGCGACTCGAAGCGCGATGTCGCGCCTCGAGTTCGCACCAGCGGACTACGATGGCGATTGCTAGCGAGGTGCACCTTGACGAGATGGCGACGCTTGAGGCCCTGCGCAGCATGCTCGCCACGTACGCTGACCTCCCCACGGACGAGCTCCCTCTGGCGATCATCCTGCTCGGGAATTTCGCGTCCGTGTCCGCGCTGACCCTGGGCCAGGGCGGCCGCGCCACCAGCGTCGAGTACAAGGAGTACTTTGACACGCTAGCCGCAGTGCTCGCAGACTACCCGACACTCCTGCGGCACACAACCTTCGTCTTTGTCCCCGGCGACCACGACCCGTGGGCATCGGCGTTCGCAGCGGGCGCAGCTACCGCCATCCCGCGGGAGCCGCTCCCCGGGCTGTTCACGTCGCGCGTGAAGCGTGTGTTCGCCTCCGCGCAAGCCGATGCCGACGCCAGCGTCATCTGGACGACGAACCCGGCGCGGGTCTCTCTGTTTGGGCCGGTCCATGAACTCGTCGTGTTCCGGGACGACATGACAGGGCGGTTCCGCCGGAGTGCCGTCCATCCCGGCTCTGCCCTCAACTCGCAAGAACAAACCCAGCCGACAGCGGATGCAGATGCAGCGCCAGACGGCCAGCAGCAGCAACAACAACCACAACCCCCGACTACGACCACCACGAGCGAATCACATACACAAACCACCGCGCGAAAACTCGTCAAAACCGTGCTCGACCAAAGCCACCTATCACCCTTCCCGCTCTCCACGCGCCCCGTGCTCTGGGATCATGCCTCGGCATTGTCCCTCTACCCGTTGCCGACGGCGCTCGTCCTGGCGGATGCGGAGGCGCCGGCGTTCGCCATCACGTATGAAGGATGCCATGTGATGAATCCGGGGCGGCTGGTGCCCGTGGGCCGCAAGGGGGTAAGTCGGTGGGTGGAATTCGATGTGTTGCGGAATCGAGGGAGGTTAAAGGAGGGGAGATATTGAATCTCTCAAGGGTACTTTATTGTATGTAGTATCTACTTAATGATGCTATGATGGCATGTATGGATTTTGAAGGCCCTTTTTTGCCATTCGAGTGGGGGATGAGGCTGGTCACGTCCATCCTTCATCTATGCATAACGATCTGAAGAAATCCAACAGGGACGAACGATTCGATCAAGCTTGGATTGTTGGCACGACGACTAAAACGACATTGAATTGCTTGTATTCCATCATACGACGCGGAGTTAAGCACAGAGCTGGTATCGATTCGGTAATAAAGTCCAAGCAACGCCGCAGAATCGTAGTCCATCATCTTCTTATTTGTTGAACTAGGACGGCGACTGTCGGGTTCGGAGGCGAATTGCTTCAGCCTCTTCGTACTTTGCCTGTTTTCCGAGGACCTGAACAAGGTTTTCGACGAAGATCGAAGTGAATGAATGATTTGGCCTCAACGCCTTCTCCAGTCTTAACCGCAGCCCGGCGAAACACAGTATCGCGTCTGCCTCTTCGTAGTGCCCTTGACTTCCATAAACGCTGCCCAAGTTGTTGACGCTGCTGAGGGTCTCCACATGATTTGGCCCAAAGCACCCTCTCCAGTCTTTCCACAGCCCGTCGAGCCAGTGCCTCTGCCTCTTGGTGCTGCCCTTTTGCGAGGGTGAAGCCCAGATCATTGACGCTGGCGAGGGTGGCTGGATGGTCGGGACCCATCACCTTCTCTCGTCCTTCCAGTGCCCGTTGATGCATCGTCTCTGCTTCGCAATACTGACCCAAGATGTAAAAGCTGCGGCCTGCTTTGGAAAGAAGGTTGGCCCTCACATCCTCCATCGTCGTCTGACGCTGGAGAATTCGCCGAGCATGTGGGAGGTAGTCCATCCATGCCCCTTTATTATTGTAATCGGGGTCGGGAAAAGCATCTTCGGCGCGTCATATCGCCTCGGCCGTCCACTCTACAAGCTCCCCTTGCTTGTCCATCTAAATCAACGTTGCAAGTTGGACCAGTCGGTGGATGTCAGATGTCATGCATTTCCGACTCTTCGAGGGTATGGTCCAGTATGTGTACGATACGTGTATTGTTACACGCACGTGATCTGCTTCCTGTCTTCTCCTTTCTTGCTCCTTTTTTTTTTCCTTGTGTTCAGCTCAGTGTCTTTTAGGCCTTTATGTCTTCTCTTGTGCCGTCTTTTCCGTCTTTCAGGCCGTTTAGGCTTTTAGCCGCTTCTTTTCCATGGTTCATGTGTTTTCAGCACTCTTCAGCTCGCTTGTACCGTCCTCTTTAGGACGCTACTCATTTGTGTAGGTTTTTCCTCTGGCTTGGCATCATGTGTATATAGAGCTCCGATTGCCCATAGAGTCGGAGAGCAGAGTTCTAGCTAGCAAGGTCTTTCGACGTGGATCCATGGTTTCCAGGATAAGCCCAGTTCAGTTCTGTCCGATAATAACTCTACGTTACCTAACTAACTAGGTAGGTGCTAAACCTAAAATACCAAAAATACGGTCAGCAGGAGTACTCGTGAGTCCCGTACTCGTACGGAGCGGGGTTAACTACTCGTAGAGTTAGGTACGGAGTAGAGTTATACTTTATGGCAACTTTGAGTGTCAGTTAGAAAAAGATGTCACTTTGATTGGCAACTCCCTCTCCTGAGTCTCATGATCGGCGAGTCTCGTGACGACCTCCAAATCAAACTGAATCAGCTCATTTTAAATTCACGGATCTTGACTTCTCTTGAAATGTAAGTAGGTAAGCTTACGAGTACTAGAGGTACTCCGTACACTGTATTGTAATTTATTCGTACTCGTCTGTATTCCGGTGCTCTCCATCGGTGTCGAACACTTTCGAGTGGCTGAGCCTGGATGACTTGACGAAGGCCATCCTTCAAACACTGAAACCATTTAGCAACGGTTGATACCTATATTAGTAGCTGGTGGAGAGAGAACTTCTGTTGGTCTGCTCAGACATGGAGAAATAGCCCATGGGCATGATGGTTGCCACCTAGTCGATTCCGTCATGCGGAGATCTCTTTGTCCACTTCATCCGTTGACCGTCCTCGGGCGTTCGGCGAGTTCGAACGGAGTGCGCTCGCCGAAGCTGGACGGTTCGCTGCCGTCAACAGTACAGGACGAGGACTTGTAATCGATAGCTGGTCAAGGAAGTGAATCGATTCTCTTTTCCATCGGCCTGGAGCAACGAAGCTATCGTCACTTGGCCGGAAGTCGAGCAATGACGTCTGCAAACGACGACATCCGGGTACCTCCTCAAGGAGGAATCCTCGAAGGTAGCAATCCGACAGTATGGGACAGCAAAAACCCGATTACACTGTTCGTTATCCAGGTATGCTTCGCTGTCTGGATACTCATTCTTATCCACACTGCTGACGTGCCTTCCAGGCCTCCATCATCATCATCCTCACTCACCTTCTCCATTGGCCTCTTTCCCTCATTCGCCAGCCCCGTGTCATTGCGGAGGTCGTCGGAGGGATTCTCCTGGGCCCCTCCGTTCTCGGGCGCATCCCCAAGTTCACCGAGACCATCTTCCCCGCAGAGTCGATTGCGGGCCTGAACTTGGCTTCGAATCTGGGTCTGGTGCTGTTTTTGTTCATCATCGGTCTTGAGACGGATCTGCGCGCTCTGATGAGCAATTGGCGTGTTGCTGCCAGCGTCTCGGCCGCTAGCTTGATCTTGCCTTTCGGCTTGGGCTGTGCGATTTCATATGGCCTGTATCGAGAGTTTCGTGATGAGCCTGGCCTGGTCTCGATCAACTTCCCGACATACATGCTCTTCGTGGGCATTGCCATGGCCATTACGGTGAGTCAAGCGACCCAGACAACTTCGGACTGTTTGAATTCTAATACCTCGACAGGCGTTCCCAGTGTTATGTCGCATTCTTACGGAGCTGAAGCTGCTGGGCACCAATGTTGGCGTAATTGTCCTCTCGGCCGGTGTAGGGAACGACGTGGCAGGCTGGGTGCTGTTGGCTCTCTGCGTGGCGCTCGTCAATGCGGGAACGGGGATCTCCGCTCTATGGGTGCTTCTCGTCACCCTGGGGTTCATCCTATTCCTCGTCTATGCCGTGAGACCCGTGTTCTTGTGGTATTTGCGCAGAACGGGCAGTCTAGAAAAGGGTCCAAGTCAGGCCGTGGTTGTGGTGACGCTGCTTCTCGTCCTGGCGTCGGCATTTCTCACACAAGTGATCGGAGTCCATGCGATTTTTGGAGGATTCGTCATCGGTTTAATCTGTCCGCATGAGGGTGGCTTCGCTATCAAATTGACGGAGAAGATCGAGGATCTGGTAACAGCCATCTTCTTGCCGCTTTACTTTGCACTTTCCGGTCTCCAGACCAACCTCGGCGCCTTGGACTCCGGTATCGTCTGGGGCTACGTTATCGGCGTTATTGCCATTGCATTCTTTGCGAAGGTAATTGCTGGAGCGCTTGCATCGAAAGCAGCGGGTCTGCTTTGGCGTGAGAGCATGGCTGTTGGTGTGCTGATGAGCTGCAAGGGTCTGGTTGAACTCATTGTGCTTGTACGTTTGGATACCACGATTTTATCACGGCCACCGCTAACCTATGGCAGAACATTGGCCGTCAAGCAAAGATTCTTAGTGAACGGACCTTTACAATCTTTGTTGTCATGGCATTGGTCACGACATTTCTAACGACACCCCTCACCACCTGGCTGTACCCCCAGTGGTATCAGGATAAAGCTGCTCGCTGGCGGCGTGGGGAGATTGACTGGGACGGAAATCCAGTGCATTCGGACTCTGGGCCACCATCAACGCCTGCCGAGAAGCTTCGAACGAAGCCAGTTCGGCGAGTTGCAGTTTATCTTCGTCTCGATGGTCTGTCCAGCGTGTGCACGTTTGTCAGCATGCTTGGAGGGCACCGTACCTCCAAGACTTCATCCCTTGTCCATCATGCCCACAAAGGATCCGAAGCCCAATTCGGACCTTCAGAGGAACAGCTCGATAGTCGAGCATCGCAATCGGAACCTGCGATAGCCGCACACGGGCTCCGGTTGATCGAGCTAACTGACCGTCTGTCTTCGACCATGAAGGTCTCCGCAATTGAAGAATACTCTGTCTGGGACCCGGTAGTCAACGTGTTCCGGGCCTTTGGACAGCTCAACAGCATCCAATCCGACGGCCGGGTAGCGGTGGTCCCGAAGCATTTGTACGCAGATTCCGTGCTGGACATGACCCGGGACGCATCGGCGGATTTCCTGCTGCTTCCATGGAGCGCAAGCGGCAGCGTCAGCGACAGGCAGAGCCTATGGTCGACCGAGGAGTCTTCGGCGGCGCCGCCCAACGCTCCCTACGCTGCGTTCGTATCGCAGGTGATTGCGCGGGTATCCGTCAACACTGGCATCCTCGTTGACCGAGCCCTGGAGATCCCCAGTCGCGAGCGACCCGACTTGAAGCGAACGACCAGTGCGCGAGGCGGCGTACTACCCATTGTGCACGACCGCATGGTTTCCGCCAACAGCAAGCAGCATGTCATACTCTTGTTCCATGGCGGCGCTGATGATCGGTTCGCACTGCGCTTGGCCCTGCAACTGGCGCGGAACGAACAAGTGACTGCCACAGTCATCCACATCAATACACCAACATCCGCGCCGACGAATTCGGAAACGTCGCACAACCCCCCGGCAACACCCGCGTCGACCGCAGAACCCCATACCCTTTCCGAGGAGAACGACTTGAGCTTCCTCGCGACGATCCGTGACTCCGTCCCCATCGAACTATCCCCGCGCGTGGTCTTCACTGAGGCCAGCCCAACCGATCCCTCGACGGCCGTCACGGACTTTGCCATGCGCACAGTCCAGGAGGAGCTGGACCGCAGCGGGACCGAAAGCAACCACTTGGTGATCGTTGGACGACGCAGTGTGGGCGGCGAGTCATCGTCCCCGGATGGTGATGGGGGATCAGAGACACGCAAAGCGCTGGGGGTTGTCGGCGAGGCTCTTGTCCGGAGAAGTGTCCGGGCGAGTGTCTTGGTTCTGCAGGCTGCGGAGTGATCAAGATGGGTTTGGTTTTCTACAGGTTTTCGCGTTGCTTCCTCGGTCGGATTATATTTTGATGATTTAAAAACGAATCTTATCTGCTATGATGTGACGGGGTTGCTTAGGGTTTGACGTTATGTTCCTGGATATATATTTCTCTGTACACCGTTGTCAGAAGGCTTGAAATGAATATACATACGCATTGCAAAAGTACATATGTATGGGACAAAGTACTATGTACAGTTCTTCCACGCGGCCGCAAGGGCCGAAGAGTCTCTTAATACCGCTCAATCACATACGGCAACTCGGAGGACTCATCCCGCGTTGCCAGACGGATCACACTCCCGGAACGTTCCGACCCTCCTCGTCGACTCGACCGAGAGGACCGCGCCGCTGCCGCTGACGACGCGGAAGTCGAAGACGCGGCATACCGGCCAGAGAAGGCACTATCACCACTACTACTACTACTATTACCCACGGTATCTGTTTCCCCTTCCTCATCCGACGGCCCGATAAACGACGACGACCCCCCGTCACCACCATCGCCCTGATCGCCGCGAATATCCTGCAGCACCTGCGGGTCGACGACCTTCATACCGCGGAGGATCTCCGCGAAGACGGCCATCAGCGTGCGGAATTCGTCCTCGAGCAGGGGGCGCGCGGCGAAGCGTGCACGCTCGTACAGGGAGACAAACTCCGATGCGAGTTCTGGCGGGTTGATCAGGTTGAGGGATGTCAGGTGGGCCAGGTACTCGCGCAGACCCATAGCGGCGGGGCGACGCAGGATATCCACGACGCGCGGGTCCGGGATGGCCTGGCGATGCTGCTGCTGCTGCTGCTCACCGTTCATCATGCCGCGATGGGTCGAGGAGAATAGTGGGTCCGGCGGCGCGAGCGACACGGCCTTGGCCTCGATCAAATGCGGGAGTTCCAGGACGATGCTCTTGAACTGCAGATTTCCGGGGAGGCCGGACGACGGGGAGGATGGGGCCGGGGCGGACCAGCCTGGGTGCGCGATCTTTCCCCACGGGGGTCTTGCCGGGTCGATCGAGAGCGCGGGGTCATGATGGACAACGTCAGCGCCGCCGTTGTCGTTGTTGTCGTCGTCGAAGTTGAGGATGTTGGCGCGGGGACGTGCCTGGTAGGCGATGATTGCGCTGCGGGCGAGCCCTTGCTTGACCAGGCGGCGGACGCTCTTGCTCACGTCACCCTTTTCGACGGGGATCCATGGTTTGGGGATACTGTTGAGGCCCGTGCGGTTCGTGTAGATGCGGCTAGCGTACAGCAGGAGTGCGAGGAGCGCGGTGAGGATATACGCGCCGGTGACGATGAAGATGTTGGTCAGGCGACGGGTGCGGTAGCATTGCACGATAAAGTCCCCCGGCGTGAGCAGGATCAGGCAGAGCAGGATGATGCTCAGGACGCTGTACAGGGTGGTGTTAAGAATGCGGAGGACATTGATGGACATGATAACGAATGCATTTTTTTTTTTCCAAGTCTTGTACTCCGCAATCGTTGAATTATGAGTGCTCCCGGGTTGATTCGAACCTGACAGACTGGAATTACCCCTGGATGGATTATCACGTGAATTAAGTTAGGCCTAACAGAATTAAGCCAGTTGATAATAACTAATCTCGAGCCTTCGGCTAATCCTCCACCGCAACCTCATCCTCCAATGTCGGCCCGACATATTCCCCCCTTGCCCGCCGAATTACACGCTCAATTCCATCCAATCCTTTCTTCAACACATCCATCTTCGGCCCGTAGCTCAACCGCACAAAGTGGTGGCACGGGCTGTCAAACAGATCCCTTCGCTTGGCCGGATTCAAGTCGAAGAAGATGCCCGGCACCACGATTGTCTTCTCCTTGAGCAGCGCATTGAAGAAATTGAGCCCGTCCGAGATGTTGGCGGACTCGGGCAGCGGCGGGTCAATCGATGTCAGGTCCAGCCAGACGTAAAAGGTAGCCTGCGGCACATCCTTGATCTTGAAGCCAATGTCGCGCAGCCGGGAGACGACGTAGTCGCGCTTTTCTCGGAAGTGCCGCTGCAGTGCCTTCATCTCCTCGCGCACCAGCGACGGCTCCAGCATGGGGATGGCTGCCTCCTGGAACGGCACGTTGGCGCCGCCGTCCAGGTACGATCCCGCCGAGGCCAGGGCGTCAATGAACTCCTTGGGCCCAACCACCCAGGCGATCCGCCAGCCGGGGAGACGGAACCGCTTGGTGAGACCGTCAATCAGAAGGACATCTAAAAAAAAACACTACCCATCAGGCTTACGGTCTCTCTTCTTGTTGGAGACTTCCATACGCACCATCGCTGTTCACGTCTACGACATTCTCCGCCCCGCTGATCGTTGTCCCATCGCAGTCGGTCGTGTAGTTATATCCGCCGTAGAACTCGTCCAGAATGAGCGTGGCGCGGCCACGGCAGATGTCCTGGATGCGCGCCAAGTCCGGGTTCGAGAGCACATGGCCGGTTGGGTTTCGCGGGTTCGACGTGAGCAGCACGGACGTGCCTCGCGCAATCTCCTCGGCGATCTTGTCTGGATGGATATGGTAGTGATCTTCTTCCGCGAGGGGGATCGGGATCGGCGAGAACTGCCAACACTCAGCCTCCCTCTTTCTCTCTCTCTCAAACCTAACCCGGAAGATTTTCTTCTCTGCTCACGTTCTTAAACAGCGACAACATCTCCGAGTACGCCGTATAATCCGGGATCGGAAATGACAGGTATGCATTTCCCAGAATCGCCGCGATCCGGATCAATCCGGCGCGCCCACCAGGCACAATGCAGACATTCTCCCATGTATACTGGCTCTCCTTCCCCTGCCGATAATGCTCGTTGTACAGCCGCGCCACAGCCTCCCGCAGCGGCTTGATCCCCGCCGTGGGACCGTACTCTCGCGCCGCAGACTCGACCGGGATGGTCGTGGGCCGTGGGAAACTGCCCGCGATGTCATCGTCGACCTCCGGCGCGCCTTGCCCGAGGTTTGCCCATTCGTGCGGGTTGTCCTGGTAGCCGTGCTCGATGGCGCGCTCGGTGCACCAGATCACACCCGTCGAGGCACGCGAGGCGTCGAGGCCGGCGTGGGGACGGTGACCCTCGTGGGCGTCGCGGAATGCGCGGTGGGAGTCGGAGCGGAGTTCTATTTTCAGGCCGTTAGATAGTGTACCCAGTGAAGTAAGTAGTCTATTTCGGATGACGCACCGTTCTCTGAGAGATCCTTACTCCGCCGCTTGTCATGCGGACTGAGAATGCTCAGGCGCCGGCCGGAGAATGACATGATTGATTGATGCCTTTAACTTTGCTGGGAGGTCAAAGATATCCTTCGTGCTTTTATTTTTTTCCTGGGACGGGGTAGGATATCTTGAATGGAAGGTTTTTGACGTAGTATTTATCATCTCCTCGAATCCTACCAGAGTTCAACTAACTACCTGGTACTAGGTATTAGCTGAGTCGATCAAATACCAAAACGCCCCGATCTTCCCTGAAACATGCATGCATTTGCCCTGTGCCAATCTCTGCCTCAGAACAGACAAATAAGCAGGTTAGTTGAGGGGTTTAATCTTTGTATTTTTTTTTCTTTTAAATAAAAAAATTTCATAATACCGTGGCTGAAGCTGAAAGAAGAAAATAATACCTCACTCGACTGTTCAGTAGTTGAAGCAAGAATTAATACTAGGGTACAGACAAACCACCAAACAGGAAGTGCAACGCAGTAGCAAGTTGCGCCTTCCCCGAGTAGAACCCCGGACCGCTTCGGCCCGATCCTTGCGTCCCCTGCTTGCATGTTCACCTTCCAAATCAAGAAGATGGTAGAAAGAGTCTCTCATCGTGAGATGAATTCTCTACTAACGGTACAACAACCACGTTACATACATCAAATCGTTCATCGGTTCGTAGCGGGGTACAGAGTGTACAACCGACAGCTCAAAAGGCACTCAACCGGGGAATCTCAAGTACATCGTCATTCTGTCCGCACAGACGGGATAATCCCGGAATGCGGGCGAGACGAGATGATGCTGTGGTTGTAGTCCGGACGAGAAGAATAAAAAGAAAAGACAAAAAAAATGAATTGAAAGTAAAAACAAACAACCCAACGACAAACGCCAGGAACTGCCGAAAATGCCGATGGACCAAACAGAAAAGACAAGAAAAGCAAATGGTCGTAGCAAGCCATGTGGTCATGTCCAGGGCCGCTGTGGAGGTATGGGCAAGAGCAAGACTAATTCTCCACGGCCTGGCAGAAGAGTTGGATCTCGCCCACTTGACCCTTAGCCAGGCTTTCCCGGTGTTGATCGCGCCACTCCATGAACGCCAGCTGAACGGCCTCGTCACTGTCAATGGTGACGAAGTCGCCGTCTTCATCCTTGTAGCGCAGCCGCACCGACTTGTTGCCAATGGACCGGTTCGTGAACCGAGCCAACTTCGCATCGACGCGGTCCGTCAGCGACCGGTACATGATGTTGCTCGCAATCACCAGCGTCACGTAGTTGTCGTCAAAGTTGACCTTGGCCTTGATTTGCGTAGGCATGGCCGGCTCGTCCGGATTGTCGAGCTCCCCGCTGCTCGAACCGATTCCGCTGCTCGATCCAACGCCGCTGTTCGAACCGACGGCCGGAGTCTCCGAGTAAGGCGCCCTGCCGTCGTCGTATTCCACAGCCTGCGTCGGCGGCGCGTACGAGGCATTCTCCGCGTACGCATTTGGCGGAGTCTGGCGGTTGCCTCCAACCCCAGGAGGGTGGTTGGCACTCCGGATGGGCAGCGCGCCATTGGTCGGGGACGTATTGGGACTGCGGTTGACGGGGCCTCGCATGCTGGCCAGTTGCGGAGGAATCGGTGGCACCGGAACGTTGTTGTCGACCATCTGCCCCGGGTGGCCGTTCAGGTAACGGCCTGGAGCATTTCCATGGTGGATGTCCGGGCTGCTGGCCGACCGCAGTCGCTGTGTCGTCGGGTTCCCACTCTGGTTCTGACCGGAAAGAGGGGGCAGCGATGGCCGCTGCACCCGTCCATTGCCCTGACCCTGGCTGTTGCTGAAGGACGGGGTGCCGTTAGTACCATCTCTAGAATAAAACCTGGTTAGTGCTGGAGCCGTATACCGATTCGAGTCTTCGTGCCAGGCGGTTGCCGAGGGCGTCATCATTTGCTGCCGACCGTGGCTGTACGACGATTGCGAGCTGGACCGAGCGGACGGCGGCTCCGTGATCGGCGAGAAGTACGAATTGCCTGGGCGCTCGCCGGGTGACAGGCTGCCTTGGGAAAGGGGCGTCTGCACCGACAACGGCGGGTCCGGCAACGGGAAACGCGGAGGCGGCCGAGCAGGTGGAATGCCCATGGAGCCGTTGCTGCCGCCCGTTGCGGATCGTGCCCGAAGGCTGGTGCTCGAAGCATTGCGGCTGACAGAGAATTCTGATAGCGCCTCCTCTTCGGCCTCGTACTCTTGCTGGTAGGGGTTGGGGATGTTGTTTGCCACCGTCTTCATATACGTAAACTCCGAGTCCGAAGTGCCCGTGTTCCGGTAGCTCCGGTGCGCCGCCTGTGCCTGTCGCTGCGCGTCGATGTCTTTGTACCACTTCTTCATCACATCTTCGTTTTGGTAGCGAATAATGAAATTGTCGACGACGCCCGGATCTCCCTTCCAGAAGATTTGAATCCGATACGAGCCTATATGTCATTGTCAGTTTTGAGCAACGCCAGATAAGGGAGGGGAACGGAACGTACCGGGCTTCGAAAGTTGGACGACGTCCGTCACATTCGCCATGTAGATGCGCCCCTTGAGCTGCAGACGCGGTTTGCCCTTGACTGTCGGGTTGGGCTTATCCTTGCCAATCAGCTTGGACTTTTGCTTGTTGGGGTTGACGTCCTTGCAGCAGAGAAGAATCCGCTCGAATAGGTAGATGTGATACTGGCATGGTCGGTTAATGGCAATCCCGTCTGAACGGCCAGATCAACACGTACCTCTCGTTCAGTGTCCTTGTTCGAGTCGCCCTTGATGACAGTGAACGTGCCGAAGCGGAGCAAGTCACCAAAGCCTTCCACCTTGAGGGACTTCCAGTCATCGACACGTTGAGAGAGATCCGCCACGGCAGCCGCCAAGTGTTCCTTGTCAATCGCATCGTTTGCCGAATCCAGGACCGACTGGATCATGTCGATGGCTTTGGAGATGCGGTCCGCGAGTTCCGGATCCTCAGTTTGCTTCCGCAGCTCCTGATTTGGTCAGTTGTCAGAACGGGCGAGAAAAAAAAAGGATGTTTAGCTTACGGAGAGCATGAGCGGGTACTTGGTCAGCCGTTGGAACGGCTTGACAAGGAACCCATTGAGAGTCGCCGGCATCGCGACCATCTGCTGCAGATCCGGGGAACGTGGTGCCGATTTGATCTTGTCCCACTCACGCAAGCAGGCCTCGTCGCAACGCAATTGGTTGGCGATGAAGGGCTCGTACTTGCGGAGGGCATCCTCAGCTTCGATGAAGAGATTGCCCCAGTCTTGTTGTTCTTCAGGCAGAGCGTAGTGCTGCTCCATGCGGATCAGGAAGCGTTGGGCAAAGTCGAGCAGGTTGTTCAGGTTGAGGAAAATCTGATGGATGGCATCACCGGTCAGAGCGCCGGTTTCCTCCAATTCCTTTTTGAGGGCCTGGACGTTCTGCAGATGATTTACGTAATCCCGCTCCGTCTCCAGCAGCTCCTTCAAGATGTGCTGCCTCTTGGTGAGCTTCACGGTACCTCCTTTCTCGGATTGCGCGTTGGAGGCGGAGGGCGACGGCCGGCGCAGCTGGCCTTGCATCTCTAGAATGTCCAAGACCCGATTGACCATTTTGACAACCTGGTGATTATGAGTCAGCATTGCGGGGATATCATCGTGGAAATATATTTGACGTTACCTTGAGAAAGCCGGTTGTATTGTCACCGTAAAGATCTGTGATCAGAAAGCAGTCCTGCTGAGGAAAGCCCATGTCCTGTAAGCAGGCGGACAGGAACTTGAAGGTGGCGGCCTTGGGACGCTTCGCCTCCGGGACCTTCTCCGGATCAATCTCCAAGGGGTCGTCCGGGTTGGACGCGTTGAAGATGGTCATGAGCGGGTATCCGCCGCGCAGACAGTTCCAGAGGGAGGCGACCGGGTCAGAGGTGCCCCGGGCTCGCTCCTCCTCTTCCATCTCCCGCAAATGGCGTTCGAATCCAGGAACTTCGGCCAGCCGATTCTTCAGATTGACGCAGCTTTGATAGATGGATTCATTGCCCCGGCGATTGATGATGTTGTCCTCGGCCACGGGGCCGCCCACCGGGGGTGCCGTCCCTGCGGAGTCCATGGCGCTTCAACTGAGTCGACTTGCGAGAGCAACTTTGTTTTATTTTCGATCCTGTGTTTGATTCCCCACGAACACGGTCCCAGCCAGGGTCGTTGGGTCGGGACGACTTGATTAGTCCCGCATCGGACGGTGCCTGCACGCGCCTATCGATCGACCCGATGGTGTAGTATGATGGATCGCGAGGCGTGCGCAGAGTTACGATGATCCGGGAGCGGAGGGCGATGCAGTCGGAGGGAAAATGACCAGATTGCGATGGTCCAGGGGGGGGGGGGGGGAGTGTCGGACGATCCAGCCGAGATGGTCACCGCCTTTGCATCCGCCAGGGGCGGAAGTGCGATATCAGGAGCGAGAGCTGGGTTCACAGTACGGGATGAGGACGACGAGTTGAGGGTCGATACGGGGGAGAGACGGGGGGGAAATGTCGAGCTGCGAGCTTGACAGAGTCGGCACGGCAGGGGGGGGGAGAGAGTTAAGTCCACGGCGTCGAGAAGCGTAATCTACTCGGTATTGGCTCAGGAATTTCGGATCGGTTGAACTTTGCGTTGGGGGGGGGTGTGTCTTTGAAGGCAAGGGAGTTCTGGAGAAGCGAAAGACTGAGAAAGACTTTTTTTTTTGGGAGAATCTACTCCGTACTAAGTCGAATGTTGGATGTCGCGATGCAGAGAGCCCATGCCAATAGACAATAACTAGTATGTCATTCAGCAGTAATAGTACGTAGGCCATCTCCCTGCTGGTGCTTAATGAAACGCTCACAGCACTCCGTTATTCCCCAGCGCCATGCAGGCCAGGCACTGGCCAGCCCAGTCTCTGTAGCGTGTTTCGGCCACACTGGCGCTAAACCCCTTTGGTTAGCTGTTAACTGCCCTAGTGAATTTATACTGAATTGGAGGTTTGCTGGCCTGGAAGGCCCTAGCGGCTATGCCCGCCATACCACAGCGCTCATTTCACGGCCATCCAACGCCTCTCAATTCTAACCTCTCTACTGTGTTTTCCCACACAGAGAGAGCCTGCAGGAACCGATCTCAAAGGAGTGATGGGACTTTTGTCATCCTTGCCCGGGGTGGTGTGCGGCTGATAAGGGATGCTTATGTAATAACCTACATTTCGTCGTTTCGACCAGACGCTGAGTCATCTCCGGCTCGGCCAAATCACGTGACCCGATTATTCCACCCTTTCAATTGCCCCCAATTCTGTGCATTAATTGAGCATTCACCACCAACCGACAGAAAATGCTGCTTCCCCAGGTTCACATACCAGAGCGATGGAACCAACCAGGCCGTTGGAAGAAGGACCCATGTCGAGTAATTTATAAAAATCCTGTGGGATTGAGTGAATCGAGAATGTATGTACGTACATACATTACGCGCGATTAAACGCGATGCACCCTTGAAACGACCACGCCTGATGTCACGATACTTCCCAGTCCAGCTGGAAGGTTGCAGTTGGGGTTAGGGTTAGGTTAGTTAGCGTGTGTCAAGCTTGAGTCGGTTCAGCTTTCGCTGGAAGTGGGAACTCAATCGTTGGTGCCTTAGGCATGCATAACCTAAATCCATACGTTAGTTAACCGAGAGCTGGTGTGCTGACTCATCATGGATGCAAACTAAACAAACGGAGCAGAGCAGGCAAACGGCGAGATAGTAGTAACAGCACGGGGAGCCTAATATGGAGGACAGTCCCAAACCGCTCCATTACTATACACGACGGGCCGTACCAACCACATCGCTCGGCCCTTGATCGCTTCAGTACAGAATCCTGCACCGCGCATTGGTGCTGGAAGAGAACCAGCGGTGGTGTTGCCTTCTTAACCTGCTGGAAGCACACGCGGGACATGCTGGGCGCCGTGTGATCGCGCTGGGTTCCGCACCTTCACCGAGTAGAAAGAAACAGGGAGAAAAGACGATTCCTGTCGGATGGACCAGCATCCATCCCACCTTCTGCGAATGCGCGCCGGCCATTTTCCCCCGGGTTTCTCTGCCGCTCCATTCAAGCTCGATGAAGGCTACTCCGACGACACCAGGAGCCAGACCGACAACGATGCCCCTCTGACCGATGCTGTGCCCCTCCCGGACTGGATTCTCGCCTGCAGTGAATCCGACCGTGCTGGTTGGCTCTTGAATTTCCTTTTCTATTCATCCTACTCTGGCTGACGAGCTTCGTAGAGCTGGCCCATTCCATCCTCCGCACCCTGCGCACAAGTACAGTTGCTAAGGTCGTCGATCGACTGACCCCCATCCTGCACATGGATCCCGTATTGAAACTGCCCCCGGAGATCACCGCGGAGATCTTCAGTTACCTAGACCCGCCCACACTTCTGACTGCGTCCTTGGCATCGCGGGCCTGGCGCGAGCGGATCCTGGACTCGCGTCTGTGGAGGCAGCTCTACATCAGGGAAGGATGGCATATTGACATCGACGCGGTGCGCCGATTTGAGCAACTGCACTCGGAGTTGTCTACGCAGAACCGGAAACCTCGGAGCCGACATGCTGACTTTGACGTTCCGGAACCCCAACTGAAGCGGCGTGTCACGGCCGCGGGCCGAGCCCGGCCGTCGACTCCTCCATGGAACGAACAGCATGACATGATCGAGGCCGATCTCCCGGCTTCGCCTCCCGATGCCGAAGGGGACCGCAAAATGCACGATGTGTTTGCAGATGGCTCGACGTCGCCGACGCGGGAGCGCCGTCCGGCAACCGGATCGTCTGTTTCTGCGCAAATCAAATCTTCGTCGCTACTGATCCGAGCGCCTAATGGATCGGTCAAACTCAATTGGCCCCATCTGTACAAGCAACGACGACGCTTGGAGTCGAATTGGGAAAGGGGTCGGTATGTCAACTTCCAACTCCCACATCCGGACCACCTGGAGGAAATGCATCAGGAGTGCGTCTACGCCATCCAGTTTTCCGGCCGGTGGCTTGTTAGCGGAAGTCGGGACCGTTCCATCCGAGTGTGGGATCTCGAAAGGAGACGGCTGTGGTATCGTCCGTTGTACGGCCACAAAAAGTCCGTTCTGTGCCTGCAGTTCGACCCCAGCCCTGAGGAGGACATCATCATCTCTGGTAGCAGCGACAGAAGCGTCATTGTGTGGCGGTTCTCGACTGGCGAGAAGCTGCACGAGCTGGTTGACGCTCACGACGACTCGGTGCTGAATCTGCGGTTCGACCGACGGTACCTGGTCACTTGCTCCAAAGACAAGCGAATCAAGGTGTGGAACCGGCAAGTACTCACTCCGCTGGATCCGGACTATCCGACCGTGTCCAAGGATCCTCGAGTCCGGTACCCTGAATACATTATCGACACCAGCGAAGTGGCGCCGTCGGTGCTGGAGGCCCAGCTGGCAAGCCGGCAGATCCAGCCGTTGGAGCCTTACAGCCTGCTGATGACGCTTGAGGGGCATGGCGCGGCGGTCAACGCGATTCAGATCAGCGACGACGAGATCGTGTCGGCCTCTGGAGACCGGCTGATCAAGGTATGGAGTCTCCGCAGCGGAGTGTGTCTCAAAACCATCGTGGGCCACACCAAGGGCATCGCGTGCGTGCAGTTCGACAGCCGGCGGATAGTCAGCGGCAGCAACGACGACAGTGTACGCATCTTCGACCACGCGACGGGCGCGGAGGTCGGCTATCTGAAGGGCCACAGCAACCTGGTTCGCACCGTGCAGGCCGCATTCGGGGACCCGCCAGGCGTGGAGGAAGTGCTGCGACTGGAAGCCATGGCGGTAGACCACGATTACTGGGAGGCGCGCCGCCAGGGCAAGCTACCGGAGATCCAACACATTGGGGGCCGGGGCCGCCCGGTGCTACCCCGCAACGCCGGGTCGCGCAACCCGCACGACTTGACGGCGCTGGGAGCGAGCATCCCTCCCGGCGGCGGCGGCAGCCGCTGGGGGCGCATCGTGTCCGGCTCGTACGACGAAACCATCATCGTCTGGCGCAAGGACCGCGAGGGCAAATGGGTCATTGGCCAGCGCTATCGGCAGGAGGACGCCGCGCTGAGCGCGTCCGCCACGGCGGCGGCGGCCCGCCGCGGGAACACCACGCGCTTGCCCACCACCACACGGATGGTCAACCGGGCGGCAGCCCTCAGCCTTCAGCCCCCCTCGACCTCGGGTGCTCCCCTCGTCGGCGACCAAAACACCACCACCAACCCTTCCGCCGAGCCATCCTCCTCCTCCTCATCCCCTCCCAACAACGGCACTCCCAACCCTACCCTTCTTCTACAACAGCAACAAGAACAACACCCTCTCCTCCACCACCACCATCATCATTACCACCACCGTCACCATCACCATCATCACTCCCCTCTTCCCCAACCTCAACCTCAACCCCCTTCCGCCCCGGCCCCGGGCATGAACCCTTTCCCTAACCTCCCCCCCAACATCATGGAACACATCCACCCAACCTCACGCATCTACAAACTGCAATTCGACGCTCGCATGATCGTCTGCGCGAGCCAGGACCCACGCATCGTCGGCTGGGATTTCGCCTGTGATGATCCGGAGATCATCGAGGCGTGTCAGTTTTTCGGGGAGCTTTGATTCTTTTTTTTTTTTTCTTTTTTTACAGGCCCATAGACGGTCGGGGAAGTGGATGGTGGGTGGCTGGTTTTATTTTTTTTTTTTGTTTGATTCTTCTCTTTCTTTCTTCTGAATCGTACTGCTTTTTTAATTTCATCGAGCATTGCAGCACTGCATGGGATGATGTGATGACTGATTTGTCGTGTTTTATTCTGTCTGTCCCTGTTTGCGATTGATCATCAATAATGGCGTTGGCTAGATCTGATTCTCAGGGCATACGCTGCAATTTGCGAGTGCATTCAGCAATCAATTCATTAATTCGGTCTAACTGATCAGGTATCCGATATCAAATCAATGCAACTCCACAGATTCATCTATTCCTGCTCAATAAGAATAAAGAGTTGAAGCGACACTGCAATGGTTAAGAATAATCTGAACCCCCAATTATCAAGTCAACTTCTTGCGAGCGCCCTCCGAAGACGGAACCTTTTGGTGAACCGCTCAACGCGGCCCCGGAGACGCCGCCCAAGGCCTTGATTTTCCGTTTGCCTCGTGACTGCCGGACTTGGAGGCCGCGGCGCCGTTTCCACCTGTCCGTCTCGCGTCGGACTGGACGCGGGCGTTGGTGGTAGGACCACATTCGGACTCGCTCGCGCCGCCTCCTCCCGCGACGGCTCGGGCGCAAAGGTGATGTGCTCGTCCTGGCGATTTGCGCTTGCGTCAGAAGCAGAACCACCGCGTTCAGGCGAGGACCCTTCCGCAGGCGGCGTGGTCCCCGCGGTGGCCGTGCTCCCGGAAAGCTGCGCGGATCCTGTCCGGGCCGGCTGCTGGGTGTCACGCTCCGACGCCAGTGTCGGGGCTACCGTTGCCATTGCTGCACGATCTACCCCGTCGGATACGGCCGTCCGTGTTACGACCTGAGGGACCAGGCCACTCGGGGATTCCTCCTGTTGGTGAATGGCCTCCTGGTTGCCTGTCGAGGCCTCGTTCGGCTCCGGCTCGCCTGACTGAGACCGAACTGGCTTCTTCTGCAGCCTTCGCTGAGGAGTCAGACCGAATACGATTTCGCCAGTTTCGTTGTTGACCAGACCGTTCAGCGCGTTTTTCCATATCCGACTGAGGGTGTTGTAGAAGCTTTTCTTGGCCTGGATTCCTCTGACTGTTTCTACGACATCCTCTACGTCGGGGCCCTTGGGCGGCGATGTCGTGGTCTCCGAGGATACGGGGACAGAGTTCAATACAGTGACTCCACCAGTTGCCTCGAGCGGCCGGGCAGCAGTCGATGCACCAGCTAGATCATTGTCCTCCCTGGGACCCTGGGAGGCAAAAAGTCGCTGACTGATGAGAATGGCCTGGTTGGTGAAACGGTTTCCAAGAGCAGCACGCGAGGCAGTGCCAGGTGGTGATGGCTGAGCACTGTCATCCTGGCTCCCTCCAGCCGTCTGGCGAGAAAGTCGGCGCCTCAGCAGATCGGCCAGCACACCACCCCGGATGTGCCAGGTACCCGGCGTGGAGCCTGGCTGCGGCTCGGGTCCGTGTGAATTGACTGGGCCGGACGCATGCCGGGTGGCGCTGGGCTCGGATCCGGCAGCATTGGAATCAGGTGATGCTTGGGAACTACCGCGTGCAGAAGTCGACCGGGACCGTCCCGATACGGACCGGCTTTCTGAAGACCCTGCAGCCGCGACGCCCACGTTTGCCGGGGTGGGCGGCGGAGTAAGCGGCAGCTGGACCTCCGGACTCGGCGCCACCGCTACGTCCGGCTGGACCACATGATGGACGTCCTGGGTGTGGTCTAGCACTGCTGTCACCACGGGACTTGATTCCGGCTCCGGAGCCAGAAGTGGTCTTGTATCGTCGCCATTTGCCGGCGACTGGTCCGATTCACCATTGCCTGAGTCCAGGGGAGGGGTTTCTGTAATGGCATCCTCATCTTCTAGGGGAAGATCGTTCTCAGGAGGATACGTATAATTCATACACGCTGCCATGACTCAAGGCCGGGGCTAGAGATAGATGCAAGACAGTATATGGGCAGGCTGAAATGGGATGGGATGAAGGGTCAAGGAGGAGAGAGAAGATGAAGAGGGCCCAAGAAGGAAAGTCGACGATGCTCTCTGGTGCAGTGAAGGAAGGCGCGCCCAGGGATCTCCATTGGGAAGGAAGCACCCGAGAGGACTGAGCAGGGCAAGATCAGTTTCTATGTACAAAGTCCCGGAATGAACACCAAGATAGAGATAAGACAGGGATATCCCAGGGAGAAAAAGGTCTATAGAGGATGTTGTTGATGGTCGTAGCTGTCGTGATGCATGGCTCATGATTCCGCTGTGCTCCCTTGTGGGCTCGACCGGCCCATCTGTTCCTTGCGGAGACTGCGGACCAGCGCTTCCAGTCGTCTCCGCTCCTCTTGTTCTGCCTGTGGAATCGGTCAGATACAAATCATCAGAGGAAGAACGAGAACTTGCCTTGAGAAGCTTCATGTTCTCCGCCCTCGTGTCCCGCATCATCTTCTTGAATTCGTTCTTGAGCACCATCATAGACGTAGTTTCCATCATGCCGTCTCGACCCGCGTTGTTGCGGAGGCCCATCAACGCAATCCGCTCCTCACTGAGTTGCGTTTCCAGCTGCTCGATGCGGTCGCGCAGGCCATCGATCGTGCTCTCGTAGCGCTCCCGCTCCTTTTCAAACTCAATGCTGGCTTTGGTCATGACTTCGTAATCCTCGATTGTGTCCCGCAACTCCTTCTCGAGGATCTCCACGCGCTGGCCGTCATTGTTCGCCGACCGGCGATTGGCCTGCTCGGCCTTCAATGCGGCCAGCTCTTCGGTCAGGTTGATGTTCTTCATGTGGAGTTCCTCCAACTCTCTCTGCAGCGCTGGATTGGCTGCAGCCTCGGCGGCGCGCTCAGCACGCGTGCCGTAGGCGCCGTCCAGCTCCGCCTTGACCACAGTCAGCTCGGTCTGGGCCCGAGCCACTTCACCTTCAAGCTCTCGGAGCTCTTTCTCGGCCTGCGTGCGCGCCTCCTTTGCTTCCTGGACCGCCTGCCGCAGCTGCGAGATCTCCGCATCGGCCTGGGCCTTGTTATCCATGGCTTCCTGCGCAGCCTGCCGCAATCGCGACAGCTCATCTTCGACTTTCTGTCGTGCAGCCCGCTCTGCATCAACCGCCGCGGTAATGTCCTGCTCCCGCTTCTGGTCTTGAAGAGTAAGTTGTTGTCGCGCCTCGTCGAGCTGTTCCATCAGCTGAGACAGCTCCTCCCGCACTGCCTTCGCCTCGCGCTCGGACAGTTCGTTTGCCTTCCGGGCTTCCATCAGCTGCGCCGTCAGGTCCGCAATGTGAGCATCTCGCTCCGCGTCCGACTTCGAGTTCAGCTCCCGCTGCTGCTGGATTTGGGTAGTCAGGATGCTCTTCTGCTCCTGCAGGCCCTCTACGCGCCGCTGGAGATCCTGGAGGCCGTTGCGGAGGTATTCTAAATGAGTGTGCAAATGATCGCCGGTAGGGCTCGGTGGCGGCGGAGACGGCGACAGAGCAGATCCACTTTGGACTAGCAGTGCGCTCAGTTGGGAATTGACTTGGCTGATTTCCTCTTCAATCTCCTGGGTAGACGGGCCCGCACCACCCGTGTGTAGACCTCGCAGCTCAATGGTATGTAGGCTGTTCTCCAAGTACGCCAAATGGGCCTGCACCCGCGCGGGGAAACCACTCGAAGCACCATTGTCAGCGCCGTTCGGCAAGGGATCCAACTCCGCGTCGGTGTGATTTTGTAGGATCAGATTCCGTAAACGGCTGTTGAGCTCCTCGAGCTTCTGCTCCGCGTCCCGGGCCGCATTCGCGTCGATCATTTGCCCGTCCCCGCTCCTGGGGATTCGGACGTCTGGTGCAACGTCGTCCAGGCCGTCCGCGGTCTTGTAGAAGCTGCGCTCATCGAATTCAAACGCAGCAGACCCGCGATCCACCCCATCCACGCCCTGCTTGTTTTGGCCGCCTCGCTTCTTCAGACCGCGATGGGTCAACTGCAGGATACCAGCCGTATGCTCAAGTAGTCGTTTGTACACATCATGGGCCTGGCGCTCGTACGTCCACAGCTCCTGCGACAATTCTTCGCACTTGCGGGAGCTCTCCGCAAACTCGGCGTCGGCGTCGCCGTCAAGGTCGTCGTCATGATGGACGCCGTTGGTCGTGGTGCCATTCGTGTAAGCCTCGCCATTCTTGCGGGGTAACCGGCAGAGCGACTGGGCGGCATCGCGAAGTTTTGTCTCCAGGGCCAATTTCCGTTTCGTCGCTTCGATGCGGGCGGAGAGGAGCTTGTGCTGCCGTTTGAGGTCCTCGACGTCTTCAAAGGGCAGGATCTCGTAGCCGGCGCTGTCCCCAATGGCGGTCTCGGTCAGGAGGTGCATCAGCACGGGATCGGTGACATCGACGGCCGGCGCGCTGCGGGAGGGCAGAGGACTGGCCTGTGCTCTCTGCGGTCAGTTCAAGGATGCCTCGGAAAGCCATTGTTCAAAGGAAGAAAAGAGACGCACCCGACTATACTGCGACTGCGAGTGCGCATCGATCGAGTAGACGGACACGCTCCGGTACCCGTCTGCCATGCCCTTGGGAGGGACACCCGAAGACGTCCCATTTGAAAAGGCAGACGGGTACCTCTGGTCGCCGTAGGACGACCTGCTGGAGCGCAAGCTGTCGAAGTTGGTCATGGTGTAAAATGTAAGCGTCGATTTGCTCCGGTAATCACCGCATGATCCGACTGTGATATATTGGGGAAACGTAAAGATCGACTGCGGTCAGAATGTATCCAATAAAGGAAAAAAAGAACCAAAAAGTCGAGGTCCCGATATCAAGGGGGCGATGCTCGATGGTCGGGTTTTTTCTTTTTTTTTCTGGACGGAGATGGAGATCGGCCGGCTGCGGACGCCGAAGCTTGGCTCGGCAGGGGGCAGCGATCAGATCTATGTAATCAATTGACAGCGTTGCGATTGTCCTTGTCCACTACAGACGGACGGACGGACAGAAAGATGTGTGATCGAGAAAACCTGCAAGTTGAACGATGCGCGATCGTGTCGATGTGCCTTTTTGAGCGTCCCTTAATCCTGATGGAGCTGAAGCTTTGATGCTGCCTGCCCCGAAAGCCGAAGCGAATACGAGTTTCAAACTTTTGCGCTTCAAGTCGAGGAAAAAAAAGAATCAAATCAATTTAATAAGGTTCAGAATACGGAGAATCGAGAACGTGGGAGGGAGATGTGGAGGGAATCCCATTCTTCAGAGCCGAAACAAGGCAGAGTACAATGCAATAATGTACTGGAGGTACTTATTGTTCTTTGGATGGTGGGATTGTTGCAGGCGATTCCGATCACACATCCCAACCCCTTGCAGATTGGAGATCAGACTGCTTGGCTGCACGAGTCCTCTCTTCTTCTCTCCTCGTGCCACTCGGAGGTCTCATTGAAGAGCACTGAGAGCATGGTACAGAGCACAAAATCCGGTCGAGACATGGAGAGGCAACATTCTTGGAGACCTGGATTGGACAGACCGATGTCTCACTGCAGAGGACAGCTGATAGGGATCCTTGCTCCGAATTCTGCATTTTCATGGCGAGCTGTAAGCACGCGCAGGCGTCATTTCACTCATTCATTTGGTAAAGGGGTTCTTCGTATGTACCTATGTACATGTATCATCGGCTGTCACAACGCGACCGGATTCCCATTCATTTTCGGCCGGTAGTTATCTGGCTCTCTACCCCTGCAGCCAAACTGAAAGAATCATTAGCGATAATTCTGATAACGTGCAATGACAACGAAGCGGATATTGGAAGCTTGATAGTATGTATCATGATGCTAGGAAAACTAGCGTTAAATGCGAGCTACCTACTTAACATACAAGGGGGGTTCGTGTCACGAGTAACATCATGATCAGGGTGGCATCGAATCCATCAATACAACCAGTCTGGAAAGTTCGATTGCTGGACGTCCCATCACTCTCCTCCATCACCGTAAGTTCATCACGTCTGCTAGGCCTGGTGCCAGTTACCATGTCCCTGGCTATCAGGGCAAGGGCACAGTGACATAGTGGCACTGCAAGATCGATGGGATAATCAAGAGTAAGTCCTCGATTCCTAGGAACCTCGGCAGTGGACAGCGGAGTTGACCATCTCCGCAGAAATGTCTTCGACAAACTTCAAAGGCCCTGGCAGTGCCCCCGCCATGCAATCAGGGGAAAATGCTGCAGGGCCGACGAGCGAGCAACAGCTTGTGTACCGAGTGTACAAAATCCGCTATCTAGGGCTAGCTCAGTTGGTTCTGTTAAACATCATCATAAGCTGGGATGTATGTACTGATCGAGTCCGCAATCAAACAATGCGACCACATCGCCTCGCGCCAACTAGGCGGTTTATACAAGTATTGACCTGTGCAAGTGGTTGACCTTCTCCGCAACCTCCACCACAACGGCCGAGTACTTTGACGTGTCGGAAAGCGATGTGAACTGGCTGAGCACGGCGGCCCTCTTTGCCTTTGTCGCCGCAACGCCGTAAGTCTCGGGGGGCTCCGTTCACAACGCCAAACACTCGCTGACATTGCCCAGCATTGTCATGTATACCCTCCATCATAATGTCAAGACCGTCATGATAATCGCGTCCGCCCTCGTCCTGGTCGGCAACTGGATACGGTTCGCCGGCGCCAAAGCACAGGACGGCATCTTTGGCCTGCTCATGTTCGGCCAGCTGCTGATCGGCTTTGCGCAGCCGTTCGTACTGACAGCTCCCACGCGGTATAGTGACCTTTGGTTCACCGACCGCGGGCGGACCAGTGCAACGGCGCTGGCCACTTTGGCCAACCCGCTGGGAGCCGCTTTGGGCCAGCTTATCGACTCGTTTTGGGCGCCTCGACCGGAGGATGTCCCGGACATGGTGATGTGGCTAGCCGTCATAGTACGCACGCCCTCCTCTCCCTTCATTGGGGATGCTGATGAGAATATCCAGGCCACCGTCGCCGCTGCCCCAAGCCTCTTCATTCCTGCTCGTCCGCCGACCCCGGCAAGCGCCTCCGCGGACGTGCCCAAGACGCCTTTGATCGCCTCCATCAAGACCGTCACCCGCATGCCACAGTTCTGGATCATCTTCTTCTCCTTCTCCGTCTACGTCGGCTTCTTCAACAGCGTTTCCACGCTGATCAACCAGATCATGTTCCCGTACGGCTTTAGCGAGACCGACGCCGGCATCGCCGGCGGCGTCCTCATCGTTGTTGGCCTCGTCGCCGCCGCCGTCATGTCCCCCATCAACGACCGCTTCAAGATATACCTGGGCATGATCCGGACGTGTGTGCCCATCCACGCGGCTGCGCACGTCGCGTTCATCTTCGCCCCGGCTGGAATCGCCCCCAGCATTGTGGTCTGTGCTTTGCTCGGCGCCTCCGCCTTCAGCCTCCTCCCCGTCATCCTCGAGCTGCTTGTCGAAATCACCTACCCAGCCTCCCCGGAAGTTGGCAGCACCCTCTGCTGGATGGGCGGACAGCTCCTCGGCGGCATCTTCACTATTGTTCAGACCGCGCTCAAGGCAGGACCGGACGCGGACCCGCCACAGAACATGCGGCGCTCGCTGATCTTCAGTGCTGTGATCGCCGCGGTAGCTGCTGTGCCGCCGCTCACGCTGAATGTGCTGGGACCGCGGCTGGTGAATCGGCGGCTGGAGGCTGATCGTCGGCTTGGATTGAGCACAGCAAATTCCCAACAGGATCAGCTCGATCGAGGTAAGTGCATGCAGGTAGCTAGCTGAATTTCAGATACATGTACGGAGTACGGAGTACATAAGCGCAAATTATTCCGACCTACTCGAGCAAGCCAATTCTAGGAAGAAATGAAATCATCTATAGGAGATTTTCCTCGCTATCTGTACACGGATGCAACATGATCATACAGTATTCGAGAATCGACGAGCCATCTCAATAGCTGTCGACCGTGGCCTGATTCATCCAACCATCCTCCCATGCAATCTCCCCGAAAGGTTAACCCTTGCCATGGAAGCATAACTGGCGATCATTTATTTCAGAACCTTCCAAAGCTTAGGAGCAGCGCATTGGCTGGCGCAGTGCTGAAGATGGAAGACTGCAATTCTCATCAGCATTCGGCATCCAAGATCTTTGACGCAGAGAATAATCCCGCGCCTCAATCGAACGAGAATACTTACACTCCTCCACGCAGTCCTCCTTGGGACCCTTGTAGTCGGGGTCCTCCTGCTGTCGGGTAACCCGCTCAACGCACTCGTCAAAGTGGTGCTTGTACGGCGCGCACTTGCTGGAATTGGCGCACTCTGCACGAAAGAGTAATGTCAGCCACCTCAACCCAACAGAAAATTTTTTTTTTCTTTCCCTCCACTCAGAGGGCGAAATGAATAAGATAAATATGTACTTACCCTCCTCAAGCTTCGGCTTGGGATCCTCCGGCTCCTCAGGCTCCGCTTCCTCCTCCTCCTCCTCGGCAGCCTCCTCCTCGGCCTCCTCCGCACTCTCGTCTTCAGCGGCGGCGGGCTCGGAGTCCTCCGATGGGGTCTCCTTGGCGGGCGTCTCTACCGGCGTCTCATCGGCGGTGGTCGTGTCCGAGGGAGCCTCAGCGTGAGCTTCGGTGAAGCCCAGGGAGGAGACAATGTCGGTGAAGAGGTCAGCGAGGCCCATCCTGAACGGTCTTTTTTGCACGGATGCAATTGATGCAATTGCAGAGGTTCTGGGGGGCGATCGGACAGATCGTGGGAACTGGAAGAAGGGTTGAGAGAGGTTCTGCTGGTTGCAAGGGAAAATCGGGACTTTGCGAGATTCCTAAGCTCAACACGTGATTGGTCCATTTCCGTCCACGCCCGATTTGGTTTCCGAGCTGCTTAACAAAGGCTCTCTGCACTTTGCTGCCATAATCTCTGCAAGATCTGAGGATGTTTTTCATGTTTTAATTCATTAGTTAGATATGCCATTCTAGTAATATAACTATATGCATGTCATAATACCGTGCCGCCCTGTCATACATGGAAACAACTACATATCAAAGGCTCTCTGTACAGCGAAACAACGCCGTAGAGCTCAATTCTTTCTCATCACGAACTCTGACGGATTCGTTGTTCGAGATCATTGGCAACGCTTTGTTGCTGCACTTCTTCATATCCCGGTGGAGGCTCTGCTGGCGTCTCAAACTCCGTCCCGGTCCCGGCACGGGTGGGAGAAAACGGAGGCGGGTGGTCAGCCGGACCTCCTGGGTAATCGGGAGCCGGGTCGGCGTTGTTGGAGATTGACGCTCCCGGTCCATCATAAGCCGGAAGGTCGTCGAGGTGAATATTTGAGTAGTCGATTCCAACCGGGTTGCCCGTACCGGGTGCCTCCTGGGCACTCCCGCTTTCCCGGGCCTGCTCGACCGCATGATGAAGCCGCTCCTTGATCTGCTCAAATTTCGAGTGAAAATCGAAAGCGCCTCCTTCTTTGAACGTTGCCTTCAGCTCCAGGGCCGGTATCGAGGGTGGGATCCCGCCACCGGGGACGGGCTGGATGACTGCCGTCCACACATTGGGCCCGAAAAAGGGCGCCGTGACATGGCTATCGTGAACCTTGAGGAGAGGTGCGGCAAAGGACTGGAATTGTTCGGTTGGCGAAGGAAGATACACAATCTACGAAACGGGACATTAGCAACTTGGAATCTGCCACAAAAAAAAAACAGGGGATCCTGACTCGTTGGTTGGTGAGATATAAATGTCCGCCACTGCTACCGACTAAGAAGGGCTCTTTGGAGTTAACGGGCTTTAAAGACAATGCCGTCCGTTTAGGCGACTTGTATATGAGATACTCGTTGGGCAGGTGGATGAACCCGCCGGAGTCAGAGAGCATGACCCAACTGTCGAGTCAGCAAAGCGATCCTATTACGGGGGGATTCACTTACTTGAGGGACATCCTGGCTCACGTATTTGATCCCTCCTAATGCGACTATGTCTCCTCCGGGCGTCTCGAATTCTCGTTGGAGATGTAAATGGAAGAAGAGCTCCGCTGTCTGTGGGCCAGCGCAGGGATGACAGCTGAAGAGCTCCAAGCTGAATTTGTCGAGTGGAAGACAGTGAAGCAACAGAGTTAGCTTTTGTAGAAAGCGAGCCGCGGGTTACGATGTTCGCAAGCGAGGCGCTGGAGCGTTCTCGTGAGTTATCGTGAACGAGTTGAGTGTCCCTCAGTCGTCGTCGTCGTCGTAGAAGAACCAGAAGACAATGTAGTTGCCTCTGAAAAGTGAGCACAATGAAATTTATCGTTATGAACTCGGAGTTTCAACAAAGCCCATAGTACTGTACCTACCAGTGTTCCACTACTGGCACAGGGCGGATCGTCGGGGTTCGACGCGGGGGTTGGTGCCTCAGGCTGAAAGGCACCAAGGCACCAACAGCTCCGATTCTAGAAAGCTCCGGTCATGACGCAGTTCCCCGCAGGCCACAAACTCCGTACTATTTTGTGCATGGTCTCCTAAATCTAACGACTTTGCTGTCAAATGTGCGATGTGAATCTTCCGGCCTGCCGAGAATATCGCATCAAAAAACCCTGGCCATTGTGACACTAGACCGCTGGCATTCCAAGCTACCCATCGCCCTGCGTCGCGCCGATCAGTAAATTCAGTTCCGAAAGCGTCTCTTGCACAGCGACGCGCCGTCGATGAGCTGTGTACTCATATTCTCCCCGGCTTTAGCTTGACCTATCTCTGGCCGGTAGCCATATGCAGTTGCAAGCATTGGTAGTGTCCGTTGTAAAGGAGACTTCCAGCCCGTTCCTTTCGCTCGCCCTGCAATTGCAATTGCGACGATGGCCAAAACCAAACCACCGCGCATTCCCCCTCAAATACGGTGGTTGTATGACCTCGTGCTGTGGACGTTCTCCGTCCTAGTGGATTTGTTCTTCCGCGAAGTGCATCCTCGAGGATCATGGAAGATTCCCAGGAGAGGCCCGATGATCATTGTCGCGGCTCCTCATGCAAACCAGGTATGAATGCGTTCAGCATCGTCGAGATGGCCAGCGCTGACAGTGCTTGCGTGAAGTTCGTCGACTCCCTGATTTTGATGAGGGTCGTCCGCAATGAAGCGCACCGTCGCATCTCGTGGCTCATTGCGGAGAAATCCTTCCGCCGCAAGTTCATCGGTTTGCTCGCCAGAGGCATTGGCGCCGTGCCCGTCGCGCGAGCAATGGACAATATGAAGCCCGGCGTGGGCACGATATACCTCCCCGATCCCGTGAATCACCCCACGCTCATCCGGGGACGTGGAACGAAGTTCGACAAACAGGGACTCGAGCGGGAAGGCACCATCCACCTTCCCACCATCAACGGCAATTCGTTCAGTGCCGCCATCGCGGAGATTCGCGGCCCCGAGGAGCTTGTCCTCAAGAAGCCGGTGACTTCGAAGGACGCGTTGTATCAGTTGACGGGCAGGACGGATATCACGGATGATGGGAAGTTCACTGGCGAGGGCTCCGCCCCGAGCAACTTTGAGGGCACCAAATTCAAATACTCTCCCCACGTAGATCAGACGGCCGTCTATCAGGCCGTGTTTGGGCGGCTCGCCAATGGTGGCTGCATCGGCATTTTTCCGGAGGGAGGCAGTCATGACCGCCCAGAGTTGTTACCTCTGAAAGGTATGAGATACCTTTCATAATTCATTTGAAGCGACGCTGACGATGTGACGTACACTAGCCGGCGTGGCGATCATGGCTCTCGGTTCGCTAGCGGAGAATCCAGACTCTGGACTCAAGATCGTACCGTGCGGCATGAACTACTTCCATGCCCACAAATTCCGGTCCCGGGCTGTCATTGAGTTTGGAAACCCAATCGAGGTTCCTCGAGAACTGGTCGAGAAGTACAAACGCGGCGAGAGGCGGGAGGCCGTCGGCGAGCTGCTCGACACCATTTATCATGCTCTTTTAGCCGTCACTGTCACTGGTCCAGATTATGAAACGCTAATGGTGCGTGGTTCCTCCCGCGTTCCTGGATCCCAAACACTGACACCAAACAGGTCATTCAAGCAGCGCGCCGCCTGTACAACACAAAAGGGAAGAAGATGCCTCTTCCCATGGTCGTGGAACTGAATCGGCGCCTCGTGCAGGGTTATACGCACTTTAAGGATGACCCCCGAGTAGCAAAACTCAAGACCTCGGTCGCCGATTACAACCGACAGCTACGGCTTCTGGGGATCCGAGACCATCAGGTTGAATATGCCAAGTTCTCCTTCGTCGAGGTCTTTATCACCTTTATCTACAGGCTGCTGAAGCTCTTCATTATGTCGATAGGAACCCTTCCCGGTCTGCTACTCTTTGCGCCGGTATTTGTCGCTACTAAGGTGATTTCGAGGAAAAAGTCCCAAGAAGCCCTTGCCGCGTCGACCGTCAAGCTGCAAGGACGAGACGTCATGGCCACATGGAAGCTCCTGGTGGCTCTTGCTTTTGCACCCGCGCTTTACGCATTCTATACGGCGGTATTTACATTTTGGACTTATCACAACCGCATCCAAGGGTTGGTCCCCGAGTGGGTGCCGTTGTGGGTGATGGTTTGGTTGGGCATGATACTCTTTCCTTCAATCACATTCGCAGCATTGCGAATCGGTGAAATTGGCATGGACATCCTCAAGTCGTTACGGCCTCTCGTCCTGAGTCTGAACCCGTCTTCCGCCAATACTCTGGTCAAGCTGCGGCAACGTCGACATGAGCTCGCCCAGGAGGTGACGGAGGTTATCAATGCCCTTGGGCCCGAGCTCTTCCCTGATTTCGATGCCGCTCGGGTTGTCGCCGACCCGTTCCGCGAGTCGGTCCATCGGACCGACTCGGATGGAGAGCGCGTGGGAGACAGCAAGGCCCCTAGCATCTCTGTGAGCTATCAAACGCGGGAGGAGCTTCCCCGGAACGAATCCTTCCATGATCTGGCGAGCATTGGCTTCTTCTCGACGCAGCCGCCCAGTCGCAACCGAAGCCGCAGCCGCAGCAGCTCAATCAGTGGGCCGTCGGGTGCCACTGGTGTGCATCTCACACTGACTCAGATCAATCCACGTGACCACCATGCGGAAGTCAGCAAGCGGATTCGCGGTGCGATGCGGGAGCGTGCTCGGGAGCGACGGCGGCGCAGCGAGGATCAATCCTGGGAGTTTTCGAGTTCCGGATCTCAGACAGGCGACGAGGATGAGGACAAGAAGACGCTGTGATGGACGAAACGTTGTTTGTCGGTAATCAAAGGGATTTTGAGATGGATTTGCACATATGGATGATACCTCTGTATTATGATTATGTTGATCGGATATTGGACATGTTTGACCGTATTTTTAATGGCAATTTTTGCCTTTAATCATAAATTCATTGAGTCGTGGCTGAGGATCTGCAACTTTGTCGTCATCATTGAGGCTCGGCAACGTAGGCCAGTTGGCGCGATCTACGAGTACGATCCCTCAGATTCTTAAGGGTTCCTCCTCTTAAAAGCAGATTTACTCCGTAGACAGTACCTAGTTATTCATTGTTGATATGTTCATAATTTTGTAATCTATTGTCATTGTTCATCTAATTTCTACACAAATCAACGGTGCTTCGAGTCTCGACCGGGTTTGAAATTGAAACGCCGGAGCAAATCTGATCACCGCTCTTCCGTCCTTTGAAAGATTTAGGTTTCTTCTCTCTCCAAATCCCGTCCAAACCGTGACACAATGTCGACATCTATGCACCTGTCCCGTCTACGGAAATGGCTGGCCGCCTCTCCGCCCGTCGAACTCCTCATATCGCACGTGCGAGAGCTCCTGATCGGGGCGCTCAAACAGGGCCCGATTCCGCAACACGTGGCCTTTGTGATGGATGGCAACCGGCGATTCGCTCGAAGCCATGGGATTGAGACTGTCGAAGGGCATAATCTGGGCTTTGAGGCGTTGGCCAGGATCCTCGAGGTCTGCTATAAGAGCGGCGTCAAGGTGGTGACCATCTACGCATTCAGCATCGAGAACTTCCACCGCTCCAAGTACGAGGTGGATGCGTTGATGGAAATGGCCAAGGTGAAGCTATCCCAGCTGGCGCAGCACGGTGACCTGCTGGACCGCTACGGTGCTAGCATCCGGGTACTGGGACGCAAGGACCTGCTGAAGCCCGACGTGGCTGCCGCCGTGGACCGCGCCGTCGAGCTGACGAGCCGCAACGGTGACCGCATCCTCAACATCTGCTGCCCTTACACGTCCCGCGACGAAATCACCTCGGCGATTCGCGAAACCGTCGTTGATTACAGCGATCCCGAGAGGGTGATGGGGTCTTCGCGGCCGAATTCGCGCAGTCCATTCTCGGAATCGCACATCACGTCTCAAATCCGCGCCCAACAAAAGGCCTACGATCAAAATGGCGACGCGGATTCCGCGCTGGGCTTGCAGGACGAGGAAGGTAGCAATACATCAGCTCCGGAGCAGGCTGCAACGACAAGCTACGACTCTCCATCGTCCTTCTCTTCTTCTACCACGCTACATGCTGGAGCCCACGAAGACCACTCCCCGAAAACCTCCCCTCGGATCCGACCCGATCAACCGTTCCCATCTCCCGAGACCATCACCCCGCAGACCCTGACCGACCACATGTTTACTCGTGGCAATCCGCCCCTGGACATCCTCATCCGAACCTCCGGTGTTGAGCGGCTCAGCGACTTCATGCTCTGGCAGTGCCACGAGAACACCGAGATCGTATTTCTGGACGTCCTTTGGCCGGAGTTCGACCTCTGGCATTTCCTGCCTGTCGTCTGGCAATGGCAGCGCAAGGTCACCAAGTCGAAGCGAAAATACGCGTATTACTACGACGGCGATGCGGATAGCGATTCCGATCGGGAGCTCACCTCGCCTAGACGGGCTGAGGCGACGTAGATCGGCAAAAGAGAACTTTTCATGAAGAGGTTTTGTGGTTCCTGGTTCTTTATTGCTGCATGGGCGGAGTTTTCCTGGTATCTTTTTAGTCTGTCACTCGACTCGGGGCGATCTACCGGTCCGCATCATAGACTACTCGTATGGTCACATGACCAGCTCCGCATATCGGAGGCCGTGGGCCTGCGGGCGTGTCCTCAACTCTTCATACTGTTCATATACCCAAATAATCTTAGTTTTTTTCTCAATAGAAAAATATCCACGGGGTTTTCTGGATTTTTCTGTCAACATGGTTAAGCAGATCGCGGGCTCCAACGTCCTTTTGCTGGGCTCTGGTTTCGGTAAGGCTGGACGATGCTAGAAGAACACCCCGCACCAAAAATCTCAGCGAGCAATTGAAGCTAACCATGGAGGCAAAACGCAGTGGCAAAGCCCACCGTCGAGGTTCTGGACAAGGCGGACGTCAATGTCACCATCGGTATGCTCCTACATGTTCTTTTCCAAGTACCAATGGCTAACCGGGGAACCCCCCTCCCCCACCCAGCCTGCCGTACCCTCGATAACGCACAGAAGCTTGCGCACGGTTTCAAGCACACCAAGGCCATCTCGCTTGACGTCAATGATGATGCCGCGCTCGACCGGGAACTCGAGAAGAACGACCTTGTCATCTCGCTGATCCCGTACACGTACCACCCGCAAGTGATTCGGGCTGCGATCCGGACGCGGAAGCATGTCGTGACGACGTCGTACGTGTCGCCGGCCATGAAGGAGTTGGAGGAGGAGGCCAAGAAGGCGGGGATCACGGTGATGAATGAGATTGGGTTGGATCCGGTGGGTTTAGCCATCCATTCGGCGATGCTGGTTCATCTCTGACTCTTTCTAGGGCATTGATCACTTGTATGCCGTCAAGACGATTACAGAGGTGATTATATGCTTCATCTCCCCCAAGTGGAACGGATATTGACTTGTTTAGGTTCACAACGCGGGAGGCAAAATCACCTCCTTCCTCTCGTACTGCGGCGGCCTCCCCGCGCCCGAAGACTCGGACAACCCACTGGGCTACAAATTCTCGTGGTCCAGCCGGGGCGTGCTGCTCGCGCTACGCAACCCGGCCAAATTCTACCAGGACGGCAAGGAGTTCAGCGTTCCTGGGCCGGAGCTCATGGGCACCGCGAAGCCCTACTTCATCTACCCGGGGTACGCCTTCGTCGCGTACCCGAACCGTGACTCTACGCCTTTCCGCGAACGCTACGGCATTCCCGAGGCCCAGACCGTCATCCGCGGCACGCTGCGTTACCAGGGCTTCCCGGAGATGGTGCGCGCGCTGGTTGACATGGGGTTGCTCGATCTGTTGGTGGATATTACTACTGAACTGGCGTCGGTTTTCCCGAATGTTTGCCAAGTGATCCTGTTGCAGCCGTTCTACGTGCAACCGATGGCGCTCCCTCGTTGCCTTGACCTCGGATAAATCGGTGATGGAGCGGACAGTCGTCCGGTAGGCCACCAAGTCAGGATGGCTGTTGTTCACCGCTGGGTGGTGCCGCGGATACGGCGGCGGGAGTGTCACGAGGCGGGAAATGTCAAGTCCTTCGTTAACTGGGGTAGTGTCCAGAATCGCCGTTTGCGCAGACACCGATTGAGGTGGCTCCGACGGATTCGAATCGTGCCAGCCAACCTTTTCCGGCGGGTATTCATTGTTCTGCCCGGTCAATGGAGCGCCCGCAGCCAGACGCTCCTCATCGGTCTCCAAAAGGGCGTCGCTGTATCCCATCTGCATGGCTTCCCGCAGCTCGCGCGAGACGCCCATATACTTCGTTTCCCTCCTCGACCGCTGCGCCCGGCGTTCTCCACCCTCACTACTGGATCCTGTCTTGGATTCCCACCATCGGCTGGGAGGACGGCCGCGTGAACTCTCGTTTTCAATGCTGATACTCTGAATGGGAGATAGGCTGGGCCGATAAGTGTTCCACCAAGCAGAGTCCCGTCGCGGAGATATACCCATGTCCGTGCTGCTGGTCTCACGGACCGGCTCTGCATAATTCCTGTCCGGTCCTGGCGGCAAGCCACGCAGCAGGTCCTCGGCGCGACGTCGGACCGTGAGGATGACCTGATCTGGGCGATCTCGTCGCGCACCACGTTCGAGAACAACGAGCATCGCGACCGCATCGTGAACGGACTGCGGTGGATCGGCCTCTTCTCCGACGACCCCATCGTGCCGCGCGGCAACCCGCTCGACACCCTCTGCGCGACGCTCGAGCAGAAGATGCAGTATGGGCCCGGCGAACGGGATATGGTCATGCTGCAGCACAAGTTTGGCATCGAGCATGCGGATGGCACGAAAGAGACCCGGACCTCGACGCTCGTCGCGTATGGTGATCCAAACGGTTACTCGGCGATGGCGCGGTTGGTTGGGATTCCGTGTGGTGTGGCGGTGAAAATGGTTTTGGATGGGACGATTAGTGAGAAGGTACTTTTTTTTTTTTTTTTTTCCCTTTTCCTTCTCTCGGATGAGTATGGTTGATCGATGCTAACGGGATTAGGGTATTCTTGCCCCCACTGACTATGGAGATCTGCGCGCCGTTGATCAAGACCCTTAAGGAGGAGTATGGCATTGAGCTGGTTGAGAAGACGATCTGATTTTTGAGTCATAAATTATTCCATTTTCGTGTTTTAGTGAAAGTCATGACGAGAAGACAAAAAAAAAAAAGAAGATCAGGATAGAGAAAAAAGAGAAACGACAATTGAACTATTTGCTCAGTATAGTAGTACTCCATTGAGAGCTCTCTAGTGATTTCATGTTACTCGTGACGAGAATGGCACGATGGAATTCAAATTCAATTCAGACCAAATCCTGAATACAACTCCAATGTAATGCAGCGCTTTTTGACCCAGACAAGCAACGCAACATTGCCAGTTGTTGAATTCTTTTTTTATGATATCTATTGACGAGAGGAATTCCCTACCGCGGGAGAGGTCAAATCAGAGAATCGTGCCAAACCTATAGCCACCAACGCAAAGAAGACACACATCAGCACTCGTGTCCACATCGACGATGACGACAACAACGAAGAGGACGAGGATCTGCCCGGTAAGAAAAAGAAAGGGGCTTAGAGAACGCGAAGATAAAACACAACGCGACAAGAACAGAGCTACTTACCCAAACGTCTGCTTGATGCTGCGCACGTAGTAGGTGTCCCAATTACGCTGGACAACCTCTTCCTGGCCGATGGGAACCCCCGTCCAGGTCACCCGCAGGTTCGTCACGTGGTCCACGTCGTTCTGGTCAAAGGAGATCTCCTGCGTCGAGTAGTGTCCCTCGGGCCACTGCGACAGGCGCCACTTCTGCACGATGCGCTTGTGCGGCTCCAGCGTGACGTACTCGCCGGTGACATTGCCGTCGAAGATGGCGAAGCGGCCGCCAACGTGGGCGCCGTCGAACTGGCGCGGCGCGCCCCGCGTGAACGCGGCGATGCGCTGCGGGTCGGTGAACGTCGTGTAGAGCTCCTCGGCCGTTGTGCGGAACTCGTCCTGCGCCGTGACCGTCGTGGTGTTCACGGACACCTGCTTGCCACTGGCGGTCGTGGTGGTCGTGGTGGTCGTCTTCGCCGTGCTCGCCTTGCCGGTGTCAGCGGCCGAAGTGGTGCTGGTCTGCTGCGATTTCTGTGGGTACTGGTTCGGGGTCGCGAATCCGCTGGACGGGTTCGAGTCGGGCGCATGCTGGATGTCCTTGGCATGCTCCGCGATCAGCGAGGGGCCCAGCTTCCCGAGCTCGTCGCGCAGCTGCGGCGTGATCTTTGAGCGAACCAGGTCTTTCACTGGCTGCTTCGAGGCCGAGTCGCCGTAGGCTTCGACTTCAAACTAACCGAACCATCAGCCATGAACCTAGTTCAGAGCTACCGGCAGATGATCGTAACTTACCACAAAATCGTCCGGATCCGTGTCGTGCGCGACTTCGGGAATGTTGATGATGCCGGTCACCAGCTGATCCTCATTTGTCCTCCCTGAAGACGATGTCAGCCATGATCTTGTTTTCTCGCATGCAGAATGACAAAAACCACGCACCCTCGTATTCCAATTGCAGCTTCACATCATATAGCGTAATAACTTTGCCCTTGCGCTGGCTGACATCGACATCTCCGTCCATGCTCAGCAGCTGGGTGATCTTGGCCGTGACGCCATCTTCCTCTGCCGAGATCTTGGTCAAGCGCTCTGACAGGTAGTTCTGTGTCCACCCAGAGACATCCTTGTTAACCCAATGCCAGTTGTTCGGGTTGTGGAGCACCATTGTGGCGACGCGACTGATGAGCGAAGGGGGGAGGGGCGGATCGACTCGAGTTGGTTATCCTAGCGTCACTCAAATCAGCATGTGAATGGAAACTCTATGCCATAACATCGAGTATGTGGTCAGAAGAGACGCCAGAGCTTCATTCCTCGAAACGGACCTCTGCAGAGAAGTCGGGTCGCTGAAAACACAACCCGGTGCTCAATCATTCGAGCTCTTCTTCCAAAAAGTTTATGGTCCGATTTATTTTTACGGACTTATTTTGTGTCGCTCCAGCGTCCGACCAAATTCAGGCGAAGCGGAGAGGCCACTTACAATCACAAAGAGCCCGTTCTGGTCAAGAGCCGCAAAGGTTCGAGAGCAATTGCAAGTGGAAATGTTGGGGAGAGAAGAATAAAAGCGCGAAGACCTTCATCCTTCTACCGATCCCAAAGTCTTTCGGACGGGGACAAGGAAAGCTCTAGAAGGACGGGAAGCCGATGATCACGTGACTGAGTCGAAGCCCTAAAGTCGGCTCGTGAGTCAAAAGGCCTCTCGAGTCACTGCGTTGATTAAACGATTTCTAGGAGTGATACTGGAGCTACAATGGTTGTCGAGCTCGAAATTGAATATATTATTGTTGCAGAATTCCGCCTGCACATAGCGAGAGTGGGTATCTTGCAAACAAAAACAGAACCATCACGTCATCAAACACGTCTAAATCAGATTCTCCATGTCATCCCAGCCTCCCTGGGCAATCAATCGACTCTTCACGCGCTCTCGAAGCGCCTGGATCTGACTTCCTAAGGCCTCAGTCCACTGTCCCTCCACGGTGGCAACCCGATCCTTCAGATCGGCGGTGAGTTCCTGCTCCTCGTGGGTGCGCTGCGCTTGCACGTCTCGCCGAACAACCTCCTCCGGCTCGCCCTGGCGGATGCGCCGCGCTTCGGTCAGCCGGCAGGAGGTGGTCATCACGCCCGACTTGACCTCGTGCAAAAGGCAGAGTAGATTTGTCTGCGACTCGATGAATTGGTAGGTTGATTTCTCCGCGTGGCAAAGAAGGGAATACAAATACTGCAAGGGGAACTCGTGGTAGCTAGGGTTCTCCTGGTACTCAGCCGGCGGGATCTTGATGCGCAAGTTGTCAAGGTCATCGGGAATCTGCTGCACAAGGTCCAACAGGGGCGGTGCAATGTCCCAGAATGCGGACAAGTGGGTCTCGACGCCGCGTTTGACGTTCTCCTCGATGACATCCATGAACGCCTCGATCCGCTGTAGCGCCTCGGTCTCGTACTCGACGCGGCGGTCGAGCGCGTCCCGGATGAAGAACGCGTCCGTTTCGCGCAACTTATCCTCGTTCTTGTCCTGTTTGTACGGCAGCGAGACAACGGCGCGGTACTTTTCGTGGCTTTCCGACTGCAGCTCATACATCTCGCGATAGAGCTGCTCGCGTGCTTCAAAGAGCCACTTCAGTTGCGTCAGCTTCTCCAGCAGCTCCGGCTTCTCGTCTCCTTCCTCTTGTGTCTCTTCAGGCGTCTCGCGCCGTGCGGACTCGCTGAGGTTCCCGCTCAGCTCGTCAATGCTATCCGTCGCCTTCTTCACTCGTTCCATCAAGATTGCTCGCATCGGTTTGAGCACGGTGTTCTGATATGAGTCAAAGATCTTGTGCACCAGCGATCTCTCCATCTGCTTCTCCTCCATCCCAAGGGCCGCTTCCGCCTGCGCTGCTTCGGCGTACGTGATGCTGCCCTGCTCGATCTGTTGGTGGATATTACTACTGAACTGGCGTCGGTTTTCCCGAATGTTTGCCAAGTGATCCTGTTGCAGCCGTTCTACGTGCAACCGATGGCGCTCCCTCGTTGCCTTGACCTCGGATAAATCGGTGATGGAGCGGACAGTCGTCCGGTAGGCCACCAAGTCAGGATGGCTGTTGTTCACCGCTGGGTGGTGCCGCGGATACGGCGGCGGGAGTGTCACGAGGCGGGAAATGTCAAGTCCTTCGTTAACTGGGGTAGTGTCCAGAATCGCCGTTTGCGCAGACACCGATTGAGGTGGCTCCGACGGATTCGAATCGTGCCAGCCAACCTTTTCCGGCGGGTATTCATTGTTCTGCCCGGTCAATGGAGCGCCCGCAGCCAGACGCTCCTCATCGGTCTCCAAAAGGGCGTCGCTGTATCCCATCTGCATGGCTTCCCGCAGCTCGCGCGAGACGCCCATATACTTCGTTTCCCTCCTCGACCGCTGCGCCCGGCGTTCTCCACCCTCACTACTGGATCCTGTCTTGGATTCCCACCATCGGCTGGGAGGACGGCCGCGTGAACTCTCGTTTTCAATGCTGATACTCTGAATGGGAGATAGGCTGGGCCGATAAGTGTTCCACCAAGCAGAGTCCCGTCGCGGAGATATACCCATGTCCGTGCTGCTGGTCTCACGGACCGGCTCTGCATAATTCCTGTCCGGTGTGTTCGCATCGGTGTCGCCCAACTCATTCTCTTCCGCAGGAGAAAACAGTTTCTCTCGCAACTCATTCACATCGAAGCTACCTTCTTCAAACACTTGCGAATATAACTGACGGCGAATGCGCGATTCTGAAATGACAAACTCGGCGAATACCTTTAGAGCTTCCTCCTCGGTCTTTGCCGCAGTCTCCCTCTCCAGGAAATCCTGGTATCTCTGCAATGCCTCGGCAGGGTCGACGCTGGCCGGTGCAGTTGGCTCCGCCAGTAAAGGGCGGGAAACAGAAGTGGGACGCGGAGACAACGGAACTGGTGATGAAATATGTTCATTTGCTGCGTTAGAAAGGAGTGAACTAGATCGCTCGTCACTTCTCGTGCTTGATCTCGCACGGTACCTCAAATCCAGACCAGAGTTCGGGGGAGGAGTAGGAAGGGTTTTGGGAGCAACGCCGTAGGGCGGCGGTTTACCAAGCAACGGCGACAGTGGCTCTCTTCCCGGAGAGAATGGTGGAGTTTGCACGACATTTGCGCCGTGAGCTCGCTGACCATCTGACCTGGTGGGGAGTGAACCTCGGTGTGAGAACAAACCCGGCGACGCCCGTGACCGCGAAGACTCCAGCACGTCATCCGACATAGCACTGCGACCACTGAGCTGTGGTCTAGACAGCGCCTGCTCACCGCGCCCGGCCTCTGAATTCTGCGCTGTAAGTTTTTCCAAGGCATCGGCCCACGGATTATTCGCAGACACCGGGCTCGGGGCTTCCCTTTGCTCAGATTGCCTTCTGTTTCTGCTCTCCATCCGCCTCTCTCGGATTCCCTTGGCGCTACTCTCCCTGATCGCGAGGCTGCGGAATAACCCACTTCCGCTGCCTTGTTTTGGAGGAAGTTCCTCTTGGCGGACCAACTGTGGCTCCTGCGAATTGCGTGATCCCACTCCAGTATCGATACGAAGCGACGTCCTTGACGGAGTGGATCGCCGAGCGGTTTCCTCCGTGAACGCGGGAGAACCATGCTGATTATCACCTGCCATCGCCACCTGTCGCTGGTTCGAGGAAACGCCATACAAAGGCCCAGCTCGCAAAGACGATTCCCTTGACGATGCTCCCGCGCTCTGACTCCTGACTGTTGGAGGCGGTCCCGGAGGAGGTGGCGGAAGGGGCATTCCAGGTTCCCAGCTCCTGCCCGACAGAGGACTATGAGAATGTCGAGACGAGCCACCACTTGGCACGGCCCCGGCGGAAACTGCTCGTTTTGCAGCTGGGGGCTGGAGTGGAGTTTCGTCCCGATGAAACTGATGAGATAGGCTGGATCGCGGGGGAGCACCTGGAAATTGCCCTTGGCTGGACCTCATGTCAATCCCGGTGGGTTCCGGGAAAGTCTGACGTCGGTCGGTAGCTCCCATTGAGGAAGCTCGAGGCGGTGGTCCAGGAGGCGGTGGAGGGGGAACATATGACTGCCAAGCAGAATTCCCATCGTTGAGCGAGACCATCGAAAGCGGCCGCGACGTCGCGACCGGCGTTGACCCTGGGGGAGGCACCGGGCCTGATGTCGACACCGCCGGTGACACGGCTTGACTGCCTGGGGCATAGCCTGGCGAGGGCGGGTGATTCCGAGGAGAGTATGGTGGAGGAGGTGATGGCAGGATATCTAGTGCATTGGGTCAGGCACATCCATCATATACAAAGCACTGTACAGTCGAGAAAGACGCGATGACAGACCTGCAGGTCGCGGAGGAGGGGGAGGATAAGCGACTCGCAACCCCGACAGTTGCGTACCCTGCTGAGGATATGTGCTCCCACTGCTTATCGGACCCCATTCCGCAGGGTTGTAGGGAGCACTATACGGAGCTGACGACCACGATGCCATTTGCGACTTGTGTCTCCGGGAGTCGCATCCCGGGACAGAGGGTAAGGAGGCAGTGAAGGAGGCGCAGACTGCGGGATTCTGGCCGGTGCCGGTTGCGAGGTGAAACTGTGCGTGGGAGGCCGGAACGCAAAATCAGCCTCGTCGATCAGGGACCCTCTCTCTCTCTCTATAAGTTCAGCCTCCAGCCTGGCGAACTCGCGCACGACGCGACGTTGTTGTCGATTTCTTTTTTTGGAAAGCTGAGACTAGTCTAAACCAAACTTGGAGCTTTGATGGATCTTTGGGGGTTCTAAATATAGCAGAAGCTCAAGTGCCAAGAAACCAATCACAATCTCTCGCGGTTTGTGGGCATCCATCATTGGCTGAATGCGCGGGAATACCCCGATTGATATGGAGACCAAATCCTGAACGCGTCGTTTGATTGGCCAGCAATATTAGCCCAAGTACCCCGGAGAGCCCCCGCCATTTCAGTTAAATTGCTCCTCAAGAACCCTTCCAAGAATCAACTTCCAATGGCCAGGTTAAAGTTCGGCTTCTGGCAGTCTGTTCATTGCCACGTGGAAGGATTCATTCACAGAAACGGCAGAACCCTAAGCTTCCTAAGATTCTCTGTATCAGACAGCCGAACTGGAGCTTCAGTGTGCCGCTATCAAGATTAGGGCTCATGAGAAATAGCTGGTACGGAGTACATACCTATAGCCATTAGATATTTACCTAGGTATCTTGCCATTGGAGCTGCCAATCACAGAATTATTATGCAGTATTTCTGCCTCTTCTCGGCGGAAAGAGGCGATTCGGCATAAATTGCAGTGTTCTCGCTGCAAGGTTGTACCCCTCTGTCCACCGCAGCAGTAAACCAGTTATCTCACAGTTGCAGGGTGGTTGTGTCGCCGTTTAAGTACCTACCTACGGGAACTGACTCATTTTCGCTGCCTGGAGACTGTAAACCACCCAAGACAGCATTCAAGCATCGTCCCATACAAGTTCCTCTGACCTCGATTTGTGCAAATCGGGAAGAATTCAGTGACTATTCAACTCCTTTCAGCCCCGGCATAACCGTGAGCAGTGACGGCAATTCAACTGACGTTCAAGTTACTCCGAACCCCGAAGCGGCTAGTTATTGTCCCTAAGGAAGAGCAAAAATGTCAGCGTGTAGTGCCACTCATACATACAGAACTCTGTAGCCTACGGAGTACACGACGTCTGCGCTCTAGCCCTGAAGTGATAAGCCGTGAGACGGACCGCAGATCACCATTACATATTAGAGGCAGCCATTGGCCCAGATATCGGGTTCTGTTTTGTGGTTATTTCGTCCATCCTCAGTCAACTGTTATTCGGGATGCGGAACATCAAATTTGACCGTCGGGCAGACCACGTTCTCCGATGAAGGTCCTGTCCCGCTCTGTGAGGTAGATGCCCTCGCCATCTGGAGTTCATTCGGTGGAAGAATCAATTGGACCAAGGCTGCCGACGTAGTCAGTCCTAGGCCCGTCAACGTTAGTCCCTGAATTTCGCCACGTTCTGAGGCAACAGCAGCAGGAAAATATTTCAGATAAATGCCCTGTCACAGGCGGTGGTCATCAATAGATTTATGTTGACCGTCGTGATAAAGTAAAATAAATCATCATTGAGAATGAAATCATCAAAACAAATTTTGATGCTTACCTTGCTGATTAAGAGCCAGGGTTTGACTAGATGGGAAGATTTGCTCAGCTATACTCGTCAATGAATGTCCACCATCAGTCAGTGAAGCAGAGAGCGAGTTGACTAGGGGTTCAGTTTGAATGGTCTCGTCTTCGCCAACTCGCGTCGGCTTGGAAATATGCTTGTCTTTATTGTGTGTTGAATCATCATGCGATGGGCGGGGTCATGTGAGAATCTTACGTACATCCCTTGACATAAGCCTGACGACCAGTCAGCAATTGTGGACGTTATTTTGGGATGCAAGCAGAAAGATATATAGATTCAGAAAATGCATGAATGGTAGTCAAGATGTGTCTGCATCGATAACTCGAATAAGACTCGTCATCTAGAAATCATCACGAAAGGGTGGAAGTAGTGGCAGTTGATCAGGTTGACTCACCATAGCAGAAGCTTGTTAAAAGGACTTGACTAAACACGAACGCTGTCTTTGTCAAGAGTCAGCCCCGCGCCTCCATGCAGGAGTATAGCTAACAGCTCGACAGTGTCTCAGTGGGCGAGGTTTTCTAGGCCTGCCACAAAATGGCATTTCCATCAAGGCCGGCATGTGTCGCATGCCGTCGGAGCCCAGTGCCACTTCATCATCGACAACAACGAGGTAAATACTCACTTACAGTAAGATATACAACAACAGCGGAAGGCCATCTATTGTCGATGCCTTTGATATTTTCAGTCAGGTGCATTAAGAGCATAGAACAAACGTCGAACGGTGAACAATGTTCAGTTAGTCTATCGATCACTGTGGAGATCCATCAGCACCAGCCAAAACAAATGATGACAGCTTCGAAAGTTGTGAGATCTTTGATCAGCCTGACGTGTAAAGTTGTTTTCACTCCAGAGGTCAAAGACTCTAGTTTGCGGTGTGAAAGATCATCATTGCATATAGAGCAGGAGGATGGCCGGGAAACGTACCATGCTAAAGTCAGTATGCCACTGGCACTGATGGGATTGGGCCTGAATTGTTCATGTCCAAGTTTGTCCACAGCATCAGGGATATCGATGGGAGTGTGTTCTGTGAAAGGAACTTGGCGAGACTCAACTTTTTTCGCTTGGAAATTTTGAACACCAGCTGCAGCGGCTACTCCTGAAATGGCTAGTGCACATTATGTCAGCGGCTTCCGAGATGTTTGCTCTGTTTGCAGTCAGCCTTCGATCATGTGACACGGTTACTGACTAAGCAAGGCGGCCTGGATCCGCCAATAGGCTTGCGGCTCTTATCCGAGGTCTATCGGGTGGAAGATAGACCGACGAAAACCGCGGAGGACCGATAAGAGGGTGAATGCAGCCGATTGCCACCCATTCCTTCAATCAACGAACGAGCAGCGATCCGAACGATGGCCGGGCGATCGGGATCGGGACCGAGACCTCGAATTTGTTCCGGAACGCAGCCGTGCTGCTTGCCTGATTGGGTTATGGCGTGGGGAGCATGCGATGCAGTTGAGCTGGGGTTTATGATGTCATGTGGGAGCCGCGTTTCAAGAGTGACTTGTTGATGAAGTACCTGCCCATAGTAATTTCGCTGGAAAGGTACATGTCTGAAAGTATCTATCGGAGCCTATCCCGTAGGACTGACGTTTGAAGCTTCACCCGAAAATAGAACCCTTGGGACCTTGGTCCGGGATTGTTCCTATTGTCCGCGGTATATCTGCCACAATTCTAGAAGTAGAGCATCCAGTCAGCGATTCTTTGACATTCTCTGTCTCTCTGAATCTCTGTTCTTGACGACCCTACTTGACTGTGTTGAATTATTCACTGATTATTAATTGAGAGCGGCCGCGGCTTTCTTGGAGCTCTGTACAACTGCACCATTTTCCCCGGCTATCAACGGTATATATAATAGGGTTTCGATTCCTCTGAACCTCATTTTCTCCATTGGAACGACGTCGCGGATCTTTGTACAGGCCGTTTCTGCCTTCGATACCCCTCGGTTGCACATTAGTCCCTTGAACCTCTCATCATCATGGCTCCCAACGGAAACGGGGTTGGTCAGGAGAATATCAACACTGATATCATCACCCTGACCCGATTCCTGACGGAAGAGCAAAGAAAACATCCAGAGGCCACGGGAGACTTCACGTGAGTATCTCGCAGTGAGGTTGTAAACAGAATCGATGCTAATGCCAGCCATCAGCCTCCTTTGCCATGCGCTTCAGTTCGCCTTCAAGTCAATCGCCTACTACATCCGGCGAGCCTCCTTGATCAATCTGCAGGGTCTGGCCGGCTCGTCCAACACAACGGGCGATGACCAGAAGAAGCTGGACGTGATCGGCAATGACGTCTTCATCTCGGCCGTGCGCGGGTCCGGCAAAGTCCGCCTGGTCGTCTCGGAAGAAGAGGAAAACGCAATCGTCTTCCCCGAGAACAAGCACGCCCGGTACGCCGTCGTGTGCGATCCGATTGACGGATCGTCGAACCTGGACGCTGGCGTGTCAGTCGGCACCATCTTCGGCATCTTCCAGCTGCCCGAGAGCGTGGTGGGCAAGCCCGTGTCGGCCGACGACGTCCTGCTGCCTGGCCGGGAACTCGTCGCGGCGGGCTTCACCATGTACGGTGCGTCGGCCCAGCTCGTCATCACCATGCGCGGCAGCACCGTCAACGGCTTTACCCTCGAGAACTCCCTCGGCGAGTTCATCCTGACCCACCCCAACATGACCCTGCCGCCAAAGCGCGCCATCTACTCCGTCAACGAAGGTAACAGCGTCTACTGGGAGGACTGGGTCAACGAGTACTTCAAGTCCGTCAAGTACCCCGCCGAGGGCGGCAAGCCTTACAGCGCCCGCTACATCGGCAGCATGGTTGCCGATGCCTATCGAACTCTGCTGTACGGCGGCATCTTCGCCTACCCGGCCGATAAGAGGAGCCCCAAGGGCAAGCTTCGCATCCTGTACGAGTGTGCCCCCATGGCCATGATCTTCGAGAACGCCGGCGGCCTGGCCATCAACTCGCGGTGTGAGCGGATCCTCGATATCGTGCCCCAGCATATCCATGATAAGAGCGGGATTTTCTTGGGTTCGAAAGATGAGGTGCAGAAGGTGATTGATATCTACAACAAGCATAACGGGAAATAAGGTGATTGGTCATGTCACTGATTTACGAGAATACGAGTTTTGAACGTGACGTTTTCCGCCATGGTTAGTTTTCGATGTCATTGTTTCGAGTAGCTCGGAATTCATACGATGCATTTTTCATTTTTGACCGTTCGCAATCGTAGTTCAACTCCAGGAAGCGATCCAGTGGAGATATTAGGCTTATATAACTACAGTCAGGTTTTGATGTCCTCAGATGAGCAAAGAAGTAATTCCAAAATGGATCGAGTATATTTCTACAAGGCCAAAAATCACGAACCCATGACTACATTCTAGAAATAGAAGGAAAAGCATCACATCAATCAACGGGATCCTCCTCCAGCAATGTCCGGAAACTAAACGGTTGGAAGGGTACCCCATCACCCATGAAATGCTTGCTCATAGCCTCAACCCAATGCAGACGAAGCGAGTGTAGCATGGCGCTGGTGCCTTCCATGACACACAGAATGAAGACAGTCAACGTAAACCAGAGGTAGAACGTAACGACGATCAAAATGACGCGAATGGTAGGCGATTGGGCTCCCATGGCACCTCCGAGAGACATCTTCCACAAAACGATCGAAAGCTGCTGGTGAGCGAGCGACAGGGCCCAGAGACGGAGATAGGATGCAGTGTGAGAGATGCAATTAAGGCAGAATTCAATGGTGTGGATGACTTGATGAATCATGACATCCCCGAAATCGAACTCTTCGTGTTCACTTCCCTCCACGTCGTGGGCCACTCCAATGCCTTCAACGTCGCTGGAAATGCTGTCGCGGGGTTCAGAAGGGCGACCGTCCACCTCATCATCGTCGTCTAGCGCTCGGACTTGCGCCTGTTCATTGAGACCTCGATAGCCAAGCGCCCGCGCATGGTTGTGTTCGGCACGAAGCCAGAATGGCTTGAGGAAGAGCATAATAGGAACCTGGACGACTGCCAGAAGTAGCAGGAAGACCTGTACACCGGCTTGGTGGGGGTAGAGCTGCTGCTCAATCTTTCCCGGAGACAAGAACATGAAGATCAACATGTTCAAGAGACCGGGAGGTGATTCCCCGCGAGCATTCCAGTCCACAGACCACTTGTACAGGATGGTCATGACCAGATAGCCGAAGATGGACTGGAAAAAGATCATGCCCGGCACAAAGTTGCCCCAGAGGTCAACCTTGGACTTGAAGTGGCGCGCATTTATGTACTGCAATGTGAGGGAATACGTCATATGCGCCCAGCCCAGGAGGATACTCATTTTCATCTTGTAGCTGTTGGTAAACAAAAGAGAATTTTCCGCGGCGTGCCAATTCCAATCCAGCCCAAACGGGTAGCGGTAGCCATCCTTCAGCGACGCATCAACGGCTTCGCCTTCGCGGATTTCCTCTGGCCACTTCCACTGACTGGGGAACAGCTCAAACGACAGAGAAAAGGCATCGTTGTAGATGAGACCGGTATACATCGAGAAAATGCCCATCAGCAGCATGATGTAACGGCCATAAAAGGCCATGTACGTCAATTCATCCAGTTTGGTCCGCAGAAGCTTCTTCTCGAAAATAATCATGGCTACCGCCGTAAGAGTCATAAGGAGACCGTGGCCAAAATCGCCGAACATGACGGCAAACAAAAACGGGAAAGTCACGATTGTTGGCAAGCCAGGATTGACCTCGCCGTACTTCGTGATACCATATGCGTTGATGATCGTTTGGAAAGCTTCCGTAAACTTGTTCGTCTTGATATAGCTGGGAGGCGTCTTGTTGGTCCGGATCTGGTTGACAATGGTAGGAACCGAGAGACCGGCGCGGTCATTGACATCCTGAAGCGTGGACTTGATGAGAGGGAGTGAGTTGGTTGGACACCAACCCTCTGCAATCAGGGTTTTTCGAGCTTGGTCATAGGAAAACTTGTTGAGTGTATGATAGACCGCCTTTTCCTTTTTCACGATGATCATCCAGGCAGCCAAGGAGCGCGCAATCTGGGACAATTCAGCATCAAGGGTGTTCTTTGTGTTCCGAAGAACATTCTCGACATCACTGAGTCGAGTGTTCACCTCGTGGACTTGGTCTCTTCGCAACTCGCTGTTCTCGTCCACACTGTACAAGTTGGCATTGAGAGACTCGGAGATTTTCCGAATCTTTGCGAGGATTTCTTTACCGTGGGCGAAGATGACGAACACATTTTTCTGCACTCCTTCATTGGTGGCCGGGTCGATGACCGGCTCTGGAATCTCGGACTGATTCATGTAAAGGTTCCCTCGCAGCGTTCGCCACAGGATACGCTCGAAGGCTCCGATGCGGTCTCGAGGAATCACTCCAGCAACGTATCCAATGTTCATGGTAAAGAACGACTGCTGGCCATGAACATCACCGTTCTGAGGGCGTCCAGCTTGGTTCTCGACATCATTGAGGAGCGGTGCCTCGTCGTTGTCGAAGGAAGAGCGGATCTCCTCGGCATGACCATGTGCCTGGGGATTATGATCGGGTCAGTAGGAACAATCTACATTTCACAGAGAAGTGACATACCCGGTCGAAAAATCCACCGGCCTCCCTGAGCACCCAACGCCATTCCGTCAGTTCCACCTCTCTCTTCTTCAATGTTTCATAACTGTCGTTCAAGGAGATAATCCGTTGTTCCAGATTCTCACTCCGTTCGACCAGTTCGTCAATTTCGGCCGCGGAGGGAGCGGCTAGAACATCGGCAAAATCAGAGGACGGCCGCATGGGGATGCCGGCCTTCTGGATTTGACTTTGGAAAAAGCCTGTTTGTATCCCCCTGCGGTTAGCATCATAAACCAGAGACGTGTTTGTAAGAGGCTACATACGTAGCTGTCTCTCCACATTGTCCAGTCGACGAATTTCCTTGGTGAATGTTCTTTGAAATGCGTTGGTTTCGGGATTCAGCTTATCTGAGGGTCAGTCATGTTTCCTCTGGGTTGCATGGTAGCACACGCACATCTCTGAACTGAATCTGACCGAGCTCGCCCAATGCGCTCACGACCTCGCGACCAATTTCATTCGCAATGTAGAGCTGTGTCAAGCTCATGTCCGCCGAGCGGAACAAGGTATCCTTGGGAGCCATGATGAACGGAGGTTGCACCGCCGGGTTGGCGGCTGGCAACGCAAACTATCCACGAATGCCCGGAGATCGTGCTGTCTAAATAGTTAGACAGCACGCAATAATGAAGGAGCGGCAAAGAGAATGAATGACGGGAAACCAGTCCCCGAAGAAGCAGTGTTGTGCTTCTATCCACGATTTGGTTGTCCGGAATGGCTGACGTTCGCCGGTCATGAGGGAGGATCCAAGGTCACGTGATAGGGGTAACGCTTAGATTAGTCATCAGTAACTACCTACCAGTTACGGTAATTTTGGTAAACTGCTTCGAGGCTCAGCATCTCGGCAGTCTACACCTTTACCTCTTGTGTTCTACGGATCATTTGTCTGCTCATTAGAGAATGGGTCACGATCCGGGTGTGGCGACTACCGTTAATTCGCTGTCCCTGGCTCATTGGGCTCCTGCGTCTCTTGTGACTGACTGTGGCCCGTTCATTGAGTGTCGCAGTCTTTTGAGACTGTACGGAGTTGAAGGGATTGACAACAGGATGGATCGCAACTGTGGTCAGATAAGCGGCGACATGAGGAATAGGTACATTGGGTATAGTTGATACTTTGGCATTTGTACATGCAAGGGTTATGATGTCTCAGACATTGCGATGCTTTTTCATGGCTTCGAACACTGGAACACCTTTCTCTACATCAGCCTTCACTTTCTCGTCCTGGGCGACGAGCTTCGGGATCAAATCCAGCACGTCATCAAGCAGCTCCTTGGGTATGGCGACCACTCCTTCGAGGGGATCGCAGAAGATGATATCACCCTGCTATGTATCAGCCGCCGTGCCTGGACATGGTTCGCATATATATGACTTACAGGAGACACGGTCACTCCTTTGATATCCACAGGCACATTTCGTTGTCCTGGTTTGGCCTCAGCATTGGTGCCGACTGTGGAGGTTGCTCGAGACCAGACCTAATGAGAACAGAGCGTCTCAGCGCCTGCAGACAGACTCACAAGCTATGATGAGAGCAAAAGCACTTACCGGTAACCCCGAAGCATGTAATTCTGCCAAGTCCCTGACTCGGCCATTGGCGACGACACCTTTGACTCCGAGATAGCGCATCCTCGCAGCCATGATGCCGCCTAGCACAGCACAGTACTGCCCCTCAGGCTGGTCGAGCACGGAAATTGTGCCCGGCTCGGCCCAGTCAACCCAGTGCTTGCCTGGCGGGAAGCCATTTCGCTCCGGATCAGCGACTTCGGGAGCTGGGTCGTCCTTGGGGATGAATTTGAAGGTCACAGCAGGGGCAATAATCTTAGGCTGGCCCGCTTGACGGCCAATATATGGCGAGATCGGATCTATATGATGTTTTAGCTTATCAGTGTACTATGCAGCGGCCGAGTCGACGTAGCTCGGGTCGCACTTATATCGGCTAGATGCCCTCCTCGTGCAGGGCGTCCTGGTGATGATTTCTGAAGCTTGACTAATGCATCAGACACCTGGGTGAAAGTGAGCGCCCCGAACTCGTAGCTTCCATAGTACGATTGGGCATACATCGCAGGCAGAATACTGCTCGAGCAATCGCAGTTTCTGGTCGATTGTCGAGGTAGACATTGTCCTCGAAATTCGAGCCAATGGACGATACAGTAGCCGCATATGACTGGTATTCAGAGCGAATGGAAGTAGACAAAAGAGAACTACACTTTATCGAACAAAAATCAGATGTATCTCATGGAATGTCTTGATTCAACCGGTGACGTAGCATAGCCTTCAAGATAACCCGTGGAGGGGCCGGGCCGATGATCGGACTTTTTGAGACTTTGTCGAGTCTGCCACATTCCGACAGAATTATCGTCCCGTAACGTCTGCAATCATCTGAAGAAAAAATGGTCTTCGACATCTTGAGTGACCACCAGATAGAGCAGTACCTGCGGCGCATTGGCGTCTCGACGCCCGTCGCGGCGCTGAGAAGCGCAGTCGAGTCAAATCCGGAGGAGTCGCTGCGCAACCTCCGCCTCCTGCAGCAGCGGCACATGGCCGCCATCCCCTTCGGCAATACGAGCCTGCACTATTCACACCACCGAACCATCTCGCTGGATCCGGCCATCGTGTTCAAGAAGTTGGTTCTGGACGAGCGCGATGGCTACTGTATGGAAAGCACCGGGTTGCTAAACATGGTTCTGCGCTCGCTCGGTTACAGGCTCTATGCTACTGGGGCTCGAGTTAGTCGGCACCTGGACTCGGGGGTAAAGCTTGATCCCAGGGAGTTTGGGGGATTGTAAGTTGTTTGCCAATGAGGAAAAAAATAATAAAAAAAAAAAAAAAAAAGGGAGGCCTCGATCTTGACACGGTATTTTTACAGCGGGCATATGGTTCTGATTGTGACCATCGAAGCAGTCAAGTATATGGTAGCATCTCTCCGCGCAATCTCCTACGAAGCTTGTTGAGGAAAACTTTCTCTGACTAGGTCTAGGTGGATGTCGGTTTTGGAGCGGGCACTCCCACCCATCCCATCCCCCTCGAGGAGTCGACATGGGAGTCCGCTGCGCACGGGGAGATCCGCTTGGTCAAGGATACCCTCCCGCAAGCCTCAGACAAAACTAATCGATTCTGGATCTTCGAAAGGCGGTATACCCCCGACGACGTCTGGCGGGCAAACTACTGTTTCGCGGAAGAAGAGTTCTTTTTTGACGACTTCAACGTCATGAACTTCAATGTCAGCCGGAACCCGGCGTCGTGGTTCACGCAGTACGTCGTCTGCTCGAAGATGCTACTGACTGAGGATCAAAGTGATATCGAAGGGCAATTAACCCTGGCCAAAACGCAACTCAAACGGCGGGTTCGCGGCCATACTGAAGTCCTCCAGGTATTGAAATCGGAAGAAGAACGAGTGGATGCCCTGGCCCGATGGTTTGGGGTTCGCCTTCAAGAGGAGGAAATCCGGGGCATTCGCGGTCTATGCTCCGAGCTGACGTGAGAGGACGCGCAATTGTTGGACGTTGCCATCGTTTCGATTGCACAAGTACTGTACAGACATAGAAGTAGACGAGCAGCTTCTAGAAAAGACAATAATAGAATTTCGTCAAGCACAGGGCTGACCCGACATGGGTCGATGGTGTCTATTTAGATGATTCGTTTTTCGACCTACATTGCATGGATTAGCACAATTCAAACTTTCGAGTCATCTAGACTCTCTCGTACCTTCCAAGGATTGTTCACTTCAAATCCCTTCGGTGCCTCAGCATTGCCTGATTGCCCTCGCAAACTGCCAGTAATTCGCAAATCTCTCTCCATCACTACAAAGAAAAGCACTGTCAGCACCTAGCCGATCGGAGCGCGGCGCAAACCATGCCGAGCGTTGCTAAATGAGCACATACTTTGCTACGATCATGTCAGTACCGACACCGCCTCAACATGGATCAAAATCACTCAGCGGCTACTTACCCGGTCCCAAGCGTCCATGTTCCATCTTGCTCTCTTATGCTCGTTCGCGTAGTACTTGGCGATGCTCAAACCGGCTCCGGTAATACCGAACATCTGTTGGATGCGACTCGATTAATCTTCCCGACTTCGGTCATGAGAGGATCGGAGCGCAGAGAACGTACGCCGATGATGATTCCATACGGAATCAGGGCCTCAAATGGAACGCCCATTGTTGCGACGCGTAATTCAACAGAGCGAGTTTCGACAAAGAGAAAATGCCTGAAGCAGCGGGCTCAATTGGCAGCAAACAGCACAACGCTCACCAACTCGGGAGATGGCAGCCGGGCAGACAGATGAGGGTAGGCTATCCGAATGAGGTTTAGCGCCATAAGAGGCTTGGCATTGCTGAGTCAGCATCCTCGTTACAACCTCCTTCAAACGTCCAGAAGGGGGCAGAGACGCCCTGTCGCAAGGAAAAGAACGCGCAAAACTGGCTCTAGTTGATCGTTCTGGTGGATGTACGCGTCACGGTACGTGTATTTTGAGATTTCCTCCCCTTGGGGTCACTGGGAAGCCCTCATGGAGCTTCATGGGACCCATACCTCTTCTCGTTTCAAGCAACACGGGACTGACGCCACAACGTGTATACAGGAAGGGTGTTGCTTGTACACACTGCAGATCGGCGAGGCAACGTCGCAAAATTATCCTAAAGCATCCTTTCTGCCGGACGCTCTACGCTTCTCCCGCCTTTTCATCATTTCGAGTCCCCTATGCATAGATTTTCGGGTATCATATGAGCAAGCGTCCTCTGATCGAGGGCCATAATCCGTATTAACCGTGGGTCTGTTCAAGAATTTGTGCCGGGCTGCGAGTGGCGCGGGATCTCGGATCAGTCTGGCGGCTGCGGTGACCTACAGCATGACGGCAGCTGTGCCGGCCACCTACGACGATCTTGGAATGACATCGCAGACGAACATGGTCTATAGCGACCAGGATGCCGAGGGAGAGGAGGATCCAGACATTCATCATGTGGATCAGCCACCCCAGGGCGCGGTTCACGGACCAGATTTGAAAGACAAGGGCAACCAGGGCAATGAAGAAAATGGTCTGACAGTTGACGCCCACGGGGGTGGGGACCCTCGAGGTGATGATAAAGAAAATGAAGACCCAGCCAGGTCAAAACAAAGACGGCGGACCGGTGTGAAGAATGAGGACCAGGATACTGCTGTAGCGGAGGTTCCTATGTCTGTGGGGTCCAGGAGAAAGAGAAAAAGTACGGCAAGGTCAGGTTCAGAATCGAGCAGCGAAGCGTCAGATGTGGAGGTCGAAGAATGGGAGGCAGATGATGACGGTGAAATTGACCGATCGAATCGTGGCAACTGCATGTGAGTGCAACTTGAATGAATGACTAGACGGATGAATATTGATTTGTTGGCAGCTTTTGCGGTCAGGATGAAGAACATGATCCATCGGAGGATTATGAAGAATATCTGACTTGTGCTGTGTGTGGTGATCATTGTAAGTGTCTCACAGTTGCGGTAGTGTGATGAGGCTGACATGCCCATTTTTAGCGCATCGACAATGTGCAAGAGAGCAGAATGCTTTTAGTGACAGCGAAGGTAAAGTGGCAAAAAAAATGTGAAGCATCAGGATCCCGCTAACAGTTGACAGATGCGGAAAACTGGCGCTGCGTGACTTGTGTGCAGAACAACCTCCAACCAGACCCAGATAGAGGCTCCTTTACAAGGCGGCGCACCTCATCGCGGAACCTGGGCGGGTCTTCCGTGGTCGATGGTGACTCAACAGATGGGCGGCGGTCGCTGCGCAAGCGGAAGACGCCTTCGATTGCTGACGAAGAACATGTCCCCAACCTGCGCAAACGACCCCGGCGCGGTGCTTCCTCGCATTCCGATCTTGGTCTTGGCCTGTATGACAGTGCCGATGCTGCTACCTTGGATGGCGAGTCCCTGCCACGCACCCGGTCACGTCGAAACCGGAAAGCTGAAAAGCAGGCCTGCCGTGTTGTTCAGAGGCAGCCCGGTCGATTGATCATTGCCCTTCGGCTAGACCCAGCTAAGGTGTCTGGGCTGCTGACTTCACCTCCTCGAAGAACGAGAAGGCGGAAGCAGCCGAAGCCCGCCCCTCCTGCCGTGGAAGAGCCGCCTCACAGCCTGTTTCCCTCGAGCATGCCTCCGTACACGGCTCCCATGTACTCTTTCCCCGATCGTGAGACAGACGAGTCGAAATCCAAGCCCTATGGAGGGATTCTCTCCGAAGAGGATGCCGATACCAGCCGGACCCTCCCCACGATGGCGGATCGAGAGCGGTTCGAAGCTGCGCGGAGGAAGGCGGAGGAAGAGTGGCAGAGGAGGATGCAAGAGGCCGAGCAGGCGGGAGACGGGAATACCAAAGCATCACAGAAAGTGTCAGGACCGCCGAGTAAGATCAAGTGGATTAATTTTGGCGGATATGAGATCGAAACGTGGTACGCGGCGCCGTATCCAGAGGAATACAGCCGGAACAAGGTGCTCTACATCTGCGAGTTTTGTCTCAAGTATATGAGCTCCGACTTCGTTGCCTGGCGTCACAAGCTCAAGTGTCCGGTGAAGCATCCTCCCGGAGATGAGATATACCGAGATGGCTCCATCTCGATATTCGAGGTCGACGGCCGGAAGAACCCCGTTTACTGCCAGAACCTCTGCCTGATGGCCAAGCTCTTTTTAGGATCCAAGACGTTGTACTACGATGTGGAGCCGTTCCTCTTTTACGTGATGACGGAATCGGACGAGTACGGGTGCCATTTCGTTGGCTATTTCAGCAAGGAGAAGCGGCCCAGCTCGTCGAACAACGTGTCTTGTATTCTGACGCTGCCTATTCACCAGCGCAAGGGCTACGGGCATCTACTGATTGACTTTTCCTATCTGTTAACCCGGGTCGAGAAGAAGACGGGGTCTCCCGAGAAGCCCCTGTCTGACATGGGGCTGGTCTCGTATCGAAATTACTGGCGGCTGGTGCTGAGTTATCAGCTGCGCAATCAAAAGACACCCATCAGCATTGCTGAGCTGTCGGAGAGAACGGGAATGACGGCGGACGACATTGTTTCCGCGTTAGAGGGACTCCGTGCGCTGGTCCGGGACCCGGTCACGAAGACTTATGCCCTGCGGCTCGACTACAAGTATTTTGAGGAGTGCATCAAGAACTGGGAGAGCAAGGGATACGTGAAGCTCAATCCGGATGCACTGATGTGGACGCCTTACGTGATGGGCCGCAGCAATCAATCGACTTATGATCGAACCCAGCTGCATACCGTTACTCAACGCGAGGAATTCGAGGACAACCCGGAGGGCGAAAAGATTCAGATCGATGAAGACGGGTCACCTAAAAAGGTGAATGGGGCGTTAGAGGGCGCACCGCAAGTGAACGGTGACGGCGGGTTACCGTATGCACCCGCGGAACCCTCCTCGACAGGCTCAGCAGTGCCGCCTACGCATCCTACGGGCGAGAAAACCAACGGCGAGCAGGAGACTCCGTCCGAGTCGAATCCCGCCGCGGGCATTCCGCCGACAAGATTCGAGATCTACCCTCCGATCCAGCCTCCAATCTTCAAACGCCGTCCCGGGCGGCCATTCGGGAGCAAAACCAACTACAACCGAGTGTCTTATACCCCGCCCTCGCGGCGCGGGACCCCGCGACGGACTCCCTATGCCGGGGCGACAACCCCTTCGCGGCGAGGCAGAAGCGCATTGGGAGTGGAAGCCACACCGGGCGAAGCGTCCCCGACGCCCGCGAACGGTCAGAACCTGAACGGGCAACTCACAGAGGCCGCCACCACCACCGAGGAACCTCCAATGGCCCCTCCCGCTGGTCCTAATGGCGAAGCACCGGCTATCGAGCCAGCGATAGAAGCACCCCACACAGAAGAACACCCTCCGCTGCCCAACGGCCCTCCAGCGACAGAGCCATCATTACCCAACGGGACGCAGAAGGAGGCACCTCGATCTCCTGCCGCAAACAATATAACCAAAGACCCGCCACCACCGATCGAGCCTGATATCATCTCGACGCCCGTGCCGAAGATGCAACCCGACAACACCATCAACAACAAGCTAGAACCTCAGCTCGAGACGGTGCAGATGATGACCCCGGAATACCACCAGAACAGCAACAGCAACCATCATGACCCGGCCGGCAGCGACATCGACGCGGAGGGGGAGGTGGTGGACGAAGAATTGGTAGGGACCGTCGGTTAATCGATCTCGTTCTCTTCGGCTCTCTCTGATGAATGATGGATACAAGTGACGTGGAGTTTCTTCTGATTCTTGCAGTGCATGGTGTTGATGGAACATGGTAGTTTTTTTTTTTTTTTTTTTTTCTTATATTCATCCTTTTCGGGGGTGGGCGTTGGGCAATGTAATATGAAGGCTGTTACAACTACCTACGTACCTACCTAGGTACTTTAGTTCTTAGAGGATTGATTGATTAGTTCTCCCAAGAGAGGGAGGAGGGAAGAATTAGACAAGTTGAAGAAAACAGGCTATAATGCTGTAGGTATACTGTAGGTATGTAGATCGTCCTTTTTTTTATCTTTGACCTGATCAAATAACCCGTCATCACGACCTCTTGAGTCATGAATGTCTGATTCCTCCGACAGTCAGGCAAGCTTTCCTACTACATAGTACTATGTAACCGTAGGGTACTGTACCTTGGAGGTTCAGGGTTACGGCCACTTTTTTTTTCTCCCATTTTTTCATAGACGTTGATTCAACCTCATCAATTTTTTTTCTGCCCAAACACGGTAGTAACCTACGAGATTTTTTACCTGATTTTAGGTAATTAACTAAGACCTGCATAAAAAAATTTATACGTATGTACGGAGTAGTTAAAAAAAAAAATCAATGACGATAAAATTTCGGTCAACTCCGATCGCCGGATCCGTTCGGGCATGCTCCCGGGTTTTGACACGAGCTTAATTTCGTCATGATCCAAGGTAGCAGCCAGTGGACTCGCTACGTAAATCATACGGAATTGATTCCCATGCATGAAGATTAACCACGGTTCGAAAGAAAGGTGGTTTCCGTGGGTTCCTCTGTGCTGGGGCCATGGGAATGAGGTCAATTCAGAAGAATGATTTGTACATAACTTAGGTAACTAACGGTGTTATTGTTATTGCGGATTGATAACTGTTAGATTCGGGCAGTCTTTTCGACAGGCGTGATCTATTTCATCATTTGACTGAAGCTTTTTCAATGTCGGGAGGACATTTCGAGGTGAGGGCATCACCAAAGGTCTATTCTGGTCCTGCAGGCTTGTGTGGTGACGGAAACCAGTACCGTGCATGGATGTTTGACCAAATTGCTGTGCTTGGCGCCGTAGGAGGCTTAACAGAGGAAAATATGACAGGTACTGATGCGGCGAAACGGCCAGATTGCAACAATCAGGATTGAGAGAAGCATGCTCACCGAATCAGCACCGACCGAAGCTCCGGTGCTACTGTACTGCCTGTATGGGGTATCCACACTAGTCCCCGCGAGAGAGAGAGAGAGAGTGTGTGTGTAGAAAAACTGAGCGCTTCAATGGAGTTTGCGGTCAACTCGTAGCTCAAGCTCAAACTGTAGGTTATTGCAGATTACTCCGTACAACTGGAGACTTTGTCGTCCTGTCTCGGCCCATCGTCCTTGAAGTTCGGATACATCACGCTGCAAGTGCGAAGGCCCGTTCGCAGTTTGCTGCGCTGGTGCGAGTCCCTGCCGACCGCGGCATGCAGCCGCTCGATATCCGCGGCCAGTGCACGCTAGACAGGGATCGTGCCCTCGGTTAGCGTCTTGGTGGGTTAGAGCCTAGCCTGGTTGGGTCTCTCGACCGATCGCGCTGAATCTTCGGTGATCGGCGCAATCCTGATCTCCCCTGCTAAGCGATCGTTTGCTCCTCCAGGTTCGATCTGAATCGAACCATCACGTTGATGCGTCCCTCCCGGTCGTTGACCGTGTGACCCGCATATGAGGTTGGTGGGCTTGGGCCGGTTGCACGCTGCACGATTGGGGTCCACCACCGCCAAGGGAGCGATCTGGGCGAGCGGCCGTCCAGAACTCAAGATCGACGGCTCCCCGCCTGGCCTTTTTCTGGCCTGCGATGTGGGATGACGCCGTTCCTGTCGGGTGCCTCTTGTGTCGAGGCTAAACCGGATCGGTGGGAAGGCAGGGACATCTAGATCTCCCGGCAAGAACCACTGGGGTTCGATCGGCGATCTGACCTGCAGGAGAGAAAAATGTGATCCATCCATTAGCTTCACCCGGATCCCAAGCATCGCACAAAACCCGGCGACGTCAAATACCCGACTCTGGCGCCAGGATACGGCATTGCACCAGAAAAGCTTGCGTCGCGAATTTCAAACCCGCCTTGTTCGACCGGTGTTGGCCGTTGTGGCAAGGTATCCCACACGCGTCTCCGTCCCGTAAGTCTGTTTTTTCCCCTCTGCTCGATCCGTGTTCTGCTGTTCCCAACGGGAACTGACCAGAACGTGCAGAACTGCCATCAAATCCCCACCACCTGGCCACACGATCGGCACGTGCTGGTTGCCATTCTTGAATCACGGGAGGATCGCGGGCGGGAGCCTGTCGACCACTCGAGCGTCGAGCGAGTCGTTTCTCGACCCGGGTAGGGGGCCGTCCCTGCCGATCGAACGATCGGGTCGCGGCGGTCCTTTCTGCGCCCGTTGCACGCAGCCAGCATCGTGGACTTTCAGAGACTGCCTCAGGCATTCCATCGTCCCTGCCTGGAGCTGCTTCTGCAGGTATTCTCGGGCGTGTCTTGCACTCCATCTGGAGTCTTTTGGGCAGGCGCCTGGTTGTTCGTGCCTTCCTTCCGAAGCCTTCCTATTTGGGCAACCGCCGGATCTGGCAGTCGGATGACATAAGGCACTCGAACTCGACCCGTGACTGACTGGCAGGCATTGAAAGCCGGCCAGCAGCTGGCCTTGGCCAGTTGACGCTCTGAGTGAAAGGCGAAAATCCCCCGGGCTGATCAGAGTTCATATAGACGCTCTACCCTTGGGTCCCTGGAATGTGACGGGGGGGAGGGTGGCATTCCACGCGCTAGGCCGATCGCCGGGAGTGCCCTTGCATAAGTTCAGGGCGCTAATTTTGCCTTGCAGCCGCCGCCTTGATCAGCCCCAGAACCCGCCCCAAGCCCAAGGTGCTCTTTCACCGGCCTCCATCCAACCATCCCCGAGGATCGCGGTACGCGGCCACTTCGAGGACAGGCAGATCTTGGTCGATGATGCCGTGCTGGGCCTCAGGCACCACTCGGGCTTGTTCCTCACGCTGGTCAGTCGCCGCAGAGAGAACCAGGAAAAGAGGGGCTGCAGCGTCTGTGGCGAGAGGCCGCTGGATTCGGCCAGCGGCGTTCCATGGTTCGCCGTGACTAACCCAGTTGATACTTTTCCTCTCCCGGCCTCCACTGGACAAGTCACTATTCAGAGTCTTCTGGGCTGGGACTGAGACGGAGACTGGGAGCGAAATAAGCCGGACTCGGCAAGTCTATTCTTTAATCTCGTTAATTCTGGGCTTTCCGAGTCCAGATTCCTTTCCTTCCCCCGTTCCAACTCCCGGTGCTTTCCAGAATCCTCTCTTTCTTAGTCCTCTGCACGCCCCGTGGTTAATCGCCTCCCAGCACCGTGGTTGGAGAGGTGTCTGTCTGTGCTTGGCACTCTGTCTGCCGGCCGTCAGTGGATGTGCACGCTGCAATTCTGACGACACGGCCTGCCGTTTTCGTCTTCCTCCCCTCCCCGCTGCTCTCCGCTCTTAGGGCTGGAGGGAAAACGGAAGAGAAAAGAAGAAAAAATCGAGGAAAAAAATAAAAAAAATCAGACCAGAAAAAAAAAAAACAACCCCCCCCCCCCTCCAAAAAAATAAGAATAAAAAAAAAAAAACGAACAAACCAAACCACTCTCCCTCATCCCCACCCATGGTTAGCGGTGGCTGATATATTCCCTTCCGATCGATCTTCTCTTCCCCCCACTACGATTCGTGGCCTTTGAGTTCCTTAATCCTTCCTGTCATTGTCCCAAGAAAAGAAAAGATCAAGCCTGCTCGTGTAATCTCCACGGCCCGCCATTCGCAGGCGCGCATCTTAGTTCCTTCCCGGTTCTTCATTCCTAGAACAGCTGCCCTTGGATCCTGCTTGTATCTGCAAGCTTGATCGTTTGTCTGTTTCCACTTTCGTCCGTGGTTGCCCTGCTGGCCGTTGCCTTGATGAGCGTCCCAACGTTTGCGGAGAGCTCCGTGCCTCAACTGTCATCCCAGAGGTACGTCTTCTCCCGTGCCTTTCCGTGTTTCTCCGTCTTTTGTAAACTTGGACCGCTGCTCTCCCCTTCCCCCTTCCCTTCCCTTCCCTTTACCCTCCGTTGATGTCGCCCTCTCAGTCGCGGGACCCGGTAGCTGACCATGCTCTCGTCCTCCAGCTCCGACTTCGAGTTGATTGTGCGTCAACAACCGGAGCGGGCCCGGGTGGCCGGGGGGAAGGAGAAAGGTAGGTTTTGGAGCATCTCGCCGGTGCGTGCAGAGCGCCACTGACCGCCTCTGCAGAGCGCAAACCGGTCGATCCGCCGCCCATTATCCAGCTCAAGGTGCGGCAGGAAAACACCTATCTGGCGCAGTATGTCATGTCCCCGCCTGGGGTTGGCTGGCCCCCAACGAGGGCGAGGAGGGCTAACCGAGAATCCCAGACACTACCTGCAGAGCCCGTATTTCTTCATGTGCTGTAGCCTGTACGATGCCACCGAGGATCGTCCGGCCCCTTACCCGCCGTCTCAGGCTCTGGCCGGCACCTTGGTGTCGTCCCTGTACCGCTTGAAAGACGTGGACAATGTCGGTAAGTAGCCCACAACCATAACCAACCCGCCTGCCAGCCTCGAGCGGTTGCTGACCATTTTTTCCCCCGCCCCCAATCAGATGGCGGGTTCTTCATCTTTGGTGACCTCTCCATCAAGGTGGAAGGGGAATTTCGCTTGAAATTCACCCTGTTTGAGATGCAAAAGTACTCGGGCCTTCCCCGGTCTGCCTTCTGGGAAAACGGCTGACTGCGCTGCCACAGGGACGTGGTCCGAAACCTGAAATCCGTCATTTCTAACCCCTTTGTCGGTGAGTCTTGCCCAGTGTCTGCAGACGCCCGGGGTTAGGAACGTTGTCCGGTGCTAACGGACGACGACAGTGCTGCCACCCAAGGCCTTCCCCGGCATGGCCGAATCCACCTTCATGTCTCGTTCCTTTGCGGACCAAGGCGTCAAACTGAGGATCCGCAAGGAAGCCAGAAATGTCATGTAAGCAGCTGCCATCGTGGGCTCGGTCGACGCTGGTACTGATTGTCAGGTCCAGGAAGCGAGGCGGCGTGCGCCCGGACGACTATTCCAATGTTCCCCGGTCGCCAGAGCGCACAACCATGCCGCCTCTTGCCAACCCAGCCTTTACGGGCTATGCGCCGACGGGTCGTGATTATGCCACTTACTATGGCACGACCGCGGCGCCAGCACCCGCTGCACCTATGCCGCCAGCCACCAAGCGGATGCGCACATCCGTCGACATGGGGAACCGGGGAATCTTCGAGGGCGATGCCCAGCGATTTCCCCAGACGTACCCGCAGACCACGCCTCTCTACCCCAATCCCCCTCCCAATCCCAGCCCTAACCCCAACCAAACGCCCGGCTATCAGAACCCGCCGATGCCGACCTTCCCAGCGTACGGCACCGGGCAAACGGGAAATCTGCCGGACTACAACATGCGGCAAATGCTCTGGCGTTGAGGTGATTCAAATCCAGCATCAACGGTTCGGCGTGAGTTTGGGTGTTTCTTGCTTTCTTGGGATTGTGTTATTCTTATGACGATTTGCTGCTTTTGCAGAGCTTCGATGTACCTATTTGGAGGATCTTTCCGTCGTTTTCTTTTTTTTTTATTTTATTTTATTTTTCAGTCTTTTGCTTATTGCTACCACTCGGAATAACACAGGCCTATCCATATCCAGCCACAGGGCACCTGCTGTATTTGGCAATCACGCTCATATGCAGAGGCGCCTTCCTTTCCTGGATGAACTTCTGCGGCCGGGGCCTATATCTTGGGGGCTCTCCGTTGTCTCGCTGCTGTTTCTCTTCTTTCTTTCCATTCTTTCGAAACTCCCGTCTTTGTTCCCTCTTTTTTTCTTTTCTCCCTTGCCATATCTCCAGCGTCAACCACCATCTCTTCTGATCCTCAAAAGCACTTCCTACATCACCGTCACGATGACCTCCAAAATGGCACATCTTCTTGAGAATCTCAAGATTCTGGTGAGCTGGGATGGGCGGATGGAGCATGCCGCCAAAATCACCATCACCGTCGAGGTAGGTGCCGCGTCCTTTGTCCCAGTAGCCGCTTGGATTGTGGATGCTGAGTCGGGCGATCGCCAGGTGGTGAGCGAGCCCGGCAATGACCTTCATCTCTTGAACATGGAAAAGTCTCCCTTTCGATTCAAGAAAGCCGTCGTCGATCGTGTCAAGTTTCTGGCCCCCGACTCTGCCTCCGGGTCCGACACCGCGGCCGAGACAACAATGGGTAAGACGGCGAGCAAATCAATCTCGCTGGAGAAGTTATACGGCGGTTGGCTGCCCCCTTCTCCGCCCGTGCGTCTCTTTCCTTCCGAATCCGCGTCTTGCGATGTGGTCTTGCCCGAGGTGCCTCCGGATGCCTTCGAGTATGTAGGGGAACGTTCATCCGAGCGCCCAGATTGCCAGCGGAGTTTGTCCGGGCAGAGCACCCTTCTGAGCGAGACTCAAACTTCTGGAGACCTTGATTTGCAGCAAACTACTGCTCGGGAGAAGCCACAGGAAGCGACGGATTCGAGTTCAGACTCCCTTGCTGTGCGCCCTTTGATGGTGATCAAACGCACTGAGTCCAATCGCCGAAAACGGACTGCTCGCGATGCCGGCCTGAGCGACGAGGACTCCAACGCCGCGGCTGGTGAGATTCCAAGCGTTGACCAGCTCGATTCTACTCAGGTCTATCCAGATCCCCCTCATGAGCAGCCAGACGAGGAAGAACAAAAGCCAGCGTCCGTCGAACCTGTAGACGCTGCGTTTGCTGACCTTGACCTGGAAGGGCTCTTGGAGAGAAATTCCACAATGTCCGGGGAGAGCTCTCTCAATCAAACCAACGAAAAGAGGCACGAGGCAAGAGATCCAGACGGTGAGCCGCTTGCCTCTGGCTGTCTAGGTACAAAAGCTGGTTCTTTGATGTCGTGACCTCTAGCTAACCCTGCGGCGATAGATAACGACGACCCGTCGGACGGCCTCAATCCCGATTCCCCTCCAAGCCCGAGCCCGTCGTCTCAGGAGTTTGTACCATGGACCTCCACTTCAGATCGCACGGGAAACGCGCTTGGAAAGGTGTCGCAGAACGAAGGGGACGTCTCTGGCGAGAACAGTTTCTGCGAAGAGGACTTGGATGAAGTCTCCTTTCGGCAGGAGGGTAGAGAGCTTTATCTGAGTTTCTGTGAAGACGTCAAGCGCGCTTTGTACAAGATTACGATCATGGCATCCGTGGCATTGATTTCCGACGACGAAGGGTGGTTCTACTTGTCATTATTCGGGCTGTTCAATGACTCCGTGGGCACATCGGGCCGTTTGGTCTTTGACCTCCTGCCGGAGACGGGCATGGAGTTCCGGACCAATGGGCTCTACGATGAACAGATGACTGATAGCTGCTTCGAAGCGAGCTTTGTCCTGTCTACGTGGTCGCGGATCGCCCTTCGGCTCTGCAGTTGGAGTCGGTATATTCTTCGGTCGTTTGAGGTTGAGCAGCAGATTCGGCATGATGTATCTGTCATGAAAGCGCCCGATCCGGGCGGCGAACCGCTAGTGACCATCACGTACAACGCGCTGTTTACGGTGAAGCCATCGGACTTTTGCTTCGCCGCCGAACGTTGCTCGTTTACGATTTGCGTGGACGGGGGACCGCCGGGGGACTTTGTTTACGAGCTCCCCGAGAATCACGAGGAGTTGGACGTGATTGAATTGTCCAATCCGTTCACCAACCTGATCGACGCCTGCCGCGTCGAGATTGTGTGCTTGCCAAAGCAGCTAGGCACGTTTGTGCTCCGCTGGTCCGCCGAGTTTGAGGCGGGCATGCCATCTTTCTGGCAGCCACGGATCGTCCCGGCCTACGACTTTGAATCAGATGAGAGCGTCCATCTGCGCAGGGTACTTTCGGGGGCTGGAGACTTGAATTCGGAAGCCGGTAGCGAAAGCGATGGGCGCGACCACGAGTCTACTTTGGAGGACAGGGTGGTGGATCCCGAACAGTCAGAGGTTGACAAGGTCGGGTCGGAAGAGCAGAGCAAGGATAACACGTCGACATTGTCTTCGGAGATGGTGCTGGATCCGCCTGCCGAGGACTACTCCTATTTCCGATGGCTTCTTTTGCCCCTCGATGCCGTTGCGCGTTTTTTGGAGTTGCATATTCGCGCAATCGGAACCGTGTTCCGCCGAGCGACCGTCTCCCAGCTGGCGGTTCTGTCGGTAATCCTGATTGGCCTGTACATCAAGCTTGCCATGGGAGTTTACCAGCTGGTGGATTCGACGCACACTGCTGCGGTCAACAATGCTACTGACGCCACGGGGATCAAAATTGCTGAACCTCCCGTGCCTGTGTTCATGCGCGCGCACTCCATTCGCCTCGACGAGCTGTACGCGCGTCGGCTGTTGCGAGATCCGTATTTGGAGTACATTTGCGGTGGCTACGGGCCTCTACCACCCAAGCGCCTGGCCCGAGCTACTCGACAGTTGACGGCCAGGGCAACGGTTACGGCCAGCGATACGAGTACACGCGTGTCTGAAACGGACGGGCCGAGGGAATGTAACTGTGCGTCGTTTGAGGGAGCAAAGAAGCGGGAGTGCAGCGACCGTACATCATCCAAGGGGGGAGAGAAGTCGCAGGCAGGCAGCCGGCCGGACGTGTTTGCACCTGGGCGGTCGGTCCGCGACCGGGTGGATTACATTCTAGGCTGGGAGGGGCCATTGGAGCATGTGTCTTGACCTGTATGAGTATTTTTCTGGGCATGTTTTTATCTATGGAGTACGGAGTAATCGGAGCCATATTATACTCGATTATAGAGTAAAAATGGACATTATTTACTCCGTAGAGGTAGTACATTAATCGTAGTTCTGGGGATGACTAACCAAGCCTGTCAGAGTTGAGTTGTTGAGAGATAAGTACTTAACCTACTGTAATGATAAGCTTTGAGAATGCCAAGCCCATTCCCCGATCTGGAAAAGATTATGATCGCCGGTTGGGGCGGCTCGATTCTGCACTGCACATAAGTTAGTATTTAGGGCTGACTCAGTTCAATCCTTCTCTCTTGCAATCCAGTCGCGCAGAAAGAAGAAGGAAAATCCAAGATTCAACATGGCGGTCAATACTCCCACAGGTAGGCTGCTTTGTCCGTTTGTCAGTTCTCTCTGCCCTACACTCGCACGACCAAGCCCTATCAATGGCTCTGCTCCCCTCCGCCACAATCGAATAATTGGGAAACATGCACGGTGTTGGCAGGGGGCGCAGGCCTCTTCCTCTCCACTGTCGTCTAGACGGGGTGACTCGCGATGTCTGCCAAGAGGGGATGTGTCCTTGAGTTCGTTTGACAGGAATGCTTGGCCTGGGGTGTTGTGTGTATCAATCCCAAGTGTTGAGAAGCGGAGGGGATGGCAGTGGGGGGATATATATGAGATTCTGGAGTTTGGAGAGAGGTTATTTCGTTATCTATTTGCGAGTTTGATGAGCACAATGTACCTGCCATTGCTGCCTCTGTCTTCTTCTTCTTCTCTCCCCTTGGTCTATTCCTGCTCTCCCACTCATGCCGTCACCACACCCCGGAGTTGCGCATCCTCTGCTAACTCCTCCACCTTTCTGACCACGGGATCGGCAGAACCAGAACCTGCATCCCTACAACAACAACAACAACCACCACCACCACCACCACAACCTCAACCCCGACGACCCGCAACAAACACCACGCAGGACCATGACAAACTCGCCACCGGCCTCCACCACAACAAATCGTCGTGGGCCGCCCGCTACCGCGAACACTACTCCGCCCTGGCCACGGGTCAATCCCCGGAAATCCTCTGGATCGGCTGCTCGGATTCCCGGTGCCCGGAGACGGCCATCCTGGGCCTGCAGCCAGGCGACGTCTTTGTGCACCGCAACATCGCCAACATGATCCATTACAGCGACCTGAATTCCGCCTGCGTGATCGAGTACGCCGTGGTGCATTTGAAAGTCAAGCATATCGTGGTCTGTGGGCATACCGCGTGCGGCGGGGTGCGCGCCGCGTTGGGAAATACCGCGCTGGGGATCCTCGATGCTTGGCTGTTGCCGTTGCGGAGGCTCCGGCAGCAGCATCTGAAGGAGTTGGAGGGGATGGGGGAGGAAGGGGAGAAAGTGACCCGGTTGGCCGAGTTGAATGTGCGGGAAGGGGTGGCCCGGCTCTTGGAGAATAGTGCCGTGATCGAGGCCATGGAGGCTAGGGGGTTGAAGGTGCATGGGTTGATTTACGATGTGGCCAGTGGGGTGTTGAGGACGTTGGAGTCGGATGGGGGGGATGAGGAGGAGGAGCATGAGAGGATTAAGGCGAGGTTGACGGCGTTTAAGACGCAGAGGGCTTGATTTTTTTTTTCTTTTCTTTCGTTTGATTTATAGCGTGGATACCATGTGTGTGGGTTTATCTGTTGATTGCGAGATATACTGTACATTGTAGGTAGTTAGATCAGATACACGAAACGAAGATCAACTCCAGACTCCCAATCTATATACATGGATCAGAACAGATCAAGACCTTGAGAGAGAGGGGAGGCGGATGCGAATGCGCCAACCAAACCCAAACTCCGACTCCTCTCTTGAAAACGAAAACTGCCAAACTCACTCGCTATCATCAATCGTAACTCATAAAAAAAAGAGACAAAAACCAACAAATGGATCAAAGTTCAAGTTCGGTGCTTGCCAAACATCGCGCTTATCCGTCGCCAGCGAGATTTATTCCGTTTTGAAGACGATGGCAACGCCCGCGTGCCGTCGAGGTGGTGGTGGTGGTGATGGTGGGGATCTGTTGCGCTCTCCCGGGTCTCCGGCGGGGGTGACGACGGTGACATGGAGCGCGCCGTAATCGTCCCCGAGCGCGAGATGGGCGCGCTTGCTGGGGGTGGACTGGCCCCCGGGGAGGGCGCCGCGGTGGACTCGTCCCTGGGGAAGAGCATGGTCATGGACCGGCGCTGCTGCGGCCCCGTCGCCCCGTCGGGAGCATGCGTCTCGGGTTGCCAGAAGGTCTTGGACCAGCCCTCGGCCAGGGCAACCCAGACGCCCGTCATGACGATCAGGGTACGCTGATGCTCGTCCGTGGTGGCCAGTTGCCTGCCGCCGGCTTCTGCTTCCTCGGGGGCCCCGGAGTCCGACGGAATGGTGTACTGGTCAAAGACTTCGATGTTGCTCGACGTCAGCGATGCGAGGACCGGATGCCGCCGCGTGTTGGGGTTGATAACGCTGAACGTGAACCGCTTGGTCGTTGACCCTCGCTCTCCCGAGGTCGATCCCAGGCTGGACGAGGTTGATGCCCGTCGGTTCGCCTTGTCGCGCAGCACCCACCGCACCTTTTGCCGTTGGTCCCCCTGCGACACGAACTCGTACGAGCCGTTGGGTAATTGCCGGCCTTCCCACCTCCCGCCGGCATGGATGTAAATTTCCACCGGACGCCCGTTCTGCGGCTCGTCCTTGGCCGGCCGGCAGATGGTCGCCACCACCTCGCGATGGTCCGCGCGCGAGTCGTCCGACGAGATGCTGCGGTCGTCCTCCCCAAGCGCCGGCGGCTCGTACATGTCGCTCGTCACGACGAGCACATCGGTGGGGCCAAACCCCTTGACGGCCTCGAAGAGCCGCGGGAACTTGCGCGCCAGCCGCGGCACTGTGGCGGCCGGAAGCACGTCGTAGATGGGCACGGGCCGCGACGTCGGTCCGAATCGCTGCAGCTGGAACAGCAGCTGCGGCCGCAGCCGCAGGCGGCGATGGTGGAGCACGGGATGTGCGATCTGGTAGATGGTCTTGGGGCGGGAAGACCGCTTGGGCAGAGGGGGCCCCTGCTGCGCCATCTTTGCCTTGTTCTCATCCTCCTCCTCCACCTCGTCATCGCTGGATGAATAGATGCTGCCCTGGTTGGACGCAGCGGGCGGCACCGTCAGCGACGTCTGCTTCTGGACGCTGCTGTCCTTTGATGGCGCAGCCTCCGTCGCGGCGGGGGTGGAGGACGCGCAGAGATTGAACGGTGGAAAGGATGGTAGTCGCACCAAAGATCCCAGGACTGTCTGCGCGGGGGCATCGTTCGATTGGAGTTCCTGTCGATGTGCTGCGGCGTCCGCAGTATACCCCAGACTCAACAAGGATGTAGGTGACATTGAACGAGATTTTCCAACTATGCGTTCCAACGATACTTATACCATTGCGATTCGATTTGATTCGATCGAGTACAAATAACTATCATGAACGTTGGCGAGGATCTATTCTGCTGGCTGGGCCGGTCAGCAATCGGACTATTAATAGTTAACAACTTTTTTAAGTTTCTTGCGTTGGATGTCCATACATACACACCCCCCGTCGGCCTCGCTTGAATCGATGACGTACCAGAACGAATCGCCAAGCCGCGATTTCCTTTTCCTTGAGCTGACCGTGGAGGATGACGGCACAGTGACTGCGATGTGCTTAGTTATGATTATATAACCATGCCGGGGGGGCCTTATTCAGCGGAAGGTCCCAAAGGGAAGGCGCGAGGGCAAGGTTCGCAGCTGCCTGTTCTACACTGTACGGAGTAAGTACTTGTGTTTTTTTTAAGCTCGGACCGCTCTTGCCTCATGACACCTCCAAACTCCCTGGCCGGGCCCACCCCGGAGCATTGCGGACGATCGCACCTTCCTGATTTGCAGAGCTCGTGTGGATGGAGAAGGCAGGATCCACCCCAGACACCGACGGAGAGGAAAGAGCAGAGTGCCGATCCGAAGCCGACTGTGTCCATGAGGAGTACATACTGTACTCTGTAACATTTCATGTGAGTACGAGTACTCGTATGGAGGAGGTATTCGATACAGTTATGTACTGTTCATACCATACGGAGTATAGTACAATACGAACGAGTCAGTTTGGACGCCCAGCTGCCCAGTGGCCAAGCCCGAAGACGAGAGAGTAGAGACACTGGTGCGGCTCCAAAGCATAAAAAGCTTGGCGGTTACTGAGGACACCCTAGGTACAACACCTGTCATCGACACAACATATCAGCGGCGGACCGCACACGTTGCATGTCATGATGTCAAACACTCTGATAAACAGTCAATGACCGAAACAAGCCCGAATAGGCCGAGAGCTCATCGGCGCATTTCTCAGCCGTTTCGAATAGGTTAACTCGCAGACCAGCTTCTTCTCAGTCAGAGCCTCGTCAATTCGTAATGCTCGCAATGACTCTCCCACTAAACCCTCTCGGGATTAGCGCGGCTGATCTGCCTCGGTTTCGGATCCTCGGTCCCCTTGCCGGCCTTGGATGCTGCTCGGTCCGCTGCCGTTCCTATTGGCTGCAGACCCAGACGGCGCTAGACTGAAAAGGGCAGTTTTGTCGTAATTCGGTTCTTCAGCGGTCGGCCTTGGGAAAAGCTTGGATGGCTCGGGAAGATCAGTTGATCCGACCAGGTTCAAACGGAGCAATCGGACAGGACGGAAAGAGTTGAGGTTTCCATAACAGGACACTTTCGTACCCGTTTGAGAATTGATGCCGCCTTTTTGGACCGCCAAGCCAGCCGCTAAACTCAGTACGGAGTAGTCAATGGAAGACGCCAAGATCCGAATGCCGAAATGCGCTTCGGTTGAGACTACGGAGTACTCGTACTGTAAGTACTACGGAGAACACCAGCGCAAAAGCTCCTCTGCCAGTGAGGGTGAGCTCCCAATCATCATGGCTGCTGGCCCCGATGGCCCAATTTCGCGCTGGTCGCGGTCTTGTCAACTACAGCCAGCCCCCAGTCTGGCCTTGTTCTATGCCGCCTGGAAAGCTCTCCTGGCCCTCGTGGTCCTCGGCTGCCCGGCTCCTGGTTATGATACCTCAATCACCGTGCTGACCGGAACCCATGCGGCTCCGGCGATTTCCAAGTTCATCCGATGGGATTCCATCTACTTCCTGCAGGCGGCCCAGCGCGGTTACGTCTATGAGCAGGAATGGGCATTCTCCTATACGTACTCCTCTCTTGTGAGGTGGTTGGCTTCCGGTAGGGTTCCCGGCCTCTCTCGATGGGCATGGCATGGACTGATCAGCGCAATGGGGGAATGCAGCCGCCACCACGAAGGCACGCCATTTCGCAGCCATTGCCGTGACCGGCGTCGCCGTGTCCCACGTGAGCCATGCCCTTTCCGTGCTCATCCTGTGGTGGTTGTCGCGAACGGTGCTGGGTAGTGAGACCGCCTCGCAGCGCACGTGGTGTCTCGTTTCCGCTGCCTTGCATGTTATCTCCCCCGCCGGCGCCTTCCTGTCGGCTCCGTATAGTGAGCCGGTATTTGCCTGCGTCCACTTCCTCGGTTTGTCCCTCTATGCAATGGCTCTCCGGGCCGACCATGCCGGTCACTGGGCCCGTCGAGATGCCAGCTGGGTGGCTGCCGGCATCGCATTCGCGCTGGCCACCCTCATTCGTAGCAACGGCATCCTGAGCGGCTGTCTGTTCGCATACGATGCGATCGAGGCCGCAAGGGAGTTGCTCTCGCACGGCCTCTCTGTAGCACTCGTGCGCCGGATGCTCTTCATCGGGCTCGGGGGCGGCATCATCGCTCTGGCAATGTTTGGCGCGCAGTTCGCCGGCTATCTCTCGTATTGCACCGCGACCGACTCACCGCGTCCCTGGTGCCAGCAATTGGTTCCCAGCATCTACAATTGGGTGCAGTCGCACTACTGGTCCGTACGGCCATGTCGGGATTGAGATTGAGAGTTGTGATTGCTAACCCATAGCAGGAATGTCGGCTTCCTGAGGTACTGGACCCTGTCGAATCTGCCCCTGTTCCTGCTCGCGGCTCCCATGCTGGCTCTTCTCGCCGCCTCGTCCCTCTCCGCTTGGCAACACCGCTTGGGCACGAACCAGCCCGATCCCGTCCGTCGGGCACTGTTGACGCGCATCGCCATTCCGCAGGCTCTTCTCGCGTTCTTAGCTTTGACCACATACCACGTGCAGACCATCAACCGCATCTCCTCCGGCTACCCGCTCTGGTACTGGTATGTGGCCTCGCTGGGCATCGAGTTCAACAGCCGCATCTTCCCCCGCGTAGTTCAGGGCATGGCCATTTACGGTCTGGTTCAGGCGGCTCTCTTTGGATCCTTTCTTCCTCCCGCTTAGCCACTGTCCCTCTATTAATTAGCAAGTTACGTATCTACCGAAAGAATCAAATGTGGGAAATGTGGTGTTTGTTGCTTGCGTATCTGACATCTGCCTGCACCACGCTAAACCGGATCGGGTCAGCTCAGTTGACCCGGTCGCCTGGATCCTCCGCCCAGCCCTCTCTCCGATCAACAACATTGCTCCCAGCGCAACACTGCGTATAATTTCGCTGTCTTGCAGTGCAGTTCTGCCGGTTCCCTGTGTTTGGTGTGCTCGTCGGCTTTTCGTAAAAGCTCTGTCGAGTAAGCCGCCTCGACGCGGGTTCGTGACTCTGCCATTATGTCATCATCGAGCTTCGGCAAAATAACACCTCCAGGCTGACTCAACAAAAGCCAGAAACATCGCCTGTTCTTTTTCTTGCCCCCTTCGGCTCATGCTCTCCGTCGATTTCCGCGAGATTCATCGTCACCCGTGCCCAGGATTTCTTTAAATCCGTCTGCATTTCATTCCCGGAATCGGCTTCGCTAGTCGGACGCGTGTGTCCGCGGCACGTCGTGGAACGACGACAACTCTCGGATTCGACCTCCACGCCGATGCCCGTTCTATTAAGGCATCCATCGGAACAACTGGTGCTGGCTCATCGTCATCGCGGCTCGTGACTTGCTGTGCTGTGGTGCATGAGGCTGGCCACGGCCCCATCCCCGTCCCGCATTCTGTCCCTTGGCCCCTGGATGCATCTTGCGCCAGAGCTTGCTTTTCAACCTCCCATCGCCGACATTCCCGATTCTGCCCTTTGCATAGATTGAACCATGCATAACCAACCGCAGCGATTAACGTCGCACATCCTGACGTCGGATAACTTTCAGAATGGCGCCGATATCTCCCGAGCTACATCGCCCGGAGGCGAGCCTCCGGGCATCAACGGCGTCGATCCGGACGTCGTAAATAAAGTGCAAAAGGCTCGCGTTCGACCGCGGACCTATCCGTACTTTGAGTACCTGCCGTATGAAACCGAGCCGGACAGTGAGAGACAACAGAATCTCCAGGAAATCCTAAAATGCTTGTATATTGCCATCAAGGCGGGCGACTTCGTCCCCGGCGCGGTTCATTGGACCCGCGAGCTCCGGGGATGGCTGTCGCTCAAGTTCGATCCCTCGCGCGAGGATCGCATCAAACTGGTGAAGCTGTACTACGAGCTGTCCCTGGCTCCAGGGATCGATCCTAATGCCTCCGAGAGATTCGCCAGCATGTTCATGATGTTAACCAAGTACATACAGCCTTTTTTTTTTCCATAGTTGTGATTTGCGGTCCGTGCTGACTACTTTCCAGACGGAAGCACTACCTGCGACCGATAAAAGACTTGATCCTTGACTGGAGGCCGTTGTTTGAAGAGTTGAAGACTTTCGTATTACCCACGGAATCCGGGCTGGTGCACTCGACAAACTTGAAGCGCAACATCAAGACTTTGACAAAGATGTGCTCCTTTGCCCAGCTGTACTTTGATCCGTGTGCGCTTCCAGACATGCTAGAAGAGTTTCTTCCGCATTTCACCACATCCTTCGCGGAAGGTGCCTTTGTCGTCGTAGGGTTGCTGAACTTGCTTCTCCCCACGGCTCCGGCGCCGGAATTGAGGGAGGACCTCCGGCCCCAAACATACTTGCCCACTCTCTTCCATCTGTGGTCTCTGGTCAACCGGTCTAGGACGATGGACATGAATTTCCTGGACTTGCTCTCTCGATTCGCGCGAGATTCATTGCCCGCATCCTATATCCCGTTCTCGGAGTATGGCATCTTCACCAAAGAGCAGTCGTCCTTGGTGTTTACGGCCATTCTTCGTTTGCTGGAAATTCCGGTCGGCCAATCGACGTCTCCTTACAGTGCGTTGGTCGATATTTCCTCCGGTCTGGGCATCATGCTGGACCGTGACTCGCGCAAGCACCCCGTGGCTCATCACATTGCTCGCTGGATCGTCATGTCTCTGTCCCCCGCGTGTTTGGAGAAGGAGGATTCGATTCTCTCCCAGCTCGAGGGCTTGATCCAGGCGGTAGAGACGTTCTTCCACCCGTCCAATGCGGGCAACTGGACCAAGACTCTGGCGCAGTTGGTCTACTACCTGGCGGACTTCTTCGTCATGCGGTGGAACCGTGAACACAATGGCGAAATGGAAGTGCCGCCGGAGCGCCGGCTTAATGATGCCCTCAAAAAGCGCTTCGTGCTCTGCCTGCGGGATGTGATCTTTATGGGCATCTACGCGAAAAGCGGAACAGCGATGAACTTTTCACTCTCCACGCTGCAGAGCCTCGCCTATCTCGAGCCGCACCTCATCCTGCCCGGTGCCCTGCAAAGAATCTACCCGTCCATGCAGGGTCTCGTGGAAGTCCACCGCACAACCTCATCCCTCCGGTCCCTCCAGGTTCTGGCCCGGATCATGATCCGCACCAAAGGCTACCGCTGCCATATCACCACGCTGCTGGCGCTTGCCTTGCCAGGCATTGATCCGAACGACCTTGAAAAGTCCCTCCACGCACTTTCCTTTATCCAAGCCGTTTGCTACAACATCCCGCTCGAGGACCTGACCAAGGGTCGTGACGATGTCAACTGTAACATGCTCGCCATGCAATGGGTCTCTGGCGAGATGGAAAGAATGGAAGCCGAGGGCTCTAACGTCCAGTTGCATTACGACACCGATCTCAGCGACGAAGCCGAGGAGATGATCCTTCGGTCGTCAACCACCAACTTTGGAGAATTCTTGATGTCCTTCCTTGGCCGGGTCTTTACACTGCTGCAGAACCTGCCGGACGTGTCACGACTCCGGAGCGGTTCCCCCGAGGAAACCGTCGTCAACACTCTCCCCGCGACGCTGACGCCCTTGCTTGCTTCCCTGTCGCCAGAGCTGTACGACCTCGCCTTGCAGAAGATTGTCGATTTCGTCTCCAACCATGTCATTCATCAGGCACGAGATGCAATGGCATTCATCTGCAATGCCGTCTGCAAGGTCAACCCCAAGAAGGCTCTGAAGCGCTTCGTCCCGCTCTTGGTTCAGGCAATCCGCACCGAGATCGACGAGAACGGGGCGGCGTCCACCAGGACTACCGGCACGGAGGTTCTGCCGCGGGACCGGGCTCTCGTCTGGAACGTCAGCATGCTGAGCATGTGCGTCGTGCATGTCGGCGACGCCGTTCTGGACCACAAGCAAGAGCTCCTGGACATTGCCAACTATATGCAGGAGAAGTGTAAGGGAATCCCCACCATCCACGTGTCGAATTTCATCCATCACCTCCTCCTCAACCTCACCGTCACATACACCCTGGATAGCGCGCTCTTCGAGGAGGACGATGTCAAGGACGGGATCAAGATCGAACACTGGGGCTACCGTCCCGATCCCCGCAGGCTCAACATCAAGTGGCACGTACCAAACCGGGAAGAACTTGAATTCGCCGTGGAGCTTTTCAAGTCCCAAGCCGAGTCTGCCATTGACCAGCTTTTCGCCCTCACCGACGGCACGTCTAGTGTCAAGAGGGACGGAAGCGGCAAGGAATGGTCAGATGAAGTGAATCGGAGACTGGTCCTTCTCAGACTCGTGCTCTCGGGCATCTCTGTGCTGTTTGACCCAAAACAGGCGTCCAAGGCTGGTCAAAATCTTAACTTGGATGAGATTGACGGAGTGACTCGCCCTTCGGACTCTAGAGACGATCCGGACGCTATCTTGGATAGTTCCGATGAAGGAACAATCAAGCAAACGTTCACCTATCCGACCGGATATCCGCTGGATGAGTCCGATCCCCTGTATCATACTATCCATGCCATCAGGGAACGCGCCGGGGTGGTGCTGCACCGCGTGCATCGCTTCCTGACGGCAAACCAGGAGGACGATGTTCCGTGCTTCAATGCCCTGTATACGGCGTTCCGATCGTGGTTCATCGACGTTGGGTTCGAGCGGTCTGCCCATGTGTTGGATCGGGTGACGCGCCTCCTAGCCGCCGACATCCACCCGTACAAGGTCAGCGGCGTCCGCAAGGACTATCCGCGTCCGCTCCTCGTGCGTCGAGCGAACGTCTATCATCTCCAGCGGGCAAGGCATAATGCAGCGCCTCGCCCGAGATCAAAGCTCGATGAGATTCTCTTCCTAGACCTAGCCGAGTCGTGCGTCTCCCTGTACACCGATATCCGGCGGACTGCCCAGAGTGCTGGAGAGTCCGCTCTGAAAGCGGTCTGGGGTTCGCGGTTGCTAGTGGTCCCCCCGTTGCTGAAGGCCCTGCAAAAGGCAGTCAAGGAAAATGACCACGCCAGGATCAAGGGTGGGCTCTACTCCCTTTTGTATGGCAGTCTTGCCAAGACAGTCGGTCGACACTGGAAGTACACGCCGACTCTGATCAAGACGTTCATCGACGCCAACAACGTCGACAAGCCGTCTGTTCAGAAGTTGTGCTCTGGGGCGATCTTCCAGGTCATGGACTACGGACGGCCCATGGAGAGGCTCGCGGTGCTGGACCAAGATGTCGTCAACAGCATTGCACCGGATGAGGATCTGGAGGACCGCATAGAACAGAAGCGCAACGTCATCAATCAGAAGCGCGCCCACATCGAGAAGAAAAAGGCAGAGCTATCCAATGATCTGGTGGAGATTGCTCGGACATCGCACTGGAAGATTGCCAGCCGAGCGGCCACGATCGTTGTCAGCATGGGCCTGCGATTCGACTGCATTGCCAGCGAGAACCTGATCGATCTCGTGACGCTGGGTTCGATAGATGATCACCCGGGCCTTCGTGGCATGTATTCGCAAGCGCTCATTGCCTTGTTCACGATGATTGACGTGCGGGCGATTTGCAGTCACAGTTACGAGAACTACATTCTCGCCAAGCAGCACTTCCCGGCCCGAATCCAGGTTGCCGCCAAACGCGACGAGAAGGGATGGACGGAGGAGTTCCTGTCCGCCTTCTCCAAGCCCGAGGCCGAGTACTATGTCGACCACGACTTCCCCGGCTGGCTGGTCTGGCCGGAGAAGTTCCCAGCTTACAAGGCCAACATCAAGAGGGATATTGAATACGACGAGGTGGAGTGGAAAGTCCGGAGCCACATGGGCAGGCTCTTCACCCGGCAGTGGTTCGCCAAGTTCTTCGACTACCTGAAGCAGGAACCACGGGATGCCTCGTCGGACAAGTTCCGGATGCCCTGCGCGATGATGCTGCTGTATGTCTTTGAGCTCATGTTCCGGGACGAGCTCACGGCAGCGACGTTCGACGAGATCAAAGAGGAGATTGCGCGGGTGTTTGAAGATGGGAGCGATAAGCATCAGCATCGGGCGACGGCGGAAATCCTGGGAGCATTGATCGCGTCTGTCATGGATACTGACGTGGAAAAGAGGAAGCTGGTCTGGGAATACGCCTTCCCGATGGTCCGGAAGATCCTGAGCGATGGGTTGACGCCGGAGAACTCGGGCTACTGGACGACGTTCCTGCACATGGTGTTGCAATGTCGGGATCCGCGACGTGCCTGGCCGCTGGTTGACTGGCTGGCCAGTTTCCGGCTGGACATGTCGACGAATGCCGCGTTCAAGGAAAGCTCCAAAATCAACCTGTTGCACCAGTGCATCATCGACACTGGCTGGCATTTCCAGTTGGAGAAGCCGATCGTGGAGGACTTTTTGGCGCACCTGGACCACCCTTACAAGGGCGTGCGGGAGGCCATGGGCCACACGTTGGGCTCCATCTACCGGACTCGGTATCACGAGTCGCACCCGAACGTGGACAGCCTGGTGCAGACGCAAAAGGCACATTCGTCCATTGGGACGTTCCCGTACGCGCCATCGGAAGAGTTCTCGCAGCTGATCACGAGTACCTTTGAGAAGATCCGGCGGTGGCGGCAGGAGCGGACGCCGGGCCAGCAGTCGCCGTCGTCGTACACGTCCGGGAGCAAGACGGTGCTGTTATGGCTGGACTCGACGCTGTCATCACACGAGTGCACGCAGCTGGTGCCGTTCTTCGGCGACGTCTTCACGGAGGAGCTGTTGCACATGATGGACGTCAAGGAAGATCCCGAGCTGCAGTCCCTGGCGTACCACGTGTTCCGGCACTTGCCGAACATCCCGTACCCGGCGGAGGAGCAGTCGCCGTTCATCGAGACGCTGATCCGGATCGGGCAGACGTCGCCGTCGTGGCATCAGCGGTTGCGGGTGATGATCAACATCCAGATTGTGTACTTTCGACGTCTGTTCCTTCTGTCGGAGTCGGATCGCAACAAGCTCTTTGACTGCATCGCCAACATGCTGCAGGACCCGCAGCTCGAGGTGCGGGTCGGCGCATCGACGACGCTGTCCGGGATGATCCGCTGTTCGCCGGTGAAGCTGCGGGACGCGGTCGTCCAGAAGCTGCAGGAGCGGTTCACCAGGACGCTGGTCGAGAACCCGCTGCCGAAGCGGCCGCGACGGAAGAGCATTCTGGGCCGGACGGCCTCGTCGTCCGCGGCGTCGAGCCGCACGGGCACGCCCACGCCGGAGCACACGCGGCTCATCATCCTGCGGCACTCGGCGGTACTGGGCCTGGGTGCCCTGGTCCAAGCCTTCCCGTACGCCAGCCCGCCGCCGCACTGGATGCCCGATGCCCTGACGACGCTCAGCACCAAGGCCGCCAATGATCCGGGCGTCGTGGGGCAGAGCGTCAAGTCGATCATCAGTGAGTTTAAGAAGACGCGGCAGGATACGTGGCACATTGATCAAAAGGTACCTTTCATCCACATCTATATATATGTATATACTTTCGGCACGGTGTTGCTAACGGAATGTTTTGTACACAGGTGTTCACATCGGATCAATTAGAAGACCTAGCCGGAGTCCTTTGGAAGAGTTACTTTGCATGAACATGTAGGGTCCTGGGTTTTTGACATGTCATTACTTTTGTATATCTTTTTTTTTTCAATTTTGAATCCATTGGTTCGGGGGTTTCTGGTGGAATTCCTGTAATAATGCTATGCTTGGAGGAATGGGGAGGGGTGTCTATCCATGACCATTATAATAATATTTAGGTAGATGAAGCAACGTACATTGATTATCCCAAGGAATGATGCAAGTACTCCGTATAGGTATTTTTACAAGGAAAAGAATTATTCAGCAACCCAAACCGCCGCCATTCCCATGCCGGTCCCCACACACATGCTCGTCACACCAATCTTCTCGCCCGTGCGCCGCAGCTCCGTCAACAGGGTACTAACCTGTCTGGCGCCGGTGCAGCCCAGGGGATGACCGAGAGCGATGGCGCCGCCCTTGGGGTTGATCTTGTCGGCGGGGATGCCGAGTTGGTTAGCGCACCAGAGGCACTGCGAGGCAAAGGCCTCGTTGATCTCAAAGATATCCACGTCCTGGACGCCGCCAAGGCCGGCCTTTTCCAGGGCCAGGGGGATGGCCTTCCAGGGGCCAATGCCCATGAGCAAAGGGGGCACGCCGACGACGCTCGCGGCGACGAATTTACCCAGGATCTTGTGGGCGAGACCCAGGCGTTCCGCCGTGCGGCGCTTCATGAGGAGCACCGCGGCGGCGCCGTCGGAGACCTGGGAGGCGTTGCCCGCGTGGATGGAGCCGTCCTGGGCGAAGGCCGGGCGGATCTTGCCCAGGGATTCCACCGTGACGCCGTCGCGGATGCCGTCGTCGGCGGAGACGGTGATGGTCTTGGTCTCGTCCGTCTTGGGGTCCGTCCATTGCACCTGCAGCGGGTGGATTTCCTCCCGGAAGAGGCCCTCCTTTGCGGCCTTGGCCGCCTTTTGGTACGAGGCCGCGGCGAATTTGTCCTGTTCGGCGCGGGTGATCTTGTAGTCCTTGGCCATTTGTTCCGAGAGGACGCCCATGGGGACTTTGCAGTTGGCCGCTTGCATGTGGTTGTTCAACAAGTCGGAGAATTCAGTCACGGCGCCGGGACTAGGGTCCTTTCAGTCAGCGCGGGGGAAAAAACTCATCGAGCGGGAAAACTACCCATATTGCAAACTCATACTCTCAACACCTGCACCCACACCAATCTCAATCATCCCCGTCCGAATCTCATTCGCAATATCCACCACCGCCTGCAACCCGCTCGAGCACTGACGGTTCAGTGCCCGCACGGCAGTCGACTCCGGGAACCCCGCAACCAGGGCAGCAGCGCGGAACTCCGTCGCACCACCACCGGGCGGAAGCACCGAACCGACCGCGATATCCTCAACGAGCTTGGGGTCGATCCCGCTGCGCTGGATCAGGCCCTGGAGGACACCCGCCAGCAGGTCTGCCGCGGCGGTGTCCTTGAAGCCGCCCTTGCCACCGCGGGTGATGGGCGTGCGCAGTGCGGCGGTGACGACGATGTCGTCGGGGTGTTTCTCAGTAATGGCGCTGCGGCCGCCTTGGGGCTTTCCCGTGAGATGGGAGGAGACTTGGGAGAGACGCTGCTGAGCTTTTGACTTAATGTCAGCGGGTAACTCCTACCCAAGACTTTTTCGTAGCTTGTGCCACTTACCCTGCGACATGGTGTACCCTCCGGACTGGATATCTAAAATGAAACAAATTCCAGGATTTAGAAAGAAAAAAAAGAGTCGAAGAAAGCAACTTTCAACCCCAGACGTTCGACCATTATATCATTTTGCCCCAAAGTCCGCCGCAAGCCGAGGTTCATCGTATCAACGTTGTTCCGCCCCGGAGATCACATTCACCGCGCTTATCTATCAGATGGACAAGCCGATGCATGTGAAAGTGGATTATGTAACCAGCACCTACAAGTCCAGTTTCAACAAGAAGTCGAGGATATCTTGACAGAATCCCGTGTATATACGGCGTAATGCATAACCGTGAACCATGCTACTATACACTGAAATATGTGAATACAGCTATTCCGTTCTTCTCCCCGGCGGCGTCGGAGACGAAAAGATCGAGTTCAGCGTCGCAAAGAATTCTTTCCGGAACTGATCCACCTTGGAAGTCAGCTATCAGGGGGTTCTTGAAAGCATAGGATTCAGAATACAAAGGTAGTACTTACGTTCTCGAACGGATTCCTTTGCCTGCCTTCCTCGCCTTCTTTCAGCGGCCATTCCATGAACAGCACCGCATAGACGATGACAACTAAATCAAGACAAATCAGCAAACGGTCTTTCTCTCAGAGGTACTGTGAAAGAAAAAAAAAAAAAGGAATTGTACGGACAGCCAATCAACCCCCACTGCACCAACTTCGTCGCCTTCACCCATTTCGGCCTTGCATACTTCAGCGCCGCCCGCCGGCGGAACTTGCGCTCGAGCCGAAACTGATGTTTATGGGAGAGCTTCGACATGTCCGGTGGCCATTGGCGTTTTGGCTTGTAAGGGCTGTAGTAGACGTGTTGTTTCTCTGCTGCTTCTTCGGCGGTTTCCGGGAGGGAGGAATAGTCGGGCTTGTTGCTTTGTTGCGAGGATGAAGAGGTGAGGCGGAACGGAGAAGAGGAGGAGAGTCTCGTCGAGGTGGTGAAGAGTCTCGTTCGTGTCGTGGTGTAGTAGTAGTAGTTTTCGCGTCTTGATGATGGTCGCAATGCGCTTCGGCATGCGCATTTTAAGAACGGCGACGACGGCGGTGGTGTTCTTGAAGCAAGTTGACTTGCAGAGGTCGTGCGGATGGCTGTCCATGTCCCGGTGGACAGCCACCGCCGACAGAATGGATTCAATACCATGATTGTCGTTCGACTCTATATGCGACTGACCTCGTTGCACTAGATCAAGATGTTCCTGAAAATGACCGGGTCGGTGTTACAATATTCCGAAGTACCCTCTACCTTCCCAATATAGTAACCGCCCAGGGAACTACACCGGTAAATCGAGGCCGATACTTATCACAAGCGATTACTACTGTTTAACTTAAGATGGTTTCCAGAATGAGCTTATACTCATGTCATATTCATTCTCATTATGCACTCATAAAACGCTGAAGCTACCAACAGCATCAGACTTCCCGTGCAATGCATAAACGGAGATGCAACTCGTAATGCGCATCCAACATGACCCATCATGACATGATGCCGTCTCTTCATCTCATCAAAGGCGATGCATGACGACGGAGAATCTCCGTATGGATCAATTTCAGTCATAACTCAGATCGGAACACCGTGATGTTTGCTTCATACCCAACTCCGAGAGATGAGAAAGAAACACAGAAGGAGAAAGAAAAACATACCGGGACATCATAAAGGAATGACAAAGGAAATTCGTTAAAAAAAATAAAAGTTCATCAAATCCAGGCTAAGGGCTTGAGATGTCGGGATCTCTTCCCGGCTAAGATGTCTGTTCATTCTCAAGGCCAATGTGAAGATCCAGTTTTGGAGGCGTCGCGATACGCATCCGGTTTGGGCATTTGCCCGAAGACTTGGTCGGCGAGTCGGGAGCTGGTCCCTCCCGGACATACGCGTAGTGCCACCCATCTTCTCGGGCAGCGGCGACCCAGGTTCTCAAACAGTCATGGATGGCACCGTAGAACTTCTCCTTGCATGTTCTCAAACTGCCACCCATTACTTTCTCGAATCCCGACGCTCGAAGCTCCTCCCGCAAGGCGTTCCGTTGTTCACGCGTTGGCTGGCACGCTATCAGCCCGTTCATCAAATCCAAGTGGGCTGCAATGTAGTTTGTCGCGTCCCATTCCACTCCGCCAACGTACGGCGCTGCAGGCACCGGAGGTCGAGGCGTCGGGAAATACTTCTTCACGTAATCCTGTTCTTGTTGAGCCGTATTATCCTCGCTCGGCAGGGGAATGACATTCAAATGATGAAGGAAGATCCAGAATACTTCCTTGGAAACGCTGGTGACCTCCTTGCACCAGACCCGGTACGGCCGAGACCGATAGATGTTGGCAATAAAGTCAATCTGCTCTTTGGCGGGGGCAGGATCCCGGAGATAGCTCAAGATATTCGACGCTCGCGCTGGCATCTCCTCGGGAGATGCAGTCGACAGGAACGTGAACAGCAGGCTCACGATGATGCCTCGCGTTGTATACTCGCTCGGGCCCTTCTTTTCTTCATCGAAAAGCATCCGGAGTAGGGCCGGGAAGAGCTCTCCCTCCACCACGGTGAGTTGTTTCAGCGCCATGGACGTGGTGCAGAGAGCCTTGAGGCATAGCAAGGTTTCATGGAGGAGCGTGTCTTCGTGCTCCTCCCTACCAGGCCAAGTCAGCCGAGCGCGTTCAACACCAAAATGATCAGTCACTCACCTCCACTCAACCTTCATGATCCGGTAAAGGAGCTGAATCACCTCATCCATCCCGCCCTCAGAGATAAAGGTATCAACCCAGCTGACCGTTTCATTTCTCAGGAGCAACCGCAGCTTATGGATCTTGCCGGTGTCAATTATCTCTGGCTTTTGAACCTCTCTGAGGTAGTGGATAAAGTCTTCAGGATCTGTTGCGGTATCCGTATGGACTGGTGTGTGTAGAGACGCCGTAGAGGTGGATGCAAGGGGCAGCAAGGCCGAATACGGACGTCCAAAATCAAAAGACTTTGGTCGCTTGTGCGAGCGACCGCTATCGTTCTTAGACGGGCTTCTTGAGTGAGATCCGTCATAAATGGAAGATATTAAAGATCGACCTCTGGATCGAGAACGAGAACTCTTATCCTTACTCCCCGCCGACGTTGCTCGTGCGTCCAAGTTCCTTCCGCGGCGGCCGGCGCTGTCGAAAGTACTCGAGCCGGACGAGATTGAGCCGGTATTTTCGCACCGGTCTTTCTGGATAAAATCGGCCTTGATGTTCGTATCGAGCGATCTCATCTTCTCCCGCATGTTTTGCGGGATATTCCGAGCATCCTGTCTCCCGTCAGCACAGTCTGCAGTGGCCAGGTACCTTCTGGTCACGTACCAGGAGTTTCTCGAACTCACTGTCAATGTGGCCACGATCTATAGTGCTCTGGTTGGCCGCCTCCCTGGCATTCAGTGCTGAGACTGCGGCCTTGACCCGTGATGTTCGCTGTGGTTCTCGGTCTACACGAACCTCCAGGGAGGCGTGATCGTTAGCGCCTCCTTCATGGCTGCGTCGTTTGTCAGACGGTATACGCTGGACATGTCCCAGCATTTCCTTGACTTTTGTCGTGCCCGCTGAGATATAGTCGGACTTTGGCCTTGGTCTCTGGTTAGGCCGCTTCGCAAGAGTCGGCTGGTAGTCGTGGAAGTTTCGTTGTCTGGAGGGCGAGTAATGCCTTGGGGTATACAACGAAACCTCCTCTTCCACTGTTCGACGATGAGCAGGCACAAATACTTTCTCCGATGGCTCGTCTAGGGGGCTTGGAAACTGCCCCCATGTCGGCGAGGGTATCGAGTCTGCGGGGCTTTGATTCTCCTTGTCCTTGTCATCACTGTTGCCCCCTTCCTTTCGTCCTCTTTGGGATCTCTTCAATATGGCGCTTAGGCTGGCCGCAGATTTGGGTTTCTTCATATGCTTTTCCAAGGAACCTGAGGATTTGGCATCCCTCTTGTCCCTGTCCCAGACCAGGGCCTTGAGAGACACTGAGCTTTTGGTTTTCTTGTGCAGGCCGCCAGCCGGGTCCTGCGGTGATTGTTTCCCCGTGGCGACTCTATTGTGAGCCCTCTCCCCAAGGGGCTGTGCATGAGGATGGTCTGCGGGCAATAGGCCCATCGGCGTCATTGGAGGTGCTCCACACGGGGGCAAGGCTTGGTCGACGGAAAGATTCCGCCCGTGGCCCCCTCGCAACGGGAGGATCGATCGGAGCCTCGAGGTCTTGGGAGACGCATGGCCGGCAACATCGTCGAATATGGGAGGTGCTGCCGTGTACGTGGCCATACCGTCGTCCAAGACGAACTGGCTTCCCAATCAGCAAATGTTTCCGTTGCAACCCGGGCTGGCTGACATACCTCGATGCCTCGATACTACTGCAAGTACGTGTGAATTGATCAACAATGAGAAGCCAAGGGGGGGAGCACAACCGGCAGGAATACTTCGATCCCAGAGGAAACAATCAATGAAAAAGGACCATCACTTAAGAGTTGAGCATGAATGTCGACGACCAAGATAAAAGTTTGGAACAGCAACGCCCACGAAACCGACTGTTGGCGAGGATCTGTGTCGATTTAATATCGACGTGTGCTATGTAAACAGCCTAAACAACCCAGGTTACCGTTGCTGCGGGCAACGCTTACCGAATGCATGCCAACACGAGGCTTATCGATAACAATGACCGAAACAATACCGAAAACCGTCCGACATTGAACGTCGGATTTTTATTTTTTCCCACCGATCATCCGTTCCGCTCCGATTTTCCTAACTTCCACCTTTAGGATTCCGCTTCCTTGGCGTTTCCGCACCGCAGTTTCAGCAGGATATGCAGGACGCGAGAGGTAGTTAGTTACTGTAACCTAATCGTAATAATTAGTTATCGTAAGGCACAAAGCAGCTGCGAGACAAGCCTACCTCAATGTGATCTCATGGAAGTAGTTATAGTCCGATCCAATCCAGAACCATGTCATCAACGACGTGCTGTCAACCAAGTCAGCACCCCACAGGAGTGTTCGTCCGCCAAGCAGCAAGCGAGGACTGAATCGGCATAAACCGGGCCCCCAGTCCCCAAGGTTCTTGACCCGCTCTGACGTGGATCATCACACCGGAGTGGGTTTCTTCATCCATTCGGGAGTTTTTTGAAGCATTCTATTATTCCCGCCTCCGTAGATAAATACTAGACATTGAAGCCTGACTGCTACTCCAGAAAAAAAAAAACCCTTGTGCGTGAACCTCATTGACCAGGTCCATTTCCTTGTTCCTTGCGGCGCCATGAATCAGACTTCTCGAACCGACGACACTCTCAACAATCCCGGGTGGAATCAAAATCCGCCCCCCCTCAATCCGGACGAGACCACCCGGGAGGACTTTAACGGTATTGTAAACCTCAGGCAGCTGAGAGGTCGCAATCAGCTGCCCGGTGGCCCTGGCGAGGACCGTGTATTCGAGCGAGAAACCGCCGGGGACGGAGACTCCTCTAGGGCGCCGGCAAAGGGGACGGGGAATGAACTGGTGGTGACTGCCTCTTCGCGTGATCAGGTTCGTCATGATCCCGCAAGGGCACTCACAGTCCAGTTCCCCGTCCCCCGCCTCCTGAAGCCGTTTCTCAAATTCGCTTCCTTCGTTGGGCCCGGCTTCATGATCGCCGTGGCTTATATTGATCCCGGCAACTATGCAACCGATATTGCTGCCGGCGCCAACAGCAAATACGCTCTACTTTTCATTATCCTCATGTCCAATCTCTTTGCCATTTTCCTGCAGTCGCTGTGCATCAAGCTGGGAAGCGTCACTGGTCTCGATTTGGCGCAGAACTGTCGGGCTAATCTACCACGATGGCTGAATATCATCCTGTACATTCTGAGCGAGTCGGCCATTATGGCCACAGACATTGCAGAGGTATGCCCCTGTTTCTGCCTGCAGAGACCTGGGTGCAAGAGATCTTGTTCTGACTGCGGATTCAGGTCATTGGCGCCGCGATTGCGTTGAATTTGCTTGCGAACATCCCGTTGGTGGCCGGATGCTTCATCACGCTGGCTGATGTTCTGTTCTTGCTCATTTTCTACCGCCCTCACGGATCAATGTGGGGGCTTCGTACATTTGAGGTCTTTGTTGCTGGTTTAGTTCTGGCCGTGGTGATTCTGTTTTGCTACCAACTTTCCACGCTCGAATTTAAGTCCGCGGGGGAGGTGTTCCGCGGATATCTTCCTTCTTCAGCGGTTGTCGAGGGCAGTGGGTAAGTTGAACGCCGACGCTGCCATGCTTCCAGAATCCCCTTACTGACTTCTGGCTGGTCAGCATCTATCAGAGCTGTGGTATCCTGGGCGCGACGGTTATGCCACACTCCCTGTTCCTTGGTAGCGGTACGGTTCAGCCGCGTCTCCGGGAGTACGACATCACCAGAGGTTATATCGACCCTCCGGCGGAAGGAGAGAATGAGGAGCATTTCATGTCCTACCGTCCCTCGGTTCACGCCATCAAAGGGTGTCTGAAGTACTCGATCCTGGAACTGACCATGTGCCTGTTCACTTTTGCGCTGTTTGTGAACAGTTCCATTCTGATTGTGGCCGCCGCAGCTCTCTATGGCACCCCGGGAGCAGAAGACGCGGATCTTTTTGAAATCCACAAGCTCCTGTCCGACACCATTTCCCCAGCAGCGGGGACGATTTTTGCCTTGGCGCTGCTCCTTTCCGGACTGTCTGCGGGTATAGTATGTACGATTTCGGGACAGATGGTGAGCGAGGGCATGCTCAACTGGAGGTTGCGACCATGGTTGCGCCGTCTGATTACCCGTTCGATCAGCATTATTCCGAGTGTGGCCATTGCGGCAGCCGTGGGCAGAAAAGGTCTGAATACCGCCCTCACTGCGTCTCAAGTTGTTCTTAGCGTGATTCTACCGTTCGTGGTCGGACCGCTGGTGTACTTTACCAGTCGGAACAAGTACATGTCTGTCAAGGTTACCGGCGGCCGAGCTGGCGTCGCCGGAAGTGAGGATGCGCCATTGGAGACGGTGAAGATGCGCAATAGCTGGCCTGTGACGGTGCTAGCGGCATTGATCTGGCTGGCTATCACCGTGATGAACATTGCCCTGCTGGTACTGGTCGGCCTTGGAAAGGCATAGACGGTAGACACGAACTTGGACTTCCCGGTGTTGGGTGTGTGGAGCCGCGGATACTCGTACGAGTGTCGCAAGCGCAACATCAATAACATTATATACAACTGCCAATGGACACGTGCATTTATAATGCCGGAGACAGCCTACCCTGATTCACACAGCCATGATCGGTCGTAAAGGAATCTCGTAGAGATCATCATAAACCATGCAGAGATAGTAATTCTCGCTCTATCATTACCACATTAACCAACACCGCCCGCAGCCTCCTTGACCTTATTCTTGTCCTGCTCCGGGGGTTCATCGATGAATGACGGCGGAGCAACTTCATCTTGCAGAAAACTCGGCGTGGCATCCTCGCCGATCTGGGCATCCAGGAGCGACTCCTGACCGAGCGCTTCGAGTTCCGCGTCGAGCTCCGCCTCGTCGACGTCCTCGGGGACGTCGTACGCCCTGGAGATGCTCTCGTTGATCTCGTTCCCGATATCCATCAAATCGGCCATCTCGTCCTGCAACCGCTCGATCTGATCGACGTCAATCTTGCCATACTGTTTCTTGAGAGTCTTCGTCGTCGTCTTCATCGCGTCAACCGTCGTCATCACGTTCTTGAGATTGTCCTGCATCATGGAAGCCTGCTCCATATTCCATGACTGTTGCGCTAGCTGATCTCGCTGGGCTTCGTATTGTTTCCGTCTTTGGAGGACTTTAAGGGCCTTTTGTCGGAGCGCGGTCTTGCCCGGGCCGTCCCGCATCTTGGAGAGACGCTGTTGATACGTGGCAAGCTCCGAGTTGAGAGCTGCCAGCTTCACATCGATGCTAGATATCCGCGCGTCAACCTGTTGAGTCTTGTTAGCATTGTTCCGCTGTTTCTCGGACCTTGATATCGTCAACGAACGCACATTCGAAATGGCCGAGTCAAGCGTCGGCTTGGGCGCGTTGCTTTTGGTCCCAAAGAGTCGATTCATGTTGATCGCCGTTGTTTTCTATTCCGGCGCGATCTACCAACAACGATCAGGCAGTTCGAGATTCATGTCTTTCATACGGCCTCCTGTCCGCATTCGTCCGGCTGCCTTCAAGCGTGATGCGGGGAGATCTCATCCAGCTACTGATGTCACATGAAGGTTTGCCTGAGGCAGTCAACTGGATGATAACCTAATCTGAAATCACGTGATAACAGACGTTCCAGAAAGTGTGCTTATTCATGACCGCTCTCAAGAGGGTAACGGAACGTTTTGCTGCCGATTGCGCTGAGAGGCTGGGGGAAAAGAGAGGTACATATTGATCATGTATGGGTACCATCTGAGTCTGCTAACACTTTGGCATGCTAAAACTGTAAGGCTATAGATAGTCCGATTTATTCGCTCACAGTTCATGTTGCAACCGGGCCATTCATCTCGCCACCTACCTAGTCTACAGAGCCATCGACATTGAATTATTAAGCGTCCATCCATCGTCGTCATACTATTCGTGTTCTTGATCGACTCTCCGAGCAAGAGCAGTTGATCGGAGATTTCGGGAGTTGTCACCTACCAACTTCCCTTGTTTGATCAAGGCCTCGAAGAATCCAGAGTCCACAAAGTTCTGCCCCCACAATTTGCGCACGGATCATGGATTTCTTTGCTTAGGTAGTGCGTACTCGAACACTACAGAGCACGTAGTGTAACTTCCCGAAGTACTCTAACTGTTTTGGATGATCGTGCTTATCAAACAATTCCATTCTCTGAGCCGGAAAATCACGGTGGTGCTGATTATGCCGGTGTCAAATGCCCTGAACCGAACCTTGGAAGATGTGATGCAAGCATCGGTTCCCGGAATCATTGAGAACGTGCGGGTCGCCGAGATTGACCAGGGCAACAACCCGATTCGAATCCTGAGCATACGCTCCCTGCCCGACGAGCATGTCGAGGACCTGAAACGCAACGCCAAAGAGGAGAACCGAAAACACAAGGACCCCGAAGCCGCGGCGGCCGACAGCGAGGGCGGCGAGTACTACAACTTTGAGGTGTCGTTTGCCTACCATGCCGAGCCGAGCGGGCCGAGTGCCTCAGCCAAGGCACGAAACATGCACATGCATCTCGTGTTCTATCTCGGAGTCAAGGGCCTGTTTGGCGTGCCGTTCCCCGTCTTCGCCGAGCTGATGGAGTTGGTCGGCACGGTGCGCCTCCGGCTGCAGATGACGCCCGAGCCGCCGTTTGCCAAGTCGCTGACATTTAGCCTGATGGGCCTGCCGCATGTGCAGGCGGGCTGTGTGCCGCTGGTCAAGAAGGGGGTCAACATTCTGAACCTGCCGCTCATCTCCAACTTTGTCAACTCCGCCATTGGATCAAAGAAAAAAAACAAAAGAGATGTACAGACGAGCTACACCCCGAACGGCCGTGCGCAACGAAGAGGGACCGGAGAGCGGGGAGGAGGAAGAGAGGAGAGGAGAGGTTGCAAGTCGAAGCGCGTGCAAGGGCAAGGAACCGGTTAATAACAGGGATCCAAAAACCAGAACAGAGGGGCGAGTGGGCGGTCGATGACGCTGCTGGGGAATTCTACTACTATTCCCTATATATTTGCGCGACGGGTTTCCGGCATCCAGCTACTCCCTACTGAACACTCAGGGTGGTTCACCTCCGGCCATGCGGGGACTTCCGTTGCTCCGGACTGCCTACATACAAGTCATGGTCCCGATTCGGAAGAGCAGTGTCCACTGAGAGACTTCTGCAGGCGGATGATTGGTTTCGCCATCTGACAGATGCCCACAATGAACGAGTGGACGAAGCCTCTCCATGCGACTCGATCAATCAAGTCGAATTTTTCCCCGTGGGCGTTGGCAAGGGAACCCCAGCCAGGGGAGGGCCTTCGCGTTCAGCTTGGGGTTTGGACTTTGGAGGAGCGGGGCAGTCGGCCAGCCTCGGGGTGGGAGAAAGCTCGCTAAGAAACCACCTCCAGTGTTGGAACCGAAACCGGTCGATCCAAAGCCTATACGCGACAGGAGACAGCGTTATCTTATCAGACAACTGATCACAGCTGGGTGTGTTCCATTGTGCGACTTGCGGTGCGAAATCGAACATCCAGCAAAAAAACATCCAGCTTGCCACCCGCCCCCGCTTGGACACCAGGACCTGATCGAGACTCGTCCCCGGTCGTATTGGAGCAGCTAATGTCCAAGGAAGCGAGGCCGCAGAAGCTCACACGACACGAGGGAGAAACATCCACGGAATTAGGCGATGCGAACGAAGAAAGAGGAAACCTACCTCCAGTGTTTGAACTTCCGAAACCACCAGAGCCGAACGATACCTTCCAGGAGCCGACTCAGGCGATCCTTCTTGATCCGGTGGAGTAACTTCTTCCGCAGCGCAGCGGGCACGCCGGCCGAGATGTCATCCTCGACGTCATCGTTGAACAACAGCTCGACTAGTTGCCAGGTCCGGCGCTCGTTCTCAACTTTTGCGGTCGGTCCGTTGGCAAGCTGGATGAACGACCGGAAATCTGGCTTGGAGTAAGCAGCGATGGGGAAGAAGAGGAAGGGCTGGTGGAGATTCAAGTGCCGGGGAAGAAGACACCGAGCGTTTCTTCCTCCTCCCAAGGTGTATGACTCTGACAACCGGTCTTGCCTACCAACCAGCATGAGCATTCTTTTTTGAAACCAATTGCGTTTTTGTCCTTCTCGCTTTTGTTGTAGGTGGGATGATGCTGATGATGATGATGACGATGATGGCTTTGGTGGGATCTGCAACGCCATATATATTGCCTGATACCATGCCTGTCGCTGCGGTTCTATCTTTGCATGCATGCACTATGTACAATAGCTGATGCAATGAATGTCTGGGAAATATGAATGGTTGAATGGAGGAAGAAAAATAATGATTAAAAAAAAAGGCTATGTCGTAACTTGTGCAAAGCAAATGCGAGACCCAGAGGAATATGACTACTACGTTCCAGATCGTTTTCTAGGGCAGGTTGAGGACGACTCGCAAAAATAGTAGTACATTACCCCGAGCAGATCGAGGGGACCATGACGTCCACCAACAGCAGTGGGCACCGAAATCTCCGAGATTACTATTAGCGAGTAGCGGCTGTCCGACCAGAAATCTAGGTTAGGTTATGCAGAAACCTGCGCTTCCATAGTGATAACAGCGTGTTCACTTCATTAAACCAGTTGACGGATTCCAAACCAATTGGGAGCGCGCTAGCCGCAAACGAGTCAGTCAGGGACCACAGTCTGTGACGTCCAGACACTCTGCAACTCCGTCCCTTTCCGGCTCTAATATCCGGAGCATTTCTTATCGCACAATGCGTTCTGCCAGCTCAAACTGTTCTTCTGAATCAGTTCTCTGACCAACTCCAATCGCGGTTCCCCCGCATCGACGATTTCCCCTGCTGACTCCTCCGCCGGGTACTCCCTTTTTCCCCATCGCCCGCTTTCCCCTCCGACTTGATTCACCATCGATCGACGTTCTCCCCGATCGCCCGGTGAGATCCTCTTCCGGTTCCTCCTTGTCTCCAGCGCTCTTTTGATTTTTTTTTTTTTTCGTCATTCTCGGCTGCGTGGTGGTATTTTTCTTCCTCCCAGAGGCAAACACCGGGCAAGTCAAGGGGCTCCTTCAATCCTTCGCCCACCTGTGAGGGAACTGTCGATTCTCGGCGTTTTCCTTCGCTTATCCCCCTTTGCGCTGCGCCGAGGATCAATTTACGGATTCCGTCGGTTCCGCGCCGGGCTGGCCGATCGTAGCTCTGGGTCCAGATTCGGCTGCGAAGCCTGCGGTGTGACTGGGTCCTTCCTCCTCCGACGGTACGATAATTTGCTCTTCTATCTTCCATTCTCCGCTTTTTTGTCGTCATTCTTTTCCGATGTTGGTCATTCGGTCGCTGTATCTCTTGAACTGATCGGTTCCAACGGGGTAGCAGCGCGCAGTTGCCCGGACGGTCCTCGCATGTTGCTTTTAGCTGCTGATAGAGAAGACGAGCTCACGAAGCAATACGACACAATCCGACCTTGGTCACGGCTCACGCATGCCTTGTACTGCTTCCTTCTCTCCGAACTTTTAATAGACAGCGGTGACACGACCATTCTTTTCTTGCTGCTGCTATTAAGACACGAGACCACGCCCCTATAGCGATACCCGTTCCTGTCGCACGTCCATGATTTGTTCATATCGCAATTCTCACTCGGTTGATTCATCATGTTCTGGCGCTTCGGAGGTTACGCAAATATCTCGACGATCGATACTCTCCTTGAGAAGCCCGATGTCACCTTAGAGGAACTACTGAACGAGCCCGAGCTCATCTCGGAACTCGGCCAGCATAATACAAAACTCATTGAGTTTCTTCGGGAGGATCACATTCTGAAACGATTGATGGAATATGTGATTGCTCCGCCGCTATTTGACGAGAATGAGTTTGAGGACGAAGAAGAGGACCAGGGAAAGGCCTTTACGGAAACATCTGGCTCAGTGAAAGCTGAAGGAGAGCAGCCGGAGGAGATCCTGAAGCCGGAAGACAAAGAAAAGGCCGAGGAGCAGCGGTCAACCTATGCATATGTTGCCTGCGAAATCCTGTCCTCCGAGACCTGGTCCATCATCGAATCCATCTTGCTCAACCAGGACGATCTCCGCAATTTCTGGAGCTTTGTGCGACGGCCGGCTCCGTTGAATTCCCGTCAGTCTGGCTACTTTACGAAAGTAAACGAGGTCCTCTTTGAGAAGAAGACTAAAGAAATGCTGGATTTCTTCAAGTCCTTGGACGGCATTGTCCCGGCCATCCTCCAGCATGTCGACAACCCTATGATCATGGACTTACTCTTGAAAATTATCACCCTTGAGAAAGTCGAAGGTGGTCAGGGCATTGTAGACGTAAGTTTCTTGGACATGGCGACTCTCAGGACCCGCTGACCCCTTGCATTGCAGTGGCTGAAGAAGGAGAATTTAATACCAATTCTCTTGTCCTACCTCGCGCCGGAGCATCCAGCATCGGTGCAAACTTCCGCCGGCGACTTTCTCAAAGCCATCATCACCATTTCCGCCAATGCTACCCAGAACGATGAAACCTGCATCGGACCGAACAATCTCACGCGGCAGCTGGTATCGGCTGCGTGCGTCGAGCAGCTGATAGGGTACATGCTACAGGGAGGCAATTCACTGACTGTCGGCGTGGGCATCGTCATTGAGGTGATTCGGAAGAACAACTCGGACTATGACCCGGAGAACGTCGGCGGGCCCGACGCGCCTCCTACCCCATATGATCCGATCTATCTGGGAACGCTGCTACGGAAATTCTCGGAGCGCATTCCTGATTTCATGGCTCTCATGCTGAGTTCCAAACATTCCGTCGTCGAGAATGGCAAGGTCAAACTCGTTGACCGCCCAACTTTCAACTCCACTTGGGGCACTAAGATCGAGCCGCTGAGTTTCGATCGATTCAAGACGTGCGAACTTTTGGCAGAGCTTCTGCACTGCAGTAATATGCGTCTGTTGAACGAGGTTGGGAGCGAGGAGTACATTCGCAGGCGGGATGCTGAGCGTGAACGGCTGCAAGCCGAAAGCGCTCTCGGCGCTCCACAGGATGAGTCCGGCATTGATCTCGGCGGATCCGCCGGTTTTGAAAATGGCCAGAATCAAGCACGAGCGCACGGTGCTGCTGGCGACGATGATGGGTTTGAGGATGTTGGCTCGTCTGGGATTCTCGTGGGTGCCACGAACGCTGAGCCAGCCGCGGAGGTGGCAGCACGACAAGAGGAACCTGTCAATGTTCCAACTGGCGAACCATCGAAGCAACATAAACAGAATTCTCCAGCCTCGTCGACCACCGAAGGAGCAGAGCCGACCGCTTCCGGTGGAGCTGCAACTCCACAATCCTCAGATACGATCACCCATGCGGCATCCGCATTGACCGACAAAGTCGGTCAGATCAAAATCAACAATGACGAACAGGGCACTCGGAGTCAGAATTCGCCACACGCAGATGTTCGTGCTGAATCGCTACGTCCTGAAGTCGGTCCTTCCCCTGTCCCCGCATCTGGTGAGACTGTGGGCTCTCAACAATCGATCCCTACGGAGCAAGTTCCGCAGGACTCGGGCAATGTGCCGTCGGCCGAGGGATCTGAAGTGCCCGCTGTTGGCGAGTTTACGCCTGAGATCCCGTATGAGGCCAATGGGGAGCCGGTAGTCGGCGATTTTTTGAAGATCATGTTCATAGAGCACAAAGTTGTTCCTACGATCCTGGTGAGTGTTCTTAAGGATGCATCTGTATACTGAGACTGACAACTATGGTTAAAGGACTTCTTCTTCCGTTTCCCATGGAACAACTTTCTCCACAATGTTGTGTATGATGTTGTGCAGCAAGTGTTCAATGGCCCTGTCGACCGGGGCTTCAACCGGTCTCTGGCCATTGACGTATTCGTCACGGGCAGAATAACAGAGCAAATCGTGGAGGGCCAACGACGGAGTGATGAAGCGCAAACTAACAAAAATATGCGACTTGGTTACATGGGCCATCTGACGCTCATCGCGGAGGAAGTCGTCAAGTTCACCGGCCGCCATCCCCCCGAGGTCTTATCGCAGGCGGTCATGGATAGGGTTCTCCAGCCGGACTGGGTTCACTATGTCGAGCACACTTTGTCGGAGACTCGCGAACGAGATAACGCTGTTCTCGGCGGAGAGCGGCCGGATCGAGATTCGGGTCTGAGCACATCGCAAGGCCTGACCGGCTCGACCGCACTCGCAAACGCGGGACTGAATGGTGGTAACGGAGGGGGTTTTGAGGGCTTTGACTATATGAACTATGGTAGTGTGTCCAGCGGCGCATTTGGATCCGGTGGCGGCAACTCCCTTTTGAGTGGATTTGGGAGCTCAAGTGATGACGAGGATGAAGATATGGAAGATCATGATGAAGAAGAAGCCAGAGCCGCGAATGAAAATACCGCAGAAGGCGGTTCGGATAATGTGAGTGACAATTATCTCGCTGCGTTCCTCCGCGCAAATATTGACGGTGCTTGGTATAGGATGACAATGCAAGCCAGGCCATCCCAATCTTACCGCCACCCCCCGCGAGCGGGCCTTCGCGCGCCCGCCGGCAGCTGGCTGCTCGCCTGGCACTTCATCAGTCGCAGGCGGAGACATCACAGCAAAACTCCGCGAGCCAAGGGCAGGGTGATGATGAACAATGGCAATCGAATCCTTTCATCATTGCCGGGATTGAGGACGAGGGTGATTCGTCGCCAAGCTTCCCATCAACGGATTTCGGTCCCGACGCGGCGTCGTCGCCCACGTTCCCGCGAACGGGGTTCACCCCGCCGGAGTCACCGTCCAACAACTCCTCCGACAGTGCGGGCCACGAAATCCCGCAAACGAAGCCACGCAAAGAGCGGATTCCCCTGGAAGTTGACGACGACGACGAGGAGATGGGTGAGATGGTCAGCCCCAGCATGGGATCCGAGGTGATGGACTCCGACGAGGAGGAGGAAGCCATCATCAACGAGTCTCTCGGGTACTCGAGCTTCTTCGGGCCGGGAAGATACGGAGGACTGGGACGGTCCTTTGGCAAGGACTCGAGCCATTCCTTCCTCGACGATGAGGCCGAGGATAGCAGCGATGGGGAAGAAGAGGAAGGGCTGGTGGAGATTCAAGTGCCGGGGAAGAAGACACCGAGCGTTTCTTCCTCCTCCCAAGGTGTATGACTCTGACAACCGGTCTTGCCTACCAACCAGCATGAGCATTCTTTTTTGAAACCAATTGCGTTTTTGTCCTTCTCGCTTTTGTTGTAGGTGGGATGATGCTGATGATGATGATGACGATGATGGCTTTGGTGGGATCTGCAACGCCATATATATTGCCTGATACCATGCCTGTCGCTGCGGTTCTATCTTTGCATGCATGCACTATGTACAATAGCTGATGCAATGAATGTCTGGGAAATATGAATGGTTGAATGGAGGAAGAAAAATAATGATTAAAAAAAAAGGCTATGTCGTAACTTGTGCAAAGCAAATGCGAGACCCAGACAAGCATCTATATTCTATTCCCTCATACCCATGTCTATATACACAAGAAATCAGAACAATATACCGAAAGTACTACCTACCTATTCACAGAACCAAGCCCTCCTTCCAACCAACCCTCCTCGCCACAAACCTTGCAACAAAGACCAACCCCAGTAGGGTCGGTACCTCGATCAGCGGACCCACCGTCGCCGCCAACGCCTGATCACTATTCTCGCCAAATGTCGCGATCGCCACCGCAATGGCCAACTCGAAATTGTTACTGGCGGCGGTGAAGCTCTGCGTCGCAGCAACGGGGTAGTCGAACCCTAACCGGTACGTCACGAGCAGTGTGACGGCGAAAATAACGGTGAAATAGACGACGAGCGGCGCCGCGACGCGCACGACGGAGACAATCTGGTGAACAACCTGTCTGCCCTGTGCGGCGAAGAGCACAATGATGGTGAACAATAGCCCGATGAGGGAGAGCGGGCTGATGAGTGGGATGAAGCGACGGTCGTAGAACCGCGGGCCGAGGGTGCGAGGGTGCCGCAGTACCACGCGGGTGACGACCGCGGCGCCCATGGGGATCCCCAGGAAGACGCCGACGCTTTTGGCGACGAGGGCGTAGGAGAAGCCGGGGGAGTGGTCGCCGCTGATGACGTCCAGGAAGAGGACGGCCAGGGGCGCGAAGAGGACCATTTGCAGGAGAGAGTTGATGGCGACGAGGATCGCGCAGTATTCGTTGTCGCCGCCGGCGAGACCGGTCCAGATGAGGACCTTGTCAGGTTCGTTTTAGCTTGGGGTTTTGATCAATGTGTGATTGTGGGAGGATTTACCATGGCAATGCACCGAGCTAGCCCGACGATAATGAGACCGGCTCGTAGTTCTGGCTCATCGGGGAGAAACGCCCATGCCAATGCGAGCTGAACAATAAATGTCAGAGAAAGAAAAGAAAAAAAGATCTCTACAAGCAGGAGGAAGAGGGGTACCATGAAGAGCGGCGCAACGATCCAGTTCACCACAAGACTGAACCCAATCTGCACCCACACGCGCCGAAATCGAAAGATCTCATGCAAGGACTCATACCGCACCTTGCAGAGAATTGGATACATCATGACCAAAAGGCCGATCGCTGGGAAAAATCCCATCAGCAATCATGGCCGTCATGAACGAGGGATTCCACCCACCAATAGGAACCGATACACCCACCAATTTCCCCCGGTCCAGCGCGCGCTGCATCTCGGGAACGAAGTTGCCCAAGATGATGCCAATCGCCATGGCCAGAAGAATCCATACCGCGAGGAAACGGTCGAGCAGGCCGAGCTTCTTGAACGCGGACTGCGGCCCAGGTCCATCGCAGGCGGCACAGGAAGGACTTGCTTGCTGTTGTTGCTGCTGCTTCTCCGGATCCGCCGCTACCGGCGCCGGGTCCGCCGAACCGGATCTGTCTGTTTCTGCCATTTCTTGCTATCGCATGGTGAGCAGATTACTTGTGAAATGGTGAACAGATCTTTCAAAGAGCATTTCCTGCATGTTCCTTTCTCATTGTACGGAAAGTAACTACCTAGGTATGTGATTGGCTGAAGCCAGGAAAGTTCATCATGCCAAGCCGATCTTTTGCCATGCCAAGAACCTCTTACATAATTCATTTATCACGTGACTAGAATCCAACCAATCAGCGCGGCACCAAAATCATCCAGCCCGGAAAGTCCTCGTCGGGAACGGCCCAGCGCCAATAATCCATTTCAACAGTTCTGTCGAGCGACTTCTCGCACCGTTCTCACCGTTCGCTCCTGTTGAGCGCCGTTCGATCTCAAAATGATATCGCGAGCGACGGTTTCGTCGGCACCGTCTTTGGTGCAATTGTCGTCGCGGGCCTTCGCACCGACCGCCGCCGCCGCCCGCCAGACCACCCGCTCCTTCGCTACCGTGCAGGATGGTGCCGCGCCCAAGAAGCGGTCGTACGGTGGACTCAGAGACCAGGACCGCATCTTCACCAATCTCTACGGGCATCATGAGCCAGACTTGAAGACGGCCATGAAGTATGGCGATTGGTATCGGACCAAGGATATTATTCTGAAGGGGCATGATTGGGTGGGTAATACGTCGGCATGGTTCACCTCGGACGTTTAGGACTGACATTAAATACTGTGTAGCTCATTTCTGAGATCAAGGCCTCTGGGCTCCGTGGGCGAGGAGGTGCTGGTTTCCCCTCTGGCCTGAAATACGTGAGTGTTCTCTCCGCATTTGTTACATGGCCTTTTTAAAGAATAACCAACAAGGGTAGTCGTTTATGAACTTCAAAGACTGGGACAAGGACCCACGGCCGCGGTACCTCGTGGTCAACGCAGACGAGGGCGAGCCGGGCACGTGCAAGGACCGAGAAATCATGCGCAAGGACCCGCATAAGCTGATTGAGGGATGTCTGGTCGTCGGGCGGGCGATGAACGCCAACGCGGCGTACATCTACATCCGCGGAGAATTCTACCACGAGGCGACCGTTTTGCAGCGGGCGATCAACGAGGCGTACCAGGCCGGGCTGATCGGGAAGAACGCGTGCGGGTCTGGGTACGACTTTGACGTGTACCTGCACCGGGGTGCGGGTGCATACGTCTGCGGAGAGGAGACATCGCTGATCGAGTCGCTGGAGGGCAAGGCCGGCAAGCCGCGGTTGAAGCCGCCGTTCCCTGCGGCCGTCGGCCTGTTCGGGTGCCCCAGCACGGTGACGAACGTGGAGACGGTGGCTGTTGTCCCGACGATCATGCGGCGCGGCGCGAGCTGGTTCGCGAGCTTCGGGCGGGAGCGCAACTCGGGCACCAAGCTCTTCTGCATCTCGGGCCACGTCAACAACCCATGCACCGTCGAGGAGGAGATGTCGATCCCGCTGCGAGAGCTGATCGAGCGGCACTGCGGCGGCGTGCGCGGCGGCTGGGACAACCTGCTGGCGGTCATCCCCGGCGGGTCCTCAACCCCGATCCTTCCCAAGCACATCTGCGATGACGTGCTGATGGATTTCGACGCGCTCAAGGACGTGCAGAGCGGCCTGGGCACCGCCGCCGTCATCGTCATGGACAAGTCCACCGACGTGGTCCGCGCCATCTCCCGCCTCTCCCAATTCTACCGCCACGAGAGCTGCGGCCAGTGCACCCCTTGCCGCGAGGGCAGCAAATGGACCCAGCAGATCATGGCCCGGCTCGAGAAAGGCCAGGCCCGCTCCCGCGAAATCGACATGCTGCAGGAACTCACCAAGCAGGTCGAGGGCCACACCATCTGCGCGCTGGGCGAGGCGTTCGCCTGGCCGATCCAGGGCCTCATCCGCCATTTCCGTCCGGAACTGGAAGCCAGGATTAAGAAGTATGAGGAGGAGCATGGTGGCAAGCAGGCGTTTGCCGGTGGGTGGGCGCCGGGTTCGAGGGATGAGGGGAAGTTGATTGCTCCGGGGCAGTAGTTTTTATTTTTTTCGTTCGTTCGTTCCTTGATTCTAGAGAATTATGTATGTACCTTACTGTACTAAAAAAGAGTTTTGTCATTGTACAGTCGATTTCATTTCCTTTCTCTTTACTACTGTACTCGGGAAATACAATGAAGTAAAGAAAAGCAATTGTTGTCCATTCAACGCTAGCAAAGCAAACAAAACGAAAAAACGAATCAATCAATCGCACATTCTCAATCATGCACTCAATCCACAAAGTAGTCAATACTTAGGTAGCTAACTAAGACGCCCCCGCCATAACAATCTGATAATACTGCCGTCTAATCGCCGCCGTTTGCGCGACACGCGCATCGCCCGTCAATGGTAGGTTCAGGATGGAGGATAGTTCGATACCCTAATAAAAAAAAAGCATATTAGTAAATAACGTGTGTTCTTCTTTTTTCTTGTGCCGGGATGCATCGATGAACTTACGGGTTCCTCCTCACTTGCACACCACTGCGCCACCATTCGACTCATCTCCAGGAACGCCACCCGCTCGTACAAGCCCTCCGTGTCCGTGGCTGATTGCTGCTTGATCCGCTCGCCGACGGCGGCCAACGCGTGCACGAGACGACGCAGACTGGCGCGTTCGCGCCGGCGGTCGGTACTGCTGCTGCTGCTGCCGTTGCTGCCATTGCCGCTGGGTTTGAAGGCAGAGACAAGACGCAGAAAGTCCACGTAGATGGCGCCGCCGTTGGCCCATCCGCGGACCTTGCGTTCCGGCGCGTCGCCAAACCCGGCAAGCAGCTGCCGCAGCGTGGCGTAGTCCTGCTCCAGCACCGTCCGCGGCGCCACCGTGCGGCAGAACGTGCCGTGCGCCTCGTTCCAGTTCCTTGCGCGGATGAGATAGTCCACTTCGTGCGCGGCGTCGCCGTCCGCCCGCGCCCGCAGAGCCTTGGCCACCCAGATCCAGGCCTCGGGGATCTGCAGGTCGCGGACCAGGAACTCCCAGGTCGCGTCTGCCTGCGTGCCGTCCGCCGTTTGGGGTTCTGGAAGCTGCGCGGCGAAGTGCGCCAGTGCTTCCTTGATGCCGCGCTCCCGGTCAACGGCCCGCGACAGGTGCAGCAACACGAATAGCGCAGGCTCCATTTGGCCCTGCCCGATCAGCTCCCACGCGTAGTTCCACGTCAGCTGGTCCGCCCGTGCCGGGTCGACCGAGACGGCGTCACCAGCGATCGCGGTGAGCACCTGGTGCAGCTGGAACGACAGCCGGCTTGAGAGACGGTCGCCACTCACCGCCTCCGGGAGCAACGCGCCCGGGAACTCAACCTTGGACCCGGCGTTCATGCTCGCCGCATACACTTTGAGCAGCACCCACAGCGGCGACTCGCGCTCCCGCGCATTCGCATTCCCACGCAGCGTCGCGCGGTCCGCCTCCAAGTGCGGCGGGAAGGGATACGCCGGCTCATCTCCCGTAGCCAAGTCCTCTGCGAACTTCTTGACCGCCGCCTCGATGGGCATGTTGTCCGAAATGCCGTACCACAGCCGCAGCCCAAAGGCCTGGAACCAATCCAGATTGAATCGCTCCGACAGGCTGAAAGTCGACGCCCGATCCTCCACCGCACCAGTCGGACGTCCCTCGCTGCGCAACGCATTGCCCGCGAGAAGCTCGTACAGCGCTCGAATAGGCTCACTGATCTCCGAATACACTTTGTGCTCCTGCCACAAATCAATCTGCCCCCGCATGTCCTGGCGCGTGGTCTCGTCGCGGCCAATCTGCGCAATCAACGTGGCCAGGTGCAGGTTGCCACTTTCCATCAGGGTCTTGCACGCATCCTCCGTTCGATGAAATGTCAGCAAAAGGAATGCACGTTCCTCCGCAGTGATCGTATCCTCCAGCGCCTGTGCATGCTTCTGCCGGATGATACCTTCCAGGAGCCGACTCAGGCGATCCTTCTTGATCCGGTGGAGTAACTTCTTCCGCAGCGCAGCGGGCACGCCGGCCGAGATGTCATCCTCGACGTCATCGTTGAACAACAGCTCGACTAGTTGCCAGGTCCGGCGCTCGTTCTCAACTTTTGCGGTCGGTCCGTTGGCAAGCTGGATGAACGACCGGAAATCTGGCTTGGAGTAGCGTGCATACGGCACCCCATCGACGACACGGACGACGGTCTGCCGCCGATGAGCTTCCAGGATATCGGTTGACTCTGGCTTTGTGCCAAATTCGCGCACATCAACTTCATCATACACGGTACGCTTCTCCCACGGTCCATCAGATACCTCACGCCGACTCATAGGGTCTTCATTAATCGTGATCAGTGAATCGGCCGGTCCCCATCGAGGCTTGCGAGTCTGGTGAAAGATGGCGTCATTTCCGCTCAATTGGTTGGTGCTACTAGCGAACGTCTTGGGCGTCTTCGAATACGGCCACTGTAAGAACCACATTGTTTAGCTCAGAACTCGTTCAATTTCAGGTGCTAGCCTAAGTGAAGAAAAAAAGAAAATAAAACCTAGATACAGGCAGTAGACAACACGTTTGTAGGGGAACAAACCTCGAGATCCTTTCTCTGTCCCTTCTTCGGCGACTTCCCAACCTTCGCGGGCGACTGCGAAAACAAGGAATTCATCAAGTCAATGCTGGTCGTAAACGTCTTTGGGCCGCGTGCGGACGTAGGGCGTTGTTGGCCATCGTCCTCTTCCTCTTCCTCGCGGTCGGCAAACACCTCGGCCTGCCTTTGACGCAAGGCGTCCCGGTCTTGTTTCCTCGGGCTGATGGTGCGCTGCAGCTGCTCCGCCCAATCACCGCTGAGGTCCAGGCGCGGCTTGGTGGGCGTGCCAAAACGCCGAGAGTTGAGCGCACTGCGGGTACGGTCGTCCTGCTCCACGGTGGGACGAGGAGCGGTCGGAAAGGAGCCCGCAATCTCCATTTCCGTGTCCTCATCCGGTCCAACTTCCGACTGGCTCTCCGTCTCACCGCCACGTTCAGTTGAACCCGCGGAGCCATCCTCTAAAAAAGACCCTTGCTCTTCCGCCTCATCCGCAGACCCCATGTCTTCATCCTCGATCGCACCGGGCACTTGAATCTTGCGTTTCTTGAACTCAAACGTGTCGTCCTCCACCCCGGCCGTGGACCCGACGAACGAATCTTCTATCGAGAAGCTCACGTCCAGATCGGACGTGAACGTGTTATCGGAAGATTGGCGACCGGAGAGCTCAGGCTTGGGAGTCGGAGTGTCAGGACCCGCACTCAGCGTGCTTTGATTCATGCTCTCACCTTCTTCGTCTTCATAGTCCAGCCCGTACGTCGTGAAGTGGGGAACGCGGAAAGTCCAGACGCCCGTCTGCTTCTCGTAGCTCACGAACTCAGTGTTAGTGACCTTGCGGAGACGGTCAATGTGCTTGTCAAACAGAGGGCCGCTGGTCACGTTGGTCGGCGCCTTCCGGTCACGGCCCCGCGGCCAAGAGTTCTCGATCCGCAGCGTCGAAGGGACGTTGAGACCCTTGCCAAGCGGTGGCTTTTGCGCCTCGTCGGGGTAGACGGTAATGGATCGCACCGAGATCTGCACGATTCCGCCCAGAATCTTGTCCAAGTCGACTGTGGTCAGGTCCACCGGCTGGTCAAACGTGACTTGGCCGCATGAGTGACGGCCCACGGTGAAGCCCTCCACGCGCTTCAACTGCTCGCGGCTGAGTTTCGCCAGCTCGGCACGCGACGGCTTCATCCAGTATTCGCCCGGCTGGGGGTCTTTCGAGGGGACCACGGGTGGGCTCTCGACACCATTCGGAGTCGCTTCGCCGTTCTCGGGGACAGTGGCCAGTTCGTTGCCCCGGACTTGCTCCATCTCCGACTGAGCCGTGCCATTGACTCCGTTGGGCGTCTTGGGCGTCTCTCCTCCTCCCTTCCGGATGGATCGCAAGAAGCCCAGCTCCTCCGCCGTGGGCGTCGGACTCTCGCTCTCAGTCCGGACAAGCGCGCCGTTGGTGGAGGAATCAAAGCTGACGCGTTTTTTCGACTTATCAGGCGTCTGCGACGACTCCTCGCCGTTCGTGATGGCGGCAGGTGAGGCGGACGGTCGCTGGAAAAGGTCCGTCCGCAGACTACGATCGATAGTCAGGCGTTTCAGGTTGCTGCCGTTGTATCGCGATGAGTTGCTCAGCGCGCCGGGAGCGAGAACACTATCGCTCTCGGGCTCAAACGATTTGCGCAGATTGCTGGTGGAGAAACTCTTGCCGAAGCTGCGCCCAAAGCTGCCGGTCGCACTTCCACCGCGCAGCGTGCTGGCACCCAAAAGGCTTCCGTTCAATGAGGACACGCTTGACGCACTGGCGGGGGTGCCGTAGGTTGAGTACGAGAAACCGTATCCCTGACGGCGAGGCGGGGTGATGAGACGGTTGGCGGCATTGGGCGTGATTTTGTGGATGGGCAACGGCGTACGCTGCTTCTGCTTCAGGCTTGCAGACAGCGGCGTGGCCAACGGACCGGGACTGGGTGCGTTTGGAGCCGGCAGCCCAGAGAAGATGGACTGACTGCCGTAGGGATTGCCTTCCAGCAAAGACGCCTGGAAGCTCCCAGGAGCCGGCTGCTGCTGTTGCGCCTGCTGCTGCTGGGGCTGCGTTTGCTGCTGCTGATTCTGCTGAAGGGACCCGAAAAGGCTGCCGCCGCCAAGACCGCCGCCTTGCTGCTGCTGGTTCTGACCACCAAAGAGCGACCCAGTGCCGGTTTGATTCGTGGTGCTGGACCCGAACAGCGAACCGCCACCGAACAAGCTCGGCTTCTGCTGCTGTTGTTGCTGTTGTTGATTTTGCGTGTTGCCAAAGAGGCTCGTGGTTCCAGTCTGATTGCTCTGAGTGCCGAAGCCACCAAAAGTAGACGTGCCCGTCGTGGTGTTGGTCGAGCCCAGGCCACCAAACAATCCACCGGGCTTTTGCTGCTGCTGCTGCCCGCCGAAAATCGACCCGGTGCCTTGCTGCTGATTTTGCTGTTGCTGGTTGTTCTGGCCAAAGAGGGAGCCGCCAGTGTTGGTGCTGCCAAAAAGGCCGCCTCCCGTCTGTTGTTGCGTGCCGGTACCGCCAAACAAAGGCTTATTCTGGTTCTGGTTTTGATTCTGGGTGCCAAAGCCACCGAATCCACCGGTTTGCTGTTGCTGCTGGCCGAAGGGCGTTGAAGTGGACGTCGTTCCAAATCCGCTGGTACCGGTGCTGGTGTTGGTGCCGAACCCACCAGAACCAAAACCACCCGTCGTGCCGCTACCGAACAAACCCTTGTTCTGCTGTTGCTGTTGATTGTTGCCAAACAGCGAAGTTCCCGACCCGAAGCCACCGGTGCCGGTGTTGCTGCCGAAACCGCCGGACGTAGCGGTGTTTCCGCCGAACAGGCTCGGCTGGGTGCTCGTGGACGTGCTGCCGAAAACGGAGGTGGCAGGCTTGTTCTGTCCGAACAATGAGGTCGAAGTCGAGGTCGAGCCGAAACCCCCGGTTGTTTGCTGCTGGGTACCGAAACCAGATGCCGCACTAGATGTAGTGCCGAAGCCGCCCGAACCAAAGCCAGAGCTAGTACCGAATCCAGTGCTACCGAACGCAGAACTTCCGAACGCGCCGGGCTGTCCGCTAGCATTGCCAAATCGGCGACCATGATTGTAGTCACCAAGGCGCAGCTCTTCGAAGGAGTAGCGCTGGTACGGCTGCATGTACGAAATACTCTGGTATACACTGGTCACGGTGGAGCCGGCATCTTTCTCGCTTACGGGATTGAAGGGGGTGCTAGCAGTGCCGTCTGACTGGGGAATGGCATTGCTGAAAGCGGTTCCCGAGCCGCCGAAACCAGTCGTCCCAGAGGACCCGAAACCAGTTCCCGAGCCGAAGCCAGTACCAGTACCGGTTCCAAAGCCGCTCGGCTTGCTCCCGAAACCACCGCCCGTGTTGGAGCTGCCAAAGCCGCCCGAGCCGAAGCCTCCAAACCCGGACCCTCCAGAAGTTGCAGTATTACCCCCGAACAAACTGCCCCCGCTCGTCGAAGTCGAGCCGAAACCGGTCCGATTCTGATTATTGCCAAACAACGATGTTTGATTTGATCCGAATCCTAAAGCAGGTTGTCAGCATTTATTTGCCCATATCATAACGTAATATTAAGCAAAGGCCCCGGCCGCGTAAGAGCTCCCGCTGTTCCTCGCATCCCTAGGAACGGCTGCTCCAAAGCGCATATTCAGCGGCCTGGAAGATAAGGTTGCCGGAGAGCCGGGGGGTGATTGTCGATTATGCGTCTCCAGCAATTCCCATTTTGACCAGTGTGACGGCCCAGTAGGGATAGAAAATGTCAAGAGAGAAAATAGAAAATAGATAGGCGGTTGGTCGAGACATACCGGAGCCAAAACCGCTAGAGGTATTACCGAAACCACCTCCAGTGTTGGAACCGAAACCGGTCGATCCAAAGCCTATACGCGACAGGAGACAGCGTTATCTTATCAGACAACTGATCACAGCTGGGTGTGTTCCATTGTGCGACTTGCGGTGCGAAATCGAACATCCAGCAAAAAAACATCCAGCTTGCCACCCGCCCCCGCTTGGACACCAGGACCTGATCGAGACTCGTCCCCGGTCGTATTGGAGCAGCTAATGTCCAAGGAAGCGAGGCCGCAGAAGCTCACACGACACGAGGGAGAAACATCCACGGAATTAGGCGATGCGAACGAAGAAAGAGGAAACCTACCTCCAGTGTTTGAACTTCCGAAACCACCAGAGCCGAACCCCGAGCTCTGCTGCTGGTTGTTTTGACCGAAGCCACCAAAGCCACCGAACGACATCGTTGCTGATGAGTTTCTTAATGCATTCGGTTAACGGATTTGGGGTACGCGACGATGCGTTGCAACGGATAGCAAATTAGACTCGAAAAGGCGGTAGAGCTGTCGGAATAGACGAGAAGGATAATGCCGAGAAAGGAAATAAAAAAACGAAAATGAGCAAGCAATCAAGAAATCAATGCAGTTTGTGGCAAAGAGCGCTGCCGTAGAAGTTGATGATCGTGACGCGCCGGCTATATTCTAGGAGCTCAGGCAAAGAAAAAAACACCTCGCCACGCCACGGCGCTGAAAAGCGGTGAAGCTGCGCGATACAACACGGGTAAGAGAACAGCAGTCTCGCTTAGCGCTCAAAGAGCGACGTCAGACAAGGGTAGAGACCGGCGAGGACGAGGGGGATAAAGGGAGACGCGCGAGGTCTAAATAAATGGGTTGGGAGGGAGAAAAAAAGGTCGAGCGAGGCGACGCTGGACTCGTCGCTTAATAATCTGATTAGTCAGTTTACAGTCAAGCTTGATTGGCGGCCTCAGGCAGACATTGGCAGCCTCCGGTCGGAGCACCCCCAGCCCGCGCCAACCACGAAAAGGAAAGACATGTGACCTTCTGACTCAGCAACGCTTGACAACCAATCACATTGCACGGAACTCTACTATGCAACTGTCGACTGAAGTCATTGAAGTCATTGGCATCAACGATTGACCTGTCTCAATTTGCGGAGATATGTTCGTAGGAAATGTATACTCCGTAGATGGCTGGTATTCAAACTAGACGCCTAAATAGAATGGACATTGACACACCACTCAATACAGCAGCAGTACTCCAAAGAGTCCAATCAGCGTTTTCATTACGAAGCCTCCCAACATGATACAACGGTGAGAGCAGTACAAGCAGACATGTACGCGATCTTTCCAAAAAAAAAAAAAAAGGAACCTGCAACTGTACAATCATCACGTTTCGGCAAGGTTTCTTACTTGCGCGAGGCCTTCACAGTAGCGATGACCTTCTCCACCACGCCAGGGTCCGACAGCTGTTTGGAGTCAGCGGAATCATGCATCACAAGCAAAGAGGGGGAAAGCTCGGCACCATACCGTCGAGATATCGCCCAAACTGTCCTCCTCGCCACTCAGGACCTTTCGCAAGATTCGCCGCATGATCTTGCCACTTCGCGTCTTGGGCAGGTCATCAACAATGTAGACAGCCTTAGGCGCGGCGAAAGGCCCAATGGACTTGCGGACCTGCAAGATCAGGTCTTTGCGCAGCTGCTCGCTGGATTCATGTCCTGGCTTGAGGGACACGAACGCGTTCACGGCCTGACCCGTGAGTTCATCGGCAATGCCGACCACGGCGGCTTCGGCAACAGCCGCTGCAAACCAGGTTAGCGAGGACGGCTTGAATCGTTGTCGGAGGAAGGGGTCTTACCGTGCTCCAAGAGAGCAGCCTCAATTTCGGCCGTGGAGAGACGGTGACCGGAGACGTTGACGACGTCGTCCACTCGGCCACGGATCCAGTAGTAGCCGTCGCTGTCGCGAGCCGCACCGTCGCCGGTGAACTGGAAGCGAGAATCAGTAAGTGCATCGGATACGGAAGAAAGGCGTCAACGTACGTAGTATCCCTTGTAGACGTTGAGATACGTATCCATGTACCGCTGGTGCGCACCCCAAACGGTACGGGCCATGCTGGGCCAGGGCTTCTTGATCGCCAAGATACCCTCGACATCGTTGCCCTGCAGTTCCTGGCCGGAGACAGGGTCGATGATGGCGGGCTCGATGCCCAAGAACGGCAGGGTTGCACTGCCAGGCTTGGTGGGTGTTACACCACCCAGGGGGGTAATAATGTGCGAGCCCGTCTCCGTCTGCCAGTATGTCTAGAGAAACAATTAGCTCAAGAACCATACAAAGCCAAAAAAGAGGAGAAAAAAGAAACGTACGTCGATGATTTGGCACTTGGACTTGCCAACCACCTCGTAGTACCACTTCCAAACCTCTGCGGCAATGGGCTCGCCGACCGAGCCCAAGATGCGCAGGTGTTCCATGTTGTGGTGGACGTGCTGGTCGCCGGCGCGCTTGAGGAGACGCAGCGCGGTCGGAGCGACGTAGAACTGCGTGACCTTGTGCTTCTCGATCACATCCCAGTAACGCGAGAAGTTGGGGTATGCGGGGGTGCTCTCGAAGACCACCGTCGTGGCTCCCAGAAGCAAGGGCGCGTAGACGACATACGTGTGGCCGGTAATCCAGCCGACGTCACCGCCGCAGAAGAAGCGGTCGTCGTCGTGGATGTCGAAGACATACTTGCCCGTGGCGGCGGCACCCACCAGATAGCCCGCGGTCGTGTGCATGACGCCCTTGGGCTTGCCGGTCGAGCCCGAGGTGTAGAGCAGGAAGAGCGGGTCCTCCGAGTCAACCGGCTCCGGGGGGATGTAGTTGGGATACTTGGTCACCTCGTCGTGCCACCAGAGGTCTCGGCCGTTGGTCCACGGCACCTCGGAGCCGGTGCGCTTGAAGACGATCACGTTGCGCACGTTGGGGCACTGCTTGAGGGCCTCATCGACGATTCTCTTGGTGCCGATGACTTTGCCACCACGGCGGCCCTCGTCGGTGGTGATGATGATCCTGGAATCGGCATCGAGCACGCGGTCACGCAGCGAATCGGACGAGAAGCCCGCGAAGATGACCGAGTGCACGGCGCCGATCCGAACGCAGGCGAGGAACGCCACCAGCGCTTCGGGGATCATGGGCAGGTAGATGGCGACGGTGTCGCCCTTGCGCACGCCGAGCGACTTCAGGACCCAGGCCAGCTTGGAGACCTGGCGCAGCAGCTCGCCGTAGGTGATGGTGCGGCCCTCCCCGGGCTCGTCGGCCTCGTAGATGATGGCCGGCTTGTTGGGGTTCTTGATGGCATGGCGGTCGACGCAGTTGAAGGAGGCGTTCAGACGGCCACCGATAAACCAGGCGTTGTCGCCATTCTCGAACGAGCCGGCATGGGTGGTGTGGAAATCCTTGTCGAAGGTGAGCAGCTCGCGCGCCGTCCGAGCCCAAAAGGCATCAGGGTCTCGAATCGACTCCTCGTAGAGCTTCTTGTACTCCTCGAGCCCACTCAGGTGCGGGCGGGTGGGGTGGTTTTCAGTGAATTCTTTCGGGACTGGGAACTTCTCGGCGTGATGGGACTGTGATGTATATATGCGCAGCGGGCGTTAGCGACGTTTTGCGGCATGCAAAAGGACCCATTGCTTCTTCTTCTTCTTACCACGTCACCGTCGGCCATTGTGCGACGAACTTCTGAAAATGTTGAGGGCGATTCCAGACAGATCTAACGCTACCGTCAGCCACGGAAACCTCTGCGAGACCGGCCGGGGCGGGCGAGAAAAGGCTGCCTCTGCCTCTGGCCACAATGGCTGGTTCGTCCCGGATCCTACCTCGAAAGCGACTTCAATTGGTCCAATTGGGGACGGCGAAAAATTTGCTATGTGCTAAACACAGCGATTTGCGTGATGGATCAAAGAAAAAAAACAAAAGAGATGTACAGACGAGCTACACCCCGAACGGCCGTGCGCAACGAAGAGGGACCGGAGAGCGGGGAGGAGGAAGAGAGGAGAGGAGAGGTTGCAAGTCGAAGCGCGTGCAAGGGCAAGGAACCGGTTAATAACAGGGATCCAAAAACCAGAACAGAGGGGCGAGTGGGCGGTCGATGACGCTGCTGGGGAATTCTACTACTATTCCCTATATATTTGCGCGACGGGTTTCCGGCATCCAGCTACTCCCTACTGAACACTCAGGGTGGTTCACCTCCGGCCATGCGGGGACTTCCGTTGCTCCGGACTGCCTACATACAAGTCATGGTCCCGATTCGGAAGAGCAGTGTCCACTGAGAGACTTCTGCAGGCGGATGATTGGTTTCGCCATCTGACAGATGCCCACAATGAACGAGTGGACGAAGCCTCTCCATGCGACTCGATCAATCAAGTCGAATTTTTCCCCGTGGGCGTTGGCAAGGGAACCCCAGCCAGGGGAGGGCCTTCGCGTTCAGCTTGGGGTTTGGACTTTGGAGGAGCGGGGCAGTCGGCCAGCCTCGGGGTGGGAGAAAGCTCGCTAAGTTTCCCGCTAAAAGCGTCAACTGCTTTAACGGGCGGAGCGCTAAGAAATCCTAAGCAATCCCCATTCCGGCGTTCCCCAGATGAAAGTCTCCAAGGGTTGCAAAGCGGGCGGCTCTGATTGGAGCAGCCGAGAAGTCATGGGACTGTTGATCCGTGCGAACATGCGAGGGGCAGATTGGCCGCATGGCCGGCATGGCCTTGCAGCGAGCTTCGGAGAGAAAAGTTGGTGGCTTTGCCTGATGAAACAGGTTGCTACATACATAGTACATACAACATACAATTCCACTTGACCGGAGGACACGGTGATGTCTCTGGAAGAGATAATAAAAATGCTCTGTCTTCTCCCAGAACACGGTGCAGTGCGTCTAGAATCAGACCGATCCATTGCCAATAGTTAGATAATTGCGCAATTTCGGTGAAGCGGTGATGTTATCGGCCCCGTTGATGCCGGCGTTGCTGGTCACTTGGACACGGTCTGGTTGAAAAAGAAGCCTTCGCACGGTCTGGAGATTCCTTGCTCCAAGAGTCTGGGCGATGTTGAAGCCAGTTACAGCCGTGTTTTGAAGAGAGCGATTTCTCTCAACCGGACGAGTAGGATGACGTTGCAGTCCAGGGTTACCCGGTTAGGGCCAAACCCCAAGCGAGGGCCCAAATCCCAATGTGACCGGGTAATTATCTCCTTCCCCGAAAGGAAATAGAAGAGTAATTCATGTAAGTTACAGTACCTCTTTTCCCCGGAGATGGAACAGCTGGGGACAATGCAGGGGCCTCGGTTGCACCATTCGTCCAATCGTGTCCAGATACTGATTTTCCAGCTGATTACCAAATCCATCCAGCTGGTCCGTTTTTGCCGAGTGTCCAAATACAGTAATTACCTCCCTACACAACTTCCTCATGAATGGTCTTCGGTCAAAAGAGAGTTTGGCTCAGGGTCTCCAAAAAAAAGTCTCCTGCACGGTGGCGGTTGGACTGAACTTCCAGAACCCGACGGACCCGACCATGAATCAAGTAGAGTTGATGGATAGGAGCTCCCAAATCCGCGGACAGGCACGGAGACTACGGATTGTTGAACTTGGTTATCGGAAATTCGGATGGCTGTCAGCCTGTCAGGAACGGACATATCCAGAAGTCATGGATTATTAGGATTAGGGTTAGGAACATCTATCCCTTCTAACCACTAATAGCAACCCCTTGCCCCCCTCCCGTCCACCACTGTCGAACCCCAAGGACAAACACCACGATGCTCAGGTCCTGCACTGCATGCCGCAAGGTCTGCTGCACGGCCGTCCCCCGGTCCGTGTGCGCGGACCCCAGGAGCAGGCGAGCAGCACCCAGGGCGAGCTCCCCGGTTGCCAGAATCGTCCATGGATTCTGCGCCGTAGCAGGGGGCGGGGGGTTGCTGCCAAACGTGGCCAGCGAGGACCACCAGAGGAACAGGGAGTAGAGGCCCACCAGCAGCGCGAAGATCGCGTGGCCTAGCCGCCATCGCCATTCCGCTTGCCGCGCTTCCGGCGACGGCGGCTCCCGCCGTGCTCGCCCCAGCAGCGATTTGGAGAGGAACGGCGGCAGACCAAGCGCAGCGCTCAGATCGTCGGGTCGCAGACCGGTCTGAGGCCCCATGTCGGATCCCGGCGCTGTGTTCTCCGCGCCCGGGAGGCCGCCCATCATCGCGCTGAGCAGCTTCAGCATCGGATCCTGCTCGACTTTCTGCTGTTCCTGTTGTTGCGGTGGATGGGCCCGCAAAAGCGCGCGCAGATACTCCTGCTGCGCTCGGATGTTCTCGGGAGAGTCGCCGTCGGCACTCGGCGGCGGTGGCGCGACTGCCGGTTTCGGTGCCGCTTGGGTCGGCGGTTCAGGAACGTTGCCGGCGGTCTCCGGAGCTGGTCGAGGGGAGGCATCTTCGCGGGCTATTTCAAAAGTGCTGGTCAGTTCTGGTCGCGGTTATGGATCCAGGGGATTGGACCGGTCAGACTCCTACCGCTTACTGGTCGCCCACTCAAGCTGGTGATCTTGTCCAACCGCGCGCTTCCTCCTTCCCGGATTTTGGCCTCACGGCGTTCGCGACGGCGACGCGCCGCCTGCTGCGCAGGCGATTCCTCTGCAGATGACATGACCAAACAAGCGTAATCACCGAAATCAAGCAAAGAAAAACCACGACCGTTGTGGTGACTGTTCGTAGGAACAAGCTGTACTGAGTTGGACAGTTGACGTGGAAGCCCACGGGTGAGGTTGATGCAAACCAACCAAACTTTCGAAGCCGGGGACCAATCACGTGTGAGTGCCAGTAAGGTGCTTAACCCGATTAGGCTAGCCTCAGCATGTGATGATCAAGCTCAGACCTGCCCTAAACCCTGAGCCCTAGGTCAGGCCTAAGCATTTCATCCAACTCTCTCCAACTCCATCAAGCATGCCAAAGTAGCATCGACTAGTAAACAGAGTGCTATCTGCGCGCAAAACCAATGTCTGCGTTGATTGCATTGATTCTCCCAAGCACAACAACATGAGGCTCCCATTCATTCATTCATTTGTACGCAGTACTCCGTACCTACTGTACATGGGATTACTGCTTCCGGTCTCTCATCACGGTCCATGACGCAGGCCGTCTTGGATCTAGCTTTGGCTGGCCCAAGCAGGATCTTCAGCATCTGCCAGTCCACCATGGAACCCTCTGGCCGGCCAGGGCTACCATTGGCCATGGCGGCTCTAGCGCCTGACAGCCAGCTTTGGCCAGTAATACTACACTCTAGGTTGTACATACCTACCTACCTACATACATAGTAGGCATGACGTAATGATCCTGGGGTCCCGTTTCTATATGAGAGAGAGAGATGGAAGGAGCTTCTCTGTGCTAACGCCCGCAGTTGCCTTTTGCTGCAATCTGAGCTCGCTCCTTCCACAATGGCACAGCAACACGGCCCGGCCGCCCATTGGAGCGCGCAGAACCCTATCCCCACCATCCAGCAGTTTGTTCAGAATCTCGACAAAAACAAGAAGGAGCGCGACCGCCGCATCGACGAGGAAACCCGGCAGCGGCAGGAGCCACCCGAGCGACCCTATGCGGGAAAGAAGTCCAATGCTCGTCAGGTGACTGATCCGGTCACGGGACGCGACATTGAGATTGAGGATGTGGGCAAGGAGCATATGAAGAGCGTGGAGGATCCCCAGGTGCGCTGTAGCAGAGAGAAAGAGAGAGGGAGGGAGGAGAAAAAGAAGTCAAGGTTAACGAAATGTAGTTGACCGTGCCGAATGCAAACCTGGGAAAGCAAACCGTATGTGGTACCTGGATCCACGAGTCGACAAAGTCGAGGACACTGATGTGCTCCAGGATTTCAGCACCGATGCCTCGCAGTCCCTGGAAGAGTACAAGTATAAGCAGGATATGACGGCACCGCCGGAGCCAATGGCCCTCGGCACCACCACGGACGTGCCCGTCCGCGGGACAAAGACCAATGTGCTCTTTCATCCCACCCCAACGACCAGCTACCAGCCCATGTTCGATGAGCTGGAGCGGCGAGCAACCGGACTGTCCGTGGGCATCGTGGTCGCCGTCGTGGTCTTGGGCCAGGCCTTTGGCGGCTCGCTCTGGGGCCTGATCCCGCTGGCGGCCTGTCTGGCGTCGGGCGTGTACCTCTGGATGAAGGAAGTCGTTCGCAGCGGAAAGGAGCTGGAATGGAAGAGCGAGAAGCTGCGCGGTCAGACGGTGGGCGTGATCGCCCCAAGTAATGCGATGATTTCAAGTGCTGATCGCCGCCAGGCAACCGTTAATCTGCTGCCCGAGTCGGTAGAGTGGCTCAATGCCTTTCTGGGAGTAACCTGGGGACTTCTCAACCCGGAAATGCTCGCGGGCGTCGCAGACACCTTGGAAGATGTGATGCAAGCATCGGTTCCCGGAATCATTGAGAACGTGCGGGTCGCCGAGATTGACCAGGGCAACAACCCGATTCGAATCCTGAGCATACGCTCCCTGCCCGACGAGCATGTCGAGGACCTGAAACGCAACGCCAAAGAGGAGAACCGAAAACACAAGGACCCCGAAGCCGCGGCGGCCGACAGCGAGGGCGGCGAGTACTACAACTTTGAGGTGTCGTTTGCCTACCATGCCGAGCCGAGCGGGCCGAGTGCCTCAGCCAAGGCACGAAACATGCACATGCATCTCGTGTTCTATCTCGGAGTCAAGGGCCTGTTTGGCGTGCCGTTCCCCGTCTTCGCCGAGCTGATGGAGTTGGTCGGCACGGTGCGCCTCCGGCTGCAGATGACGCCCGAGCCGCCGTTTGCCAAGTCGCTGACATTTAGCCTGATGGGCCTGCCGCATGTGCAGGCGGGCTGTGTGCCGCTGGTCAAGAAGGGGGTCAACATTCTGAACCTGCCGCTCATCTCCAACTTTGTCAACTCCGCCATTGGCGCTGCGGCGAGTCTGTACGTCGCGCCCAAGTCGATGTCGCTCGATCTCAGCATGATGCTGAAGGGAGACGACATCCAGAAAGACACCCTGGCGCTTGGAGTGGTCTGGGTGCGGATCCACCGTGCCATCGGTTTGAGCAAGCAGGACAAGCGTGGCAGCGACGGCGGCGGCAGCGATCCATACATCAACCTGTCGTTTTCCAAGTATGGCAAGCCGATGTACTGCACGCGCGTGATCACGGACGATCTCAACCCGGTGTGGGAGGAGTCGGCGGCGCTGCTGGTCAACCCCGAGTACATCAAAGCGGACGAGCGGTTGAGCGTGGAGCTGTGGGACTCTGACCGCAACACGGCGGACGACATTGTGGGCAAGATCGAGGTATCGTTGCAGAAGATGATCCAGCATCCAGGCAAGATGTACCAGCAGGTGTCGCAGCTTCAGGGAATGGATGAAGGCAGCAGCATGCCCGGCGAGCTGCACTGGGAGGTTGGTTATTTTGGCAAGCCGCGGCTGCGCCCGGAGATGCGAACAGATGGGAGGAACAAGCGGCTGCCGGAGACACTCCGAGATGAGCCGTCACTGCAGGACGAGAAGGGCGTGATCACTACAGAAGAGGAGGACGCGGTGACGCACACGCCGCCAGATCCTCTCTGGCCGAGTGGTATTTGCAGCATTGTCGTGCATCAGATTGTCAATCTGCAGCTGGTCAACATCAAGGGCACCCAAGGCAGCCGCAAGGGCCATGAGTATGATCCGGCCAAGCCGTATGGCGAGAACACGGAAGAGCAGGGCGGGGATCTTCCTACAAGCTACTGCACCATTCTATTGAATGACGAATTGGTGAGTCCTACGTCTCATCAGAGGAGCAGATGTTGACTGTGCAGGTCTATCGAACCCGCGCCAAAGCCGTCAGCAGCAAGCCCATCTTCAACGCCGGCACCGAGCGTTTTGTCCGCGACTGGCGCTCCGCGCTGGTCACGGTCACGGTGCGGGACCAGCGGTACCGGGAACACGACCCCATTCTTGGGGTGGTTCCGCTCAAGCTGTCCGACATCATGCGGACAAGCTCGCAGGTGACGCGGTGGTATCCCCTGGACGGCGGGATTGGATTCGGCCGAGTCCGGATCTCGCTGCTGTTCCGCAGCGTCGAGACCAAGCTGCCTCCGCAGATGCTGGGCTGGGACGTGGGCACGTTTGAGTTTCGATCGGAGCAGATCACGCTGAAGGGGTATTCGCACAAAGTCAAGATTCGGCTGCGCACGGGGGGCAGCATGGGCAAGATCCCGCGGTCGGCATGCAAAACCGCCGGCGACGGAAACGCCAACATCGACTTTGCGTCCTTGCAGCAGCAAGTGCGTCTACCGGTCAAGCATCGATACCGGTCGCCGGTGGTCTTTGAGTTGCACACCCCGAGCAAGCGCGGCCCCGCGGCATACTCGGTGCTGTGGCTGCAGCACCTCGTCGACAACGAGGACACGCCGATCGACCTCCCCATCTGGACAACGCGGCGCGGCGACCGCCTCGTGCAGAACTACATCACGGAAGAAAACTACAAATCCCTGGGGCTGGAATCGCTGAGCGACCTGACCGAGGTCGGCCGCCTGCAGTTCACAGCGCGATTCGTGTCGGGAATGGATGAAAGCCACGGACAGTTTGTGATCGACAACGACACCCGCGAGACGTTTGAGACGTGGGAGGCGTGCGTGTCGGAGGGGGTCCGCCCGGCGCATGGTATCGCGCTGGAGGTGCCGGAGGAGACGCGAGCGCTGCATGAAAAGTCGCTCGTCGAGGGCCGGGACGTACTCCGGCAGGGTCAGCAGCCTCCTACTCCTCCTACTCCTCTGGCCAACGGATCCGCACGGAGCAGCAGCAGTTCCTCCGAGGAAACACTCTCCACAATGACGAGCTCTCCTGAAAAGACCGGAAACAAAGCCAACAAGCGCACCGAGCACCGCAAGCAGCGCGGGATGATGCAGTGGAAGCCGGCGCGTAACGCTGCCTTTGCCAAGCACGAGGCGCAGTTTGCGCTGGGTAAGGTCAAGGCGAAGCTGGGGATGAGTGGGTTGTCTGGCAGAGAACCCGATGTGGAGACGGAGACGGGAGGATAAAATCCATCATTCATTCATGACTTTGTGTATTATATGCATAAATACTTCGTAGTGTGAATTATGATTCATGATGAGAATCATTACAAGTAGGTATGTCCAATGATCATGACAAGATACCCAGCACCACAGGAACCAGCAAGATAAATATCACACCGTCGAATATATCCCATGAATGAAACACCAAGTAATAAAACACCATGTCAGAGAAAAGAAGCGATCGTACCATCCAAGTCCAACCATATAGTCATAACGAAGGAGCTGGTGGAATATCCCGTACAGGTTCCCGGTCCGGTTGTTCATCTTTATCCTCACGGACTTTATTATTATCATCAACGTCGTCCAGCGTCCAGCGCCAGGTAACCGTTCGTTTCTGGCACCATCTTTTCTTCTTCCACTCGTCCGAGTCATCTGACGATGACGATGATGATGATGATGATGATGATAATGCCGAGGTAGTGTCTTCTTTCCCATTTTGCGCTTCATGCGCAAATAGTATTAGCTTCCTCTTTCCGTGCAAATCTCCCGCATCCGACGGATCCGTCGTCGTCGTCATCGCATCCACCTCCCCATCCGAATCCCCGCCTTCCTCGGGAATTCTAGGAATCACCTCCTCCAACCGCGCCGCAAACCGCACTTTTTTCCTCGGCGGGAAAAACACATGTTTTGTTTCCGCGCCCGTCGCATTCGCCGATAGTGATGACACCGCAGATGATACTCCTCCTCGACGGCCTCTCCCCAGACGTCCATAGGGAGAGTTGCGCAGGATACTGCGGATATTCCCGCGAGGTTGTGGGTAAGGAATCACGCTTTCGTCGTCGTCGTCGTCGTGGTCATTCTCGTTGTTCACTCTGAAGGAGAATCGTGAAGTGGTGCGGTGCGCTGATGATGGCGAAAAGGAGGAGATGGAAGAAGCCGTGTAGGCTCGTGGTGGGAGCGCGGTGGTTTGTAGAGAGAGTTTTGGGCGCTTGTTTGTTGTTGTCGTGGTGGTGGTGGTGGTGGTGGTTTGGCTGATGGAGGATGATGTTGATGGATTGAGGAGCATCATCTTCAAATACAGTAGTAGTAATCGTTGTGTGTGAGTATTCGATGAAGATGCAATGTCAGTCGCGGGATGCAATGCGCGTTCGACTTGGTGATCGACAGATCTTTATCGTCGCATCAAAAACTGGCGTCAAGCAACGACATATATAAAACCAGGACTTCAACGGCGTTTGATATTATTAGTCCTTTTTCGCTCGGTCTGTCTGACCACCTACACGGCGGCAGACCCTGCAGACTGCCGTGAGTTGTCCGCAGAAAGTCCAGTTCTCTGTGTAGAGAGGATTGTAGGCACCCTCCTCAGCTAAATTTGTCGAACCTCTTTCATCGAACCGCGCAAACCTCTCGACCAAAGGACGAAGAACATGTCAGCAGCAAGCCAGATTGTCCATTTCTATATTAGATATAGAATAGGACTCTTCCCAACAGAAAAAGCGCGATGGGGGAATTCAATTTATTTAGTACTATCTTCTCGTTCGCAGTTGGGTTCGTTTTCTTCTCTTCTCTATTCCTCTTCTGGGTTGATACTGGAAGTACATGATCTGATTCGTCAATCTCGGTGGGGCAAGATGCGGAGCGAAAATCCTTTGACTTCTAAATAAAGTCCCTTCTTGGCATGGAGCTAGTACGTGTTTGGTAAAGCTGCCGCGGGTTTCTGTTATTTTTATCTCAAGAAACGCTTCAATGTTGAAATTGAGTGTGTTTGTGGCCACTCGTCAAGTTCAAGGAAATCAGTAACCTATTTTACGTAGGTAGATAGTTCACTGTGATAAGGGAGGTATTTCTTTGGATCAAACGCGCCGGACTCGGGTTGACGGCGGTTTCTCTGTGCTTAGGTTTACTACGAATCACATGGAGTGCATGGTCTAGATTCGAGGTACGGAGTATAGGACTATAGTATAGTACGTACTCCGTGCTCTAGACCTCTCTTTTTAGAGGTTTGGACAGCAACAGTTTTCCGTACATGCATCGCTTTGATTGGAGCATATGCAAGCCATTCTCGTCTACGGAGTACATACATAATCTCGCTCCGTCTTTTTTTCGAACAAAGAGGCCGGCGTTCGGCGTTCCTGTGTCCGATGCCAAAGGCAAATCTTCTGCTAGTTAGTTTGTATTCCGAGTGCTGCTTGATATGTAGTGTACTCGTCATCATAGCTAACAGGTGGCAATAACTTCACCAACATGATTCTGAGTTCTTAGACATTGTTTCTAAGCTAGTAAGACTAGTGGTTAGTACCTTCGGTAGTGAGCAACTTCATGTTATAACAGCATTCATCTCGCCACCTACCTAGTCTACAGAGCCATCGACATTGAATTATTAAGCGTCCATCCATCGTCGTCATACTATTCGTGTTCTTGATCGACTCTCCGAGCAAGAGCAGTTGATCGGAGATTTCGGGAGTTGTCACCTACCAACTTCCCTTGTTTGATCAAGGCCTCGAAGAATCCAGAGTCCACAAAGTTCTGCCCCCACAATTTGCGCACGGATCATGGATTTCTTTGCTTAGGTAGTGCGTACTCGAACACTACAGAGCACGTAGTGTAACTTCCCGAAGTACTCTAACTGTTTTGGATGATCGTGCTTATCAAACAATTCCATTCTCTGAGCCGGAAAATCACGGTGGTGCTGATTATGCCGGTGTCAAATGCCCTGAACCGAACAGAGCGAAAGGAACTCCAAAGGCCGTGCGATGCGAGGTTTGACTTTCATTAAGTTACTTATTTACAGTAAGTAGTACGGAGTACTCCGTACATGTAGTTACATATCAGGCAAGGAAGGCGGTAAATAGACACCGGCAGAAATAAAAATTACCTGACCTCATTGCGGTTCACTCATCGAACGTAGGAGCAAGCGAACAAATGAAGAACAACAATCAGCCACCATATCTCCCCATCAAAACCTTGAACGCCGACGCCGTCGTCAGTTCCTCCGGATTATAGCCTACCGGAAGACTTTCTCCAAATCAACCGGACCATTTCCGTGCCATCGGATCGGCATCCGGAAAGCTTACTTATACTTTGGCTTCGGCGTAGTGTTCTGATCATCCCGCCATTCAAGCGCCTCGTCGCCGAAGACGCACTGATTCCTTCGGTAGCGGGCCAAACGCGTATACATAGACAATCCCTGTGAGGATTCCTCCGGGAAAATGCCTTGGAAATGGTGGGAAACCCAGGTCTACAAGCTCCCCAAAGATGACCATGTAGCTCCGCATGTCGCAGCCCATGCTGGGATGCTTTTCAGGGAGTCGATCGGACGAGCAGAAGGGAGCGGCGGGGTAACCCCGCTCCGGCACGACGGGATTGTCGATGTGCATGGCAAGGCTGAAGTTTGAAGCCACTGAGGTAGAAAATCTTCGGTGCGTAGGTGCGAAGGGAAATCAGGATCACTCGCTGCGATGAAATGAATAATCCCTACCCTACACAATGCAACGCCTCCAGAGCCTCCAACAGCTGTTTGGCGGCAGACATACGAACAAGTACGAGTTGCCATGGACAGGCTGTCGAGCAATGTAAATCGAGGGACTCGGTTCTAGCAACGGCAGCACCAAGACCCTACTATGATTCCGTCCATTCCTAGATACCACGAATGTATCCAAGTATGTCGCACATTTCTTTGAGGCGTCCGTCGCTCGCAATCTGCCGAATCTCAGCGTGAATGCGCACTTGATGCTCTACTGATGATTTTCCGCTAGGTAGGTTGATGCAGCCATGTACTATTCTTAAGGCGACAACAACTTTCCTGTCGCGCAAGTCATGCACCATCCACACGGTGGAGAAACGCCTATTGCCGACCTTATGCTCCATCAGGTACCGTCCATCGAGCATATATCCCAAGTCTAGATTGACATGTACAGTATCTGTACGGGTGATCCGCGAAGAATTCCAGGTCAGCTGCCTCATGCCCGTTCCGGGGAGGTTGCCAAAGCCTTTGTCGCTGCCGTCAATTTGATTAGGCATTCTGTCATGCGAGTAATGTTGTCACTGGATAACGAGGTTCGTGACAAGACCGAAGTGCTTATCCCCTGGGGCCTGGGCTGTCAGCTTGGAAATCTTAGCGTTGTGAGGTACTGTAGTTAGAGCACGTTAGGTCTAGTAGCCTATCTACTATCTATACTGCATGTCATCTCATACCTACATGTTGCTCGGTCTCATTTGCAATCTTGAACAAGTCCTGATTGTTTCAGTTGATGCTCGGTCATTCAATTCAATACCTTGCAACACAGACTCTTCGGGAACTCTTCATACAGTACTATCCATCCATGATTCCTCGGACGCACCACTCAATCTTGGTATTTCCTGGATTTAACGAATCTCATTCGTTACTGGATACAACGAACAAAATTCGTTGTATCCAGGTTTTGAGCTGCAAAATAATGTCGATCGATAGAAATAATGAGTCAAATGACTGCTTTTCAGAACTCTGCATGATTCCCATTTCTTCTATCCTAGTAAGGACCTACCTAAGTCATAACTACGGAGTACGGAGTATCTAGTGCCCATATGTAGTATACAGAGTACTCAGTACTATCACACCGCTTTTTCACTTTTCAGCCATGATATTCACGAGAAGAGTTTTGAACCAGTGAATTAGTTCTGTATGATAAGCATAGCACAGAAGTGCTGGGATGGATTATCAAAAGGTTCCCGACAAATGAGTCCTTGCCACGTCACATCTCAATAGCATCATGTCGGCCATGCATCAGCGAAAGGTTCAGAAGGGAAGTACTAGTACTTTATCTCAAGACAACCCATGAAAGGTCTCTCACCTAAACAAATAGAACCACTTGCGAGTTCCTGCATAACTATCCGAAAGGAGTCCAGGGCAGTTCAACTTTTCAGGTTGTACTGGAGCACAAAAGTCGGAAGAAAATTGGGCCGTGCATTGCTAACATGGGCTATTTTGTGAGCTGCTAGATTCCTACTTTTGCAAGATGCCGAAACACTACTGTATCGCCACGCGCGCTCAGGTTCTCACCTTGGCAGTGTTTTCCAAGCTCAAGTACGATGAGATATCTGCCATTACTGGCGTGCCAAAAAGCACAATCAGCAGGATCATCGCAAACGCAAAGGAACGGGGCTTCCGTGGTGGTGTTATTCTTGACGAGCATGTTGTTGAGAAGCCTCGATCTGGCCGTCCCACAAAAGTTACCCCTGAGGTTGAGAGGCATAATTCCCGAGTCAGTTAGGAATGATCGAGCCGGAGGAGAGAAGACAACGGAGTACGGAGGAGGTAGCGGTCCGAATTAGTTCCGACCTCCAAGCAGCTCTCGCCATTAGGCTATGGCCCTCTACTTCCTCTGAAGCCAGCCTGCTTTTTCTCGACCAGAATCGTCAGTTCTACAGATTGCACGTCTCTCGACGCGGACTTTCCCCGCAATCACCGCGATTTTCTCGTCCCGGTGACCGGTTCCCTTCGGCCAGAAGTTCATCCTGGCACGAGTCTTCGATGGCTACGGACCCCAGATACGTCCTACTATTCCCTCCACTGTTTCCACTGCTGCCCGTAGCAGGATCACACTCCCGGATGATGGGAGTGCCGCCTCACTCTGGGAGATAATCGAGACAATTTTTGCTGAACGACCCAGCAGCCACGTCGTCGTCTGATTCATGAATGTCCACCATGTCCGCCAAGAGCATGGGTGGTGACAGACCTTACGTGGAACGCTTTCGAGCTAACAGAACTGGGCTGGAAAATCTTGGCTATCCCGTCCCCAACTGGATCGCATTTGATCACTTTATGGGAGGACTCTCTGCTGGATACCGAGACTTCCTGCAAAACAGGATGAGTCTCGCAGCAAAAGAAGTTTCACCTCTGCCTGAAGAGGACCTCACTGAGACTGAATGACATTCTTGAACGAACTCCAGTGTCACCCACTGACGCCCCAAAGGACATACAAAAAAAAAAAAAAATAAAAAAAAAAAAAAAACGAACCGGATATCGACAGGGTTGGGAGATATCCAAAGGTCGAAGCGGTCGCGGCAGGGCAACAGTGGTAGAAGGGGTCTCTCACCAGCCTCTGTAACTGCTCCCCAATCTGGCAACTCTGAGTCTGCGCAGGATCAGAGTGTTACTGAGCTCACGAATGATATTTCCCCCGGAATCAACTCGTTAGGCGATGAATTCCCTGAACATGATTCTAAGCCGTCCAGAAGACAAGAATTGCCATTTGGGAAGTGGCAGACCGAGGAAGGCGAGCTCTACACGACGGCAGACGGGCGCACAAGCGCCCAGGAATGACTCTCGGAAGTCTCCGCAGCGGCAACGTTCTTCAACATCAACGGAGAGAACTCTGGTCAGGCAGTCATTTCCGACTGACGACGCATCAACCGACGCTTCACCTTCCCGGCATCCTTCTGAACCGCGGCAACGGATTTCTCCAAGAAGACAGGAAAAGGGCCGCCCCAAACCGAGCGAAAGGAAACGCTCCAATGCGGCCAAACTGGTTCCAGCACGCGTGATCATGGACTCGCCTGCAAAGCAGGGCCAACACCCTCACGCGACGATCCCGTCACATCGAGTATGCGGACTCATCAAGTAAACAAACCGGCGACATCAACAACTTCTAGCCATCGCGCCACCATTCAGAGAATCAACCGCCATGACTACAAACAACGTAGTCCTCCCATTATCTCCCGGGCGAACTTTGGGCCGGTAACATTCAAAGGGTTCTTCGTTCAATGACCCCTGCAAGCTGTCAACAGACCACCATGAGACGCCACCGCACTGGTTGTCCACATGACCGCTCTCAAGAGGGTAACGGAACGTTTTGCTGCCGATTGCGCTGAGAGGCTGGGGGAAAAGAGAGGTACATATTGATCATGTATGGGTACCATCTGAGTCTGCTAACACTTTGGCATGCTAAAACTGTAAGGCTATAGATAGTCCGATTTATTCGCTCACAGTTCATGTTGCAACCGGGCCCACGAGTGGGCCAATACTACACCCCGAGTATATATCTGAAGCTGCCAGAAGACGGTCTCATGAACGCAACAGTTCGATAAACGATAGTAGTCCGTGCGGAGTACTCTGATTGAATGGAGGGCCAGCAGGAAGTGATTCAGCTATATTTTTTTTCTTTTTTCCTGACATGTTGTCTCTGTTTGGATCCAATCGCATGTATAAGAGCCGTGAAATTGCCAGGACACCTAGAAAACCAGAGGTCGCAATCCATTGAGCATTGTGTTCAACTAGCAGTACCAGTTTACACCTGCTGCAGGTACTAGTAGTTGAATTGCATGTTTCAAACTCCGTAAACTGAGCATTCCGCTCCGGGTCCGGGACTATTTGTACAAGAGGCCCTATCGTCATGATGTCGTCCTTAACTTTGCAGGTTACCGTTGGTCCCGGGGGGTGTACTGTATCAGAAAAAAACCAAGGGCATGTTCCAACCGATCAGACGTCAGTACCTGATAAATGACGTCATTGTTGGAGGAAACATCCGGAGTATGTACGGAGTAGTAGAACTAACTCTGCAAGTTGAATGATCACCATCAATTGACACTCACCTCGCAATGATAGAACTTTGAATTGGCTTTTCCTTCTGATCCGATGTCGTCAAAAATGCAGCTTGCACCTGGGCAGGGCTTCCTTTACCTGGAACCCTGCGTCAAACGAGTCAAATACAAAGGAATACACCAACAACTCTGGAGCGTGTGGATATTCGACTCGGAGGAGGAACGATCCGAGACAATGAATGGGTGCTCTTCACCGGTGTAGACAAGAACGCCTTTAAGCACTACTTTGTCGATACTTTAGACATTGCTGTCGCCCGCAGCTGGGTCGCTTACGACAAAAGTCAGAAGCTTCTGCTTGTTCGAGGGGCGGTGTCGAGGGCACACGAGCGGGCCAGAGAGATGTTGGATTCCCGCTTAATGCGTGCTGTTAGTTCTATGGGCCTTTCCAGGAGCCTTGCCGGCTGGGCTGTGGGCTGTGATAGCGAGGAGGGCAGCAAACGAGCAGATTTCCAGTGGCGACCATGCAGACCCCCACCGGGTCGGGGCAAAGAATGGCCGGCCGGGGTGCTGGAGATATCTCACTCAGGCACGCCAGGGAAGCTAATGTCTGATGTGTGCTTCTGGCTTCGCGAGGCCAATGGAGCCGTGAATTTCATTCTGACATTGCAAATTGATCGGCATAGCCCGGAAATCGTCCTCGAGAAATGGGCACGGCGCCGTTGCCCCTGTGGCTGCGATGGACCTCCCCACCGAGAACAAATCATCACGATCTATAAGCGCGATGAGAAAATCATTGTATACGGAGGCCCTCTCGTGATCGAGTTTGAGAGGTTATTCCTCCGCCCGCCAAGGAGCCAGAACTAAAAGGACGTCCAATTGAGTGGTGAGGACCTGATTGAACTTGGCACTGAGGTTTGGTACGAACAGGGCTTCCATTTCGACTCGGAGGATGAAGAGTGGGAAGAGATGGAGAGCTAGAGAAATTGATTGATAGAGCACTTCAATGGTTCTTTGAACCATATTGCCGTGTGAGGACTGTCGGGAGGCTCGAGATGGAACAGTCAGGATGCCCTAACCTGATTAGGACTACTCGTAACCTATCAGATTTTTGTTGGAACTTGCCCCAATGCAATTTTCCATTTTCCAGGGGGGTTATGTTACTTATGTACGAGTAAAACAGTATAAGTTACTTACAATTTGAAAAGAACGATGAATCATATTCCAAAACAAAGCCCAAACTTTCAGGCAATACGCCGCATACCTATTCGGAAGAGTTCAACTGTTCAAGGGTTCAACCTTTAATTTCAATTTTCCGGTCATAAGTTATCCAAAGCACATCACGCTGTAGCCTGTGAATAGCCCAACCCAGGCCGATTGGTCCTGAATCCATGCACTCCGATGAGAAGTTGAGAGCAAGACAATCCAGTTGATTCAATCTGGGCATGTCGACGCCAGCACAGCCGCATGGCGGTGCCGCGACAGAAGAACGGCCGCGTCATCATCCACTTTGTATGTACGGCCTTGTAGTCCGCATCTCGTTCAGCCACTGACCTTGAACCAGGACTATGATTGCTTCTATGCGTCGGTACTGGAGGTCGAGAATCCGGCGCTCAAATCGCTGCCTCTGGCCATCCAGCAGAAGCAGATCATTGTCACCTGCAATTACGAGGCGCGACGTCGCGGCCTAAGGAAACTCCAGCTCGTCAAGGACGCCAAGAGGATCTGTCCAGACGTCGTCATCGTCCTGGGCGAGGATCTGAGCAAGTTCCGCGATGCCTCCAAGAGCCTGTACGCTTATCTGCGCGGCTTTCTGTGGGGTTCCAAGATTGAAAGGCTTGGCTTCGACGAGGTCGGTTGCTCATGCACTTGATAAACCCAGCGGGTCAGTGTGGCTGATGCCTGGTCTAGGTGTTTCTTGACGTCACCGACATGATAGACTACAATGTCGCGCTGCTGAACCACCAAGACTTGCAGCATTCATTCTTCTGTTTGAACAGAGAGGATCCAACCCAAGGTTTCAAGTTCGATGCGACTCGGTACTGCGGCCCTACGTATCCGGCAATGCCGGAGGGCACCGGCGCGGACCTCTCTGATCCATTGGGTCTGCGTCTTATCCTTGGGTCCCATCTGGCCTTTTACATGCGTACGCGTTTAGATGCGGAGCGGGGTTACACGGCCACCGTAGGAGTGTCAACGAACAAGTTGCTGGCCAAGCTCGTCGGCAACTTGAACAAGCCCAACAGCCAGACAACGTTGATCCCACCGTACTCTGTCGACGCAGATGACGACGGCTGCACAAGTAACGTCACCAAGCTCATGGACTCACACGAGCTTGGCAAAGTCCCCGGCATCGGGTTCAAGACAGCGCAGAGACTGCGCACGCACGTTCTCGGCCGGGAGCCGACATTCCAGCCCTATGTCGAGCGCAGTCAAGAGGACCAAGTCACTGTACGGGACGTGAGGCTCTTTCCGGGGATGGGCCCGGCCATGCTGGCCACAATTCTTGGTGGACCTGGCGCCTCCAAGGATGTCGGGGTTCGTGTATGGGGATTGCTGCACGGAGTGGACAACTCTGAGGTTCTCGAGGCGAGAAGCATCCCTACTCAGATCAGCATTGAGGATTCCTACAAGGGATTGGCCCATCACGAAGCAGTCAAGAAAGAGCTTGGCCGTCTTGCGGCCAGCCTGATCCGGCGTATGCGCGCCGACCTGACGGAGAGGGACGAGACGGAATCGGGACAGTTGCGCTGGCTCGCCCATCCGCGTACCGTCCGACTCTCTACACGGCTTCGGTCGCCAAAAATGCCGGATGGGTCGCGGGACTACAGCTTCATGAACCAGCGCGTGTCACGCTCTGCCCCGGCGCCTTCCTTCATTTTCTCCCTCGACGACGACGTCGACGCCATCGCAACACGCCTCTTGGATGAGCTGCTGCTGTTCATGTTCCGCAGGTCTTTTCCGGCGCGATCCCTGGAAGAATTGGGCTTGATCAACGTTGCCGTGACTAACATGGCGGACGCCGAGAGTAAGCGAAGCCGCGGGCAGGATATCAGCAAAATGTTCCGTCAGCAGGAAACGCACTTGACAACGGCCGCCTCCTCAACCATCGTCGCAGAAGTTTCCTGGGAGGAGAGCGACGGCGAGGACGGGACGTACCACCATGAGTTGTGTCCTCGCTGTGGTGTGTCCGTCCCGTACTTTGCTCTGGCAGCGCATGCACAGTATCATGCGGCGCCTGATTGAAAATGGAGGCATTGGGGTGGACAACTGGACGTGATCGTCGTGTAATCCGGCCCGTTGAAACTCGAATGGTTTCATATAGCCGATCACTCGTAGCAAGGTGTTTGTCCATCGGAGCCATTGTCTTTTGAAACTCTCATGCTACAATACTACAAACTTGACGGGTTTTTTAACACTTCATCTTTCTTTCTTAGAGGCCACTGTAGGCGCCCGTCTCGCCAACGTCTAACCGTTGTCGAAGGACTGAGGCAACAAACGATCGAACCCTGCTAGCCATTCAGCGGTTAGAATTATCATGCACTATGCCTAATTAGGAAGCCCCTCTGACAAGCCCCATGTTGGCTAAGGCCCAGCCAATCACAGCCGTCATTGCAGATTCAAGCATCTATTTCAGGAACGCGCCTTACTAGAAAAGACCTAGCGTACTCAGTAGGTACCCTCCGGAGAATCTCGACCCAGAAGTTCCAGAAACAGGGCTCAAACACTGCCGTGCTGACTAAGAAATCCTATTCCGCTCCCCCAGATGAGTACGTAGGCTCAGCACCACCTCTTCTCACTCCTCATTCTCGGGGCTCTCGTCTTTATTTTTTTATTATCTCCGTCTTGTCCGGTCTTCAATAATCCGTCTATTAATCCTGTCCACCAACTAACTGTGTTGGTCCCTTGCGGTGAACGCCAAGGCTCGCTGCGCCTCCGCCGATTTGACAGCTCCAGCCTTCCGGCTTAACTTGCAGCAACAAGCGTCGACTAATCAAAGCTGGTTGCTCTTGGGCTGATGGTATCAGCCACCACGTTCCCTTTGTCGCCGCGGGGCTGACGTATGCACGTTGCGGTCGATGTGAAGAGTCAAAAACCTGGATCCGACTTTGTGTGACCCGGAGTCGACGCTGCGAACACGACGATTGTGACGACTCGGGACCTCGGACTGGGAAATTGACGGCTTCGATAAAGCGGATTCATTGAGTGTGTCAATTTGATTTCAATATTTTGAGCGTGGACGCAATCGAGCGCGCGCCGCCGACTGCAGCCGGCCTGCCAAGTTGTCCGATATGAAGGGGCCCCATGGCTGGCTGCCGGCCATTCTGGGTGCCCTCTTCGTCTGGAGTGTAATTGCCTACGGTAGGAAATCTCGCGTGTTTCTAGAAAGAATTCATGAGGTTGATCAAGGTGTAGGATCGTCGCGCGTACCGGATCCCATCTCCTACGTCTCCGAGCTAGAGGACCCGGTCATCCACACCCCGTCGCATCGGATCCATTCGACATCTCAGTTCGACATCACATTTACGCTCCATGACCGAGCCCAGCGCTTCAAACTGCATCTGGAACCGAACCCGGATGTCCTCGGACATGGACTGGAGATCGAATATCTCGACGACGATGGAAACACTCGTCGCTCCGGAGCCATCAACCAGCGGGATCATCGCGTTTTCAAAGGGTCGGCATGGACGGAGGAGCGCGAGAATCACTGGACCAAGGTGGGCTGGGCCCGCATCTATGTCAAGCGAGATGGGAAAGAACCCTTGTTCGAGGGCGCTTTCAGCGTCATGCACGACCATCACCACATCAAACTCCGCTCGCGCTATTTGAGAACACGGCAGGAACTAGATGTGGTCCCGGACGACAAAGGCCGCGACTACATGGTCGTATTCCGTGATTCGGACATGATCCCAAACCAGGCTCGACTCAAGCGATCCGAGGCCGAGTACGCCTGCCACGCTGATAAACTGCCTTTCAACGCAGACCCGAACCATCCTGTCTTCCAGGCGCCGCAGTCCCCCAACATTGCCGCCATGTCTCTCGGGGAGATGCTGGGCCTGTACCGGCGGCAGTCGGACACCATGGGAGCTGGGAATAGCGGTGGTGTCAACCTGGCATCCACCATCGGCAGCACGGCCGGCTGTCCCAAGACGAAGAAGGTCGCGCTGATTGGCATCGCCACGGACTGCTCCTACACTGCCAACTTCGACACAGAAGAGGAACTGCGAGAAGACGTGATCCAGATGGTGAACACTGCCTCCAACCTGTACGAGGAGACGTTCAACATTTCGATCGGGTTGAGGAACCTCATCGTGAGCCGGCGCGACTGCCCTTCGACGCCGTCGCAGTCGACCCCGTGGAACATGGACTGCAACCAGGGCAATATCACTAGTCGGCTGGAGCAGTTCACCTCCTGGCGCGGAGGGCGTGACGATGACAACGCCTACTGGACGTTGATGAGCGCTTGTCCGACGGGCGACGAGGTGGGATTGGCCTGGCTGGGCCAGCTTTGCAACCACGGAGATTCCGACTCGACGGTTGCGGGGGCGAACGTGGTTGCCATCACTCAAAACCAGTGGCAGGTTTTTGCGTACGTATCTTCTCTCCCTCTTTCTGCTTCATTTCTAAACCTGACCATGACTGCAGCCACGAGACGGGTCACACGTTTGGCGCTGTGCATGACTGCACGTCGGGCGCCTGCGCGCAGGGGTTGCAAAGAACGTCCCAATGTTGCCCGCTGTCGAGAGACACGTGCGACGCGGACGGCCGGTTCGTGATGAACCCGACAGCGAACGAGAGAGCGAGAACATTCTCACAATGTACGGTGGGCAACATTTGCTCGGCGCTGGGCCGCAACAGCGAAAACAAAGCCCAAACTTTCAGGCAATACGCCGCATACCTATTCGGAAGAGTTCAACTGTTCAAGGGTTCAACCTTTAATTTCAATTTTCCGGTCATAAGTTATCCAAAGCACATCACGCTGTAGCCTGTGAATAGCCCATGGCTATAATCCTCCTCAGTTTGCGATCGATGCGGCAAAGGAAGCTTTGGATCGCGTGGAGTGCAACCAGTACTCGCCGACGAAGGTCCGTGATTGGATCCCCCGAGATGAGGGAGATTGCGGAGTCATTGATTTCATATAGGGTCGCCCGCGGTTGAAGAAGGCAATTGCCGATGCGTACTCGCCGTCGTTTGGCCGCAAGCTGGACCCCGAGACGGAGGTTACCATTACCACTGGTGCTAACGAAGGTCGGTGGATGGAAAGGGTGTGCTGATGGTTTGATTTCAAAGCGCCTAATTGGGATAAACTCGAACTGTCTGGTGGACGAACAGAGGCGTGGTGACGATCCAGGGCAGTCAGTGCGGCAACGGAATTGTGGAGGAGGGTGAAGAGTGCGACTGTGGTGGCGAGGAAGGCTGCGGGAACAATCCGTGTTGCGACGCCAGGACGTGCAGGTTCAGAAACGGCGCAGTATGCGACGACGCCAACGAAGAGTGTTGTTCCAATTGCCAATTTGCATCGTCAAACACGGTGTGCCGAGCCAGTACGGGCCCGTGCGACCCGGAGGAGAGGTGCACGGGCAACTCAGGTAGCTGTCCGCCGGATCAGCACCTGGACGACGGGGCCAGCTGTGGCGACGATGACAGCCTGACGTGCGCCAGTGGGCAGTGTACGAGCCGTGACCTGCAATGCCAGCAGATCATGGGAGCCGTGCTGGGCAGCAACGACACCAGAGCCTGCGACCGCAACTCGTGCCAGATCTTTTGCTCGTCGCCGATCCTGGGCGCCAATGTCTGCGGCAGTGTCAATCAGAACTTCCTGGACGGCACTCCCTGCAGCGGTGACGGTCGTTGCCACAACGGGCGCTGCGATGGCGCCACCACCGGCGGGGAGATCAAGTCATGGATCGACAACAACCGGGCGCTGGTCATTGGACTCGGCGCGGGCCTGGGTGGACTCATCCTCCTGGGCATCCTGAGCGCCATCTTCTCGTACATTCGCCGCCGTCGGCGGATGCACTACCTCGCCGTGCAGCAGTCGGCTCCCCCGCCCATTGCCGCCACCGGCTGGCCCGGTCGGCCATCCTCGCAGGCGCCGCTGCGGGAGAGCCCGCCACAGTCCCAATGGACCGGGTCATATCCATCGTCATACCAGTCGTCGTACCCGACGTACCCAACGTACCCTTCATACCCGGTGCCGCCACCTCGATACGGATGACACAATGACATGCGTTATGATGCAAAAGAAAAATAACATATTGTTTCTGAATTTGTCATTCTGTCTTTGCATGTGCCGGTTCAGCATGGTAGGGATGGGTTATTCCTCGCCTTGTGTCGGTAGGTCTTGGGTTGGCATCCTGTGTATTCGGTTAAACACGAGTCAATGCTTGTATATTCATTCAAATTGAGAGCACCCAGCTGTTCAATGCTTCGTTGTTCATAGTCGTAGTATTCATTCATATGAATCTCAAGGCCTGATCTACAACAATGACCCATCACGACAAACGAACGAAAAAAAGACAAACTCCCTTGCCCGATGAGTGAAAAGGCAATATCAACAACAATGAAACAGAAACCCCCATACACAGGAAAAGAAAAACAAAGACTCGCCCTATGGAACCAAGCCACTCGCTTCCAATAGACCAAAAAAAAAAAAAAATAAAAAATAAAAAATAAAACGAGAAGGAAGAGTATGTATTGTATGGTTTTATTGCCAACAAATACTCACAAACCCTTCCCTTGTCACCCCTCCGACACCTTCGAGATCAAACTCCTCGATCATGGCGCGCAGCTCCTCCTCCTCAAGCCCTGTCTCGCCGAGCTCGCGCGCCACGCGTCGTAAATCTTCGAGATCGATGTACCCCTTGCCTCCTTCGTCAAAGAGCTCGAATGCGCGCAGGATTTCTTCGCGGGGGTCCCGTTCAAGGATCTTGTGTGCGGTGATGGTCTGGAACGCGGAGAGGGGCATAAGTAGTGAGGAAGGGTGTGGCGGAGAGGTGGTGCTTGCTTTGCCGTGGTTGTGATGTAGTGGATGTTGCTGCTGCTGTGTGGATTGCGATTGTTGTTGTTGTCCTTGTTGTGATTGTTGGGAGGATGGTGGTTGCACCTGCGGTCGCGGAACGCCGTAGCTCGTCAGTAACGAGATGAGTTCTTGCTTCGGTAGCGTGAAGCCTAGCGCTCGCAGCGCGACGCGGAGTTCGTGGTAGTCGAGGTGTTGGTCGCGGTCGAGGTCGAAGAGTGTGAACTATGAAATGAAAACTCGTCAGTTGACTTCTCCCGGAAGGGAAGGGAAGGGGTGGATTGGCGGTACCGCTTCATTAATCTCCTCCCGCTGTTCCTCTGTCAATCGATTCAGTGGGTTATTGTCTGCCTGCGAGGGTCCTGGCCCTGCGCCGCCGCCGGGATTCTGCGATGCTTGCGCCGCAGCTCCTTGCCCCGGCGCTTGTGAAGATTTTGCGTCCAGCCCAAAGCTGTCGATCAAGCCACCTGCTCCGGTCCCTCCTCCTCCTGCACCGCCGCCGCCGCCGCCGCCGAGGCCCCTTGTTCGTGTAAAGGGTGCCGACGCGTTGAATGGGCCTGGGTTGCCGCTCAGTGAGCGGTCGGGAAGCTTGCCTTGGGTGCCGGCATAGGCAGAGCGAGAGCCGAATGGCGCGTGACCTGACGATGCCATGTGCTTTTATTCGCTTTGTGTGTATATTGAGGATAGGGGATTTGCCGAGGAGTAAGTACCGTACTGCACTATTCAACGATCTGCGTTGTTGTTTGGATTCGATGGGCTTTTTGGTGGATCTGCATCGCCGGGGATCAACGCGGTCAACGCGACAAAGCAACAGACGCCTTTCCGTTTTGGGAAATTCGTCTATTCTTCGATGCCGCGAGAGAAGCTGTCTGAGCGTTGGCTACGACGTTTGACGATGACCGCTGAGACAAGCTGACCATGGTCCAATGCCCGATCTGCGGAAAACCCGTCAAGGAAATCAACATCAACGCCCACATCGATGCCAACTGTGAGACTTTGATCGAATCGGGCCAAGGCGACTCGCAAAAGAACACAAACTCCCCCGTCGCGAGCTTCTTCCAACCCGCGTCTGCTCGGAAAGCCGCTGCGCAGGCTAATGCTTCTACTACGAAAGAGTCTTCATCATCGACTCCGGCCCGGAACGATGGCGCGCGAAAGTTGTCAGCAACGCACAACCCCGGCGAAGTGTCCCCCGGCGAGCTGAAGCGAAAGCGCGCGGAGACCACCGCCACCAGCACCTCCTCTGATTCCGCGAAACGTGCCCGCCCCAATGCCGTGGAGAAAGCGGCACCGCTGGCCGAGCGCATGCGGCCAAAGACGCTCGATGAAATCTACGGGCAGGAGCTCGTGGGCCCGCATGGCGTGCTGCGCGGGCTGATCGAGCAGGATCGCGTGCCGAGCATGATTCTCTGGGGCGGCGCCGGCACGGGCAAGACGACGATTGCGCGGGTGATTGCGTCCATGGTGGGCAGCCGGTTCGTCGAGATCAACAGCACCAACACGGGTGTGGCCGAGTGCAAGAAGATTTTTGCCGACGCGCGCAGCGAGCTGAGCCTGACGGGCCGCAAGACCATCGTCTTCTGCGACGAGATTCACCGCTTCTCCAAGTCGCAGCAGGACGTGTTCCTTGGGCCCGTCGAGAGCGGGATCATCACGCTGATCGGCGCCACGACGGAGAACCCGTCGTTCAAGGTCCAGAGCGCGTTGTTATCTCGGTGTCGCACGTTCACGCTCAACAAACTGAGCGATGATGACATTGTCACGATCCTCCGTCGGGCGCTCGAGGTCGAGGGCCCGAACTACAAGCCGTCGGAGCTGGTCAACGACGACCTTATCCGCTACCTCGCGGCCTTTGCCGACGGCGATGCGCGGACTGCGTTGAACCTCCTCGAGCTAGCTATGGGTCTGTCGACACGGCCCGGCATGACGATTGACGATCTCAAGAAGTCGCTGACCAAGACGCTCGTGTACGACCGCGCCGGCGACCAGCACTACGACACCATCTCCGCCTTCCACAAATCCATCCGCGGTAGCGACCCGGACGCGGCGCTCTACTACCTCGCGCGCATGCTCCAGTCTGGCGAGGACCCGCTGTACATCGCGCGCCGACTGATCGTCGTTGCGTCGGAGGACGTCGGCCTTGCCGACAACAGCATGCTGCCGCTGGCGATCGCTGCGCACTCTGCCGTCGAGAAGATCGGGCTCCCCGAGGCGCGAATCAACCTGGCGCATGCCACCGTCGCTCTCTCGCTGGCGAAGAAGAGCACGCGCGCGTATCGCGGGCTGAACAATGCCATGGCTGCGCTGGCCGAGCCGGGCGTCGCTGGCCTGCCCATCCCGCTACATCTACGCAACGCCCCGACGAGGCTGATGAAGGAGATTGGCTATGGGAAGGAATACAAATACAATCCGCTCTACAAGGATGGAAAAGTCAAGCAGGACTATCTCCCGGAGGCACTCAAGGGGCGACGGTTTCTCGAGGATCTCGACCTGGGGACGATGGAGGACCCGGATTTGCAAGAAGACTCATGATCATCTAGTACTACAACTACGATCTAGCAATATACAGTACCCTGTCGTTCGGTTCTTCTGTGTGTCAAAAGTTTTGGATTGCATCGGAGCCAAGCAAAGCACGCAATCTTCGGAGCAACGCCGGACATCGGGCCGATCTGCTTGCCAATCTCCGTATAGCAATATAACTGGCAGCAAAATAATATCCCTCCGTGTAACTACTGGTCAATTGTCTGTATTCAAGCATTTTAGAGCTATCTTTTTTTTCTCGTCAATGCGAGCGTCCGTGGTTCCCTCATTTTCTCGGTTCTCTTCCAGAGCTGCCCGCGTTACTCCCCGCTCCCCGCTGCTTTTCGGCCGGTTCAACACCTCTGTGCGCGCCATGTCGGCCACCGCCGCGCGTTCCGATCCTTTTTCTCCTGCGAAGCGACTCGCGGGTCAGCGGCAGGATGTTTGGTGAGCTGAAAAAATTCCGTGCAATGAGAACTTCTGTTTGCTGACCACGACGCGAACTGGGAAAGGTCCATCATCAATGAAGCCGCCGCAGCCTCGCCCGTCCAACCCATTGTGAACATGGGCCAGGGGTTCTTGTACGAGTCGCACCGTTTTTTTTTTTTCTCATTCTCCGAGCAGGAGTGATTGACGGGGTTTCAGTGGCTATAATCCTCCTCAGTTTGCGATCGATGCGGCAAAGGAAGCTTTGGATCGCGTGGAGTGCAACCAGTACTCGCCGACGAAGGTCCGTGATTGGATCCCCCGAGATGAGGGAGATTGCGGAGTCATTGATTTCATATAGGGTCGCCCGCGGTTGAAGAAGGCAATTGCCGATGCGTACTCGCCGTCGTTTGGCCGCAAGCTGGACCCCGAGACGGAGGTTACCATTACCACTGGTGCTAACGAAGGTCGGTGGATGGAAAGGGTGTGCTGATGGTTTGATTTCAAAGCGCCTAATTGGGATATAGGCATGCTGAGCGCTTTTATGGGGTTCATCGAACAGGGCGACGAGGTCATCATTTTTGAGCCATTCTTTGATCAGTACGTTGTTGGCCTCTTCCGGGTATCATGAGTCTGCTGACCGCAGGCAGGTACATCAGCAACATTGAGATGCCCGGTGGGAAGATTCGCTACGTTCCACTGCATCCACCGAAAGATGGCGCAGTCCGGACCTCGTCGGCCGCGGAATGGAAGATCGACTTTGACGAGCTGGAGCGGACGATCAATTCCAAGACGAAGATGATTGTACGTTGCGTTCGTTGGCATTCGGATTCATCTGCTAACTATTTTCTTGCTTTTTAAGGTCCTGAACTCGCCGTAAGTCGAGACTCCTGGCTAGCCCTGTGTCAGGTTTTCTGACCACACCCAGGCACAACCCCGTCGGCAAGGTATTTTCGCGCGAGGAGCTGGAGCGCATCGGCGAGCTGGCCATCAAGCACAATCTCATCATCCTGTCGGACGAGGTCTACGATCGGCTGTACTACGTACCGTTCACACGCATCGCCACGCTGTCGCCGGAACTGTGGGAGCGCACCTTGACCGTCGGCTCCGCGGGCAAGAACTTCTACGCCACGGGCTGGCGCGTCGGCTACCTGATCGGTCCCCCGCATCTGATCCGCTACGTCGCCGCCGCGCACACGCGCATCTGCTACTCCAGCGTCTCGCCCCTGCAAGAAGCCTCCGCCGTGGCGTTCGAGAAAGCCGACAGCGAGGGCTTCTGGGATCAGTCACGGACCGAGATGAAGCGCAAGATGGAGCGGTTCTGTGAAGTGTTTGATGAGTTGGGAATCCCTGTACGCTTCCCCCCTTTCCCCCTTCTTTCATGTTTGACGGAATGTACCGACATTTGGGTAGTATTCCGACCCCGAAGGTGGCTACTTCGTCCTTGCAAACTTCGCCAACGTCCAGCTGCCAGAGGGCTACAGCTTCCCTCCGCACGTCGCGAGTCGTCCACGGGATTTCAAACTCGCCTGGTTCCTGATCCACGAGGTCGGTGTCGCCACCATCCCGCCGACGGAGTTCTACACGGATGAGAACGCCCATATCGCGGAGAATTACCTCCGGTTTGCCGTCTGTAAGAACGATGATGTTCTCGAGGAGGCTAAGGAGCGGTTGAGAGGGTTGAAGAAGTATATCGTGCAGAAATAAGCTACTAAGTTGTTGAATAGAATAGATACCTCAAATGTTATTATTACTAGAGGCGTAGTGTCATTGACTTTTCCGGGTTCTTCGTCATAAAAAAGGGATAATAATACAGGCGTTTTGCTATATAATATCGCAAGTCGCTTCTACTCGTACATGGTGGTTTTTCGTCCTTTGCTTTCTTTTTATTACATCGGCTCAAGTTCCATCTCTCCAGTCCCCGCTCCATCCCATCCCGCACCTCGGGCAAACAACCGACAATGCTCCGGACGAACACCCGGGAACCCTTTCCCACGGATCCGCTCATTAACATCGTGCACGTCCGGATGGGAGATGCGTGCGGCCCGCAGGATCCAGAAGTTCGCCTCGGAATAGCTCATCAGCCGCTCGATGCCGTAGCTGGCGTGCAGGGTCCGCATCCGGGCTGGGATGGTCGTGTACTCGTCGCGGCAGACGCGGTCGGTGCATCCGAGCCGGTGCGCGCCGAACCACTCCGTTTCGCATGCGTGCCGCCGTCCAACGTCCGTGGCACGGATCTGTACGCCGGTCTCAAGACGGAGTTGGTATCGGAGCGCGGAGTCAAGGTTGTTGGTCCATTCATTGCGGGCGCGGAGGCGGTCTCTTATCATGCGGAAGATGTATTGAACGATGTGGTAGACTTCGAGGCCGGCTTCGAGAGGCATCCTGGTGAGTTGGAGGCTCTGGAAAGATGTATGGATTGGATGGATGGGAACTTACCGAAAAGTGCCAGAGCTAAGCAGCGTCGGAATCGATCCCGCATCTCACCTTCAAACTGCACCACGGCAACCACCCGGCTCGAGCACCGCACGCGGACGTCGTTCTCTGGCATCCTTGCGGCAACCCAGTCCCACCAGTCATGGAAAATGAAGTAGTCTCCGCTGCGGTCGATGTTGAATCGCAGCGCCTGCCGGTGCCGCTCCGGCGAGTCCCAGCCGTGGATACAGGGCAGCATCGGCGGGCCGTCCTCCCACTCGCGCGGCAGCCGGCTCACGCACGGGTGCTCGAAGGTGTAGTGTCCACAATAACACCAATGTTCCTTGACGTCCTCGAAGAGGTGTGCCAAGTTGCAGTATCGGATCTCCGAATACGGGCCGCAACGTGGACAGATGACGGTTGTCGCTCCCCAAGTCAGGCATTTGTTAGTACATCCGTGCCGGGCGCAAGGGAAGACGTGTGTGTCGAGCTGCCAATATCGTCCGTCTTGATGAACGGGACCATCAACGGTGGCACCGGTCCTGGTTGGAGCCTGCGAGGAGGTCGCCGTGTTGGACAGCTTCGTGCTAGAGCCTGCCCGCGTCTGAGTCGGCACCGATGACACAATGAACGGCCGCCAGGTGTCTGTCGAAGAGCTGCTAGCTGCAGTGGCCGCGGGGGCTGTTTCACCACCGTCAGACGCTGCCGCTGTCGTCGTGGCTTTGTCCCGAGTCTCGTTGGCCTTGCTCTTTGCTTCGGCCTTCTGCTGTTTGGTCGGTTGGGTGGTGACGGTCTTGTCAGCTTGGTCCAACGACCTCTTTGAAGACTCTACTGCTCTTATTGACGGCTGACGACGGTGCCCCCGTTTCGAGCTGGGCGGTGGCGCTGAGGTGGACGCCTCCTTCAACTGAGTCTCAGTTAGTCGTCGGCCTTGTTCCGAGGAGGGTAGGGTAGATCTTGCAGGCTCTTACCTGCCGAGCCACTTTTTCAGTGATCCGCGCCGCCTGTACGACCGTTTCCTGCAGAGTTGGACCGCGATTTCCTACTGGCCCCGACGTCCTAGCGACAGCTCGTTGCTGCGACGGAAGCGGTGGGTACTCGGTCTCATTCATCGCAGGTGGACGAGGGGTCGACGCGCTTGACTGTCCACCGCGGCTCCTCAAGATGCTAGTCGAGAGCCTTGCCCATTCAGTCTCGTCGGCAGAACGACGAGCTAAAGGGCGACCTCTGGACATCAGTATGGTCGAGCTGCGGTTGCCTTTCTTTCTCCCAGTCACGAGACACCATCCCTCTGGATCATCTCGAGTCTTTGGCTCCGTAACATTCGAGTCAGCCTGATGTTTGGCATTGCTACTGCTGCTGGAGACACTGGATGCTGAGTTGAGCATAGCGGCAGTCAGCCTCGAAAGCCGACGCTTGCTCTTTTCCTTATTCTTCGCCTCCATCGTCACATGCGGTGACTCTGACTGGGACGGCTCCGAGGTGATACTGCCACCGGTGTCTTGCGATTCCTCCGGTTCGGTGGTCGAGACGGCACCATCACCATGAGCTGCCGCTGGCTCCTTGCCTTTTCCCATTCTGCTCTTACGTCTCCCTTCCTCCGACGAATCCGATTTTTGCTCGGGGATTGTTGAAAGTGTAGTTGGAGCCCTGAGACTGATTGATAGGGGCCGAGATCGCCGGCGACGAAATGAATGGTAAGCACCCTGAGTGGACTGAAAGTCTCCATCTTGATCTTTCCTAGGTGCAGGTTGTGGTTGCGACGGTGGCTCCGGCAGCGGCCGGACGGCGCGAGGGGCCTCGTCATCAGCCAGATGCCCGTCGTCGATCGTGTTCGCTGGGCCGGCCAACCCATACAAGTCATACTGCGGATGCATGGGGGTAGGCTCTCCATTGCTGTCCGAGTTCGACCCCGCAAATGATATGGGCTGAGCTTGATTTGGCTGAGAAGTTTGATTCCCATATGCCATCATTGCGTGCTGGCTGAAAGATACCGGCGTCATGAAATGAGCCCCGCTAGTAGCATCGGAGGCATGACTAGGAGTGAAGATGTGGCCGGTTTGGAACGACTGTGCAGTCTGCGCTGAGGACTCTGAGCCTTGTCCGACGAATGTCGAATAAACACTGCCGGTAGGCAACACCTGCACCTCTTGGGCTGCTGGCTCGAACGGCTGAGCTAGAGGGTTGAGGGTCGAGCCGCGAGCACTACTCGGCAACTGCTCGGCATCATCCTCAGCATCGGACGACTTCCTCTTGCCCTTCTTGTACCGGGTCTTTTTGCGATTGTATTTGCCCTTTTTCTTTCGTTTCCCCAGCTGATCCTCGTTCCCGGACGAATCAGCATCATCGTCGGTGATGAGATAATCTTCCAGAGTGCTGCCATTGGCTTTTGACACTCCGAGCTGCGTGGCCGATGATGTCGATGCATCAGCGTGAGGAGAGCGCACGGAACCCTCAGCATGCAGTCCATCCTGGGAAGGATGATTGGGATCTCCCGGTCCTACGCACTGAGAAGACATCTGGCGAAAGTTCCTCTTCCACCAGAAGACAACAATCTGAAGATGGAGCTGTGGAGTGATGAGTGTGATAAACTGATGCTAGGTGACGGTCAGGTCAACGGAAGAGCAAAAGAAAACTACACAGAGGATGGGCAGAAGGAAGAGAAAAAAAAAAGAAATCACACAAACATTCTGTGATAAATAAACCTACCAGGTCACCACCCAGGTCGTTTCTGAAGGCAACGTTGGCTGCATTCACCAGGACTAGGGCAGACGAGTCCGTTTCCAGGGAACGAACGCGCACGTACACCCGGCTTGGATCAAGCAGGTCATGAGCCCACTTGACCTTGCAACCAAACCGGACTACCGGGCTCCTCCATTTGAAGTTCTTCCCTCGATTTCCTTGTCTTTTACCCTGTTCTGAGGTACTCCTGTGTTTTTTGAGCCTTTGCCGGCAGCCGGCAAGGAACTGGTCAATCACCTTGTCACCAACACAGACATGCTCAATCCCAAATGGATTCTTTCCTGTGAGGAAAAGCTCCAATATTGTGACAAACTGTTCAAGCCCACCTGGGAAATCCTCCGGGATCCGCAGACACACACGGAGGCTTCCGTTCTCCAACAGTTTACTGGAGGTGAAACGGTCCAGATGGAGCATCAGGTCGCACGGCCCGAGCATCATCTTTGCTAGTGCTCCTTCTGACGCCCAATTCTGGAAATCAAGACACACAGTTTGCTTTTGCCCTGAGCTCGGCTCACAGCCCCAAGTTGCCTGGGAGATGACGGGCTTGCGCTCGGTGACAGCACAAATGAAGCGATTTCCTTCTTGTTCTTCATTCTCCGCCTGATCACTTTTGGAGATGGGTTCAATGACTTTGCCGAGCCCAATAGAACTGTCCTTTTGGCCGTTCTCCATGGTACTTGCCTGTATTGAGCGGCGTAGTCGCAGCACGACTTACTGATCATGCAGAAGAGTCAGTTTCTTGTTGAGGCTGATTAGAATGACCCAGCTTACCCTTATGAATCATTTAACAACACCGGACATCATCCAACGACCTAACCGGAATGAAGTGGAGGTGTTCATTGTTAGAATTTCAAATGAGGCCACTTGCATGCAGTTAAGTGAGAACAAGTATGAAGCAAAGAGAGCTTGAACGATCCCAGTGAATACAAGCACCAAAGACGGAAAATTCGAAAACTCTGTGACGTTAGCGGACCAGTACCATCAACTCCAATTTCCAATAATTGCAAAATGTATCTTTGTGAACCCCATGTGCAGATTTTTGATGAGCGCTGGTCGGGAGCATTCTGCCAGTGTGTGTCGGGTAGCTTGAGATGTGTGCTCATGTTGGCTGCTGCTTGGACATTCTACAAACCCATCACTCTGACAAGGTCATGGATTGAAATCAGATGAAACTCGTGCATCACATAAGATCCGGAGATGCTCTTTAGACAATCACACAACATGGGGCCGCCGGGTTGGGGGATCTTGAGGTTCGAAAGGCTGCTTTTAATCCTGGAGGACAGTAGTATTTGACTCAGGAAATTCGAATTTACCCTGCGAGTGTCAGCTGCAGAGGATCAATAATGTGTTAGAAGTGTGGCGGAAGTTGTGCTTGAACTTCTCCAGTTGGTGTCCTTGATATTATTGAAGATTATGACCATTGCTCTCGCATTTCCAAATGTTCCAGGATTGGCTGTTCCCGTATGGATAGTAGTAAGTACTCATTGTTGAGCAGATGCTCCCAGGAAGGCCATGTTGATTGTCCTGATGCACCGTATCAAAAGGGACTCGGGCAGGTAAAGTGTCCAGTTTAATCTTTCAGCAACAGCATGGATATAGGCCTCCAGAGCATGAGACTGACGTCAGATCGATTTCGTAATTCAAGTTGATGTTCTACCATCATGGATCGGATGTTCCTGAGCTAACGGCAGCTGTAGCGAAGCGACTCCTGATGGATTACCAAGCACAGCGCTCTGTTCGGCATCGAAGCATGCGGGGCATAGTATTGAAACCGTCGATGACGTGCTGCTTGCTTCAACTTTCGGGATATCCATCGAATGCCAGCACAAAGTCAAACACAAGTGCTGGGATGCATTTATTGCACCATTTGTCAGGATTCTACTAATTTCGTAGAGCGGGGAAGGAAGCTTATAAAGACAGCTTGCTCCACGGCCGTAAGCATAATGGGTTGAGTTGCTACAAACTATACTATAAAAGAGCTCAGAAATCTGATCTTTCCAAGCACTACCAAGTCTTGAGTGCCTATATTCCTGGTTGATATCAATCCAAACCTGCTTCAATAATCTAGGCAAAAGTCAGAGTCCATCATGTCCACAGCAGTCAAAGCATTCGCAATCGTCGCCGGAGTTGGGCCCGGAACGGTAAGTCTACTACTGGCGTCAAGCATTGGCTTCATATCAGAACCGAACTAACACGATCAAGGGAGCTTCTATTGCCCGCAAATTCGCCAAAACCTACCCCGTTGTCCTTCTCGCCCGCAACCCAGCGAACTTCGAGCCGGTGGTACAAGAGATCAACGCCGCGGGAGGCAGAGCCTTCGGCATCAGCACCGATCTCTCCAACTCAACCAGTGTGCGCTCGGCTTTTGATAAAATCAAGGCCGATTTATTCCCAAACACACCCCTCGCAGCTGCCATTTTCAATCCCGGCGGCGGCTTCGTGCGGAAGCCGTTCCTCGAGTTGACGGAAGAAGACTTCGTGGCCGGGTACGACAGTCAGGGCCGCGGCGGGTTCTTGTTCTCCAAGGAGTCCTTGCCATTGCTGTTAGATGGGGTTGGGAAGTTGGAGTTTCCGCCTACGTTGATCTTCACCGGTATGACCACCGCTCAATCCCATCTCCTTTGGTGACGCCATTTGACTGACTTTGGTATTTGTGCAGGTGCCACCGCGAGTGTCCGCGGCTCAGCAAACTTTGCGGCATTTGCCACAGGCAAGTTCGCTCTTCGTGCACTCTCGCAGAGCCTGGCGAGGGAGTTCGGGCCCAAGGGTGTCCATGTTTCGCATGTGATTGTGGACGGCGTCATTGATATTCCGCGAACCAAGGAGTGGAAGTTCGATCAACCGGATGCGAAGCTCAGCCCTGACGCGGTAAGTTCCCTTCCTTTCCATTCTTCCATACTGTCGCGAACTTGATCAGGGAGCGCTGACAACGTAGATCGCGGACTCATACTGGCATTTGCATACCCAACCTCGGACAACGTTTGCGCATGAATTGGATGTGAGGCCGTATGTTGAAAAGTGGTAAATACCTAGGGGTCAACAAAGTCTGTAGTAATCCTTTTGTCTCTTCCAAATGTGGTCTCGCTGTCAAGGTGAGCTTTTAGGCTTCAATTACTCAGTCAGTACTCTGTACTCTTGATCAGAACGTCGAGTCTGCTACCCTTCGAGGTCTCCACAAGTAGTTTCTGTCCGTCGTGATTCATTCTGGACGTGACTCGTCCTCGCACTCGCACTGTCCCAGAGGTTCAAGGCTCAGAGCATCTTTGTGCCCGATCGTGCTCTGTGCACTTACACATAGTATTCTTGACTGAGGACTTGTATACGGTTGCGTTTCAGTGCTTTCAATCGACGGGTGGATTGATTGGCTAGGAGTGGCTCTTGACGCGCCGAGTCAGTCACGTGAGTAGATTGGTCGTGAGTTAATCGGCCACTCAAATCGAAGTTGCTAAACTTCACTATATCCGTTGCGGCTCCTTTGGAACGACAGATGAATGCGCTTGACGAATCCGGATGGTATTGCAACTGGTGTTGATTCTGCTGAGCATGGCATTCCAACTACTGCTCTACGTAACGGTCATAGACTTCAGATCCACATTGTCGGTGCAGAGCCTGCAGTTAACGGCCGCAGACTCACTAAGCGCCTAAAATGCACATGTTGCTCAATTCGGATTCATTTCGAGAGCTTATGCACGTCAGACCCAGGATTTTGACCAAAGAAAGGCTTCCAAGTCCCCCAAGAAGACCATTGCTAGGATCAAGCTAGTGGTGTTGCAGCTAGCAGATCCCCATGCGACAACCCCTGGCGGCTACGAGTCTTCAGGTTGTCTTCGGACAACAAGTGCGAGCTCATGTGATGTCATACTAGCTATGGACTAAATAGGGGAACGTTGACGATACCCTATTTTTGTCTCTGGATCATGTTTTGAATCGTGCCAGTCGGCCATAATGACTGGGCACGACGGCCGCTGGGTGCCTCCCAAGATGCCGCTGTTGCTTTCTGGAGTCACTGCCTATAAAACAGCGGCAGTGACTCAGAATGAGATTTGCTAGCGAGTTGTGTGCCTATTGTCTCTATTCTGTTCCATAATAGCGTTGTGCCCTTTGTTGTCCCATTATTGAACAAAGCAGTGCACGAAACAATCGACTTGCAACAATAGCCATTCTGAGTCAAAGAGCTCTTTATTCCACGACGCAAAGGCATGATTGTATCCTTTTGATTTGCATTGAATCCTTCAGTCTTATATCTCCGTCTCTTGCCATTTTCTTTTTGCTCGATGCCATTGCAACTCGGCAGCTGAACTATCCATTCCGCTGGACTCGATTGTGATCAGCAACAACGCATTCGCTCCAGCTCCTGGCGACGGATACTATACTACGAAAGCAAAAGGGCGCTGGTCGCTCGCTCGACGACTAAGCCATGGTTTTCAAGTTCAACCGTTCGATCTTCCCTCTATTACCCCCATACCGCGCCGATGAGGGCTTTCAGGCGCCTCCGCCATACACGGATCCGGACGGCATTACACCTTATCTGGGGCTGAAATCGCGATTGTCACAGATCTGGATCAACCGATGGACTGTTCTGATCTTGCTCGTGCTGGTCCGCGTGATTCTGGCGATTGAAAGCTTGCAAGGCAACATGGACAACGCACAGGTGCAGGCCCTGGCCGCTTGCACCAAAGTGGAATCGATGGGCAGTGCCATGGCCTCCATGCCGCACTACATGTCGCAAGGCGTGAACGAGTTGACGGCGAGTGGGATTACCAAGGCGGTCAATGGTCTGGTGGAGGTGCTCCAACTGCTCGTCACCGGCGTGGAGGGCCTGGTGGTGTTCTTCATCAATATGATGGTGCAGACCTACCTTTGCCTGATCACTCTTGTCGTCCGGGGCAGTATTGATGCGGCAACATCGATCGTCAAGGACGTGACATCGTTCCTTGACGACGCCCTGCCCAAGATTGGCAACGATATCACCAAGGCTGCCGATGGCTTCCAAAAAGAGGTCAATAAGCTCACAGACAAGATCAACAAAGCAGTCAGCTTCTTCACTGATGATATCAAGATTCCGAAGCTGGATCTGACGGATCAAGTTGACGAACTAAAAAATCTCAAACTCCCCCCGTCTATAAACGATGCAATGAAGAAGCTCAACAACTCTGTGCCGACCTTTGATGAGGTGAAGAATGCAACCGACAATGCGATCAAGCTTCCCTTTGAATTACTCAAGAAAACAATCGACAGAGAGCTGGGTAATTATACGTTCGACGCGTCGGTCTTTCCCGTTCCTGAGAAGGAGAAGCTGTCGTTTTGCGGGGAAAATGACGGGATCAACGATTTCTTCGATGGGGTCGCTTCCAAGGTGTCTACGGCGCAAAAGGTCTTCATCGCGGTGCTGGTAATTGCGGCAGTGCTGGTTTGCCTGCCGATGGCATATCGAGAGATCCGGACCTGGCGAGCGATGAGAGAGCGATCACTTCTCGTCCGGAAAGAAGCTCACGATCCAATGGACGTGGTGTACATTGTCTCTCGACCGTACACGTCGACTGCCGGAATCAAGGCAGCGAGCTGGTTCAGCGACAGTCGTCGGCAAATCCTGGTGCGCTGGGTATTTGCGTATGCGACGTCAACGCCAGCACTGTTCCTTCTGAGTTTGGGCGTTGCCGGCCTGCTGTCGTGCCTGTGCCAGTTCATCCTGCTGCGCGTAGTGCAGCACGAAGTGCCGGGGCTGGCGGCCCAGGTGGGCGAGTTTGCAGACAAGGTGGTGGCATCGCTGAACCGCGCGTCGGAACAATGGGCTGTGGGAGTGAACAAGGTGATGCAGTCGACCGACGAGGACATCAACGAGCAACTGTTTGGTTGGGTCAACACCAGCACGACTTCGCTGAACGACACTCTCAACACGTTCCTGGACAAGACGCACGACCTCCTCGACGATGCCTTTGGCGGAACACCCTTGGAAAAGCCCGTCAGGGGGGTCTTCAACTGCCTGGTGGAAATGAAGGTGGACAGCATCCAGAAGGGGCTGACCTGGGTGCACGATCATGCCCACATCGACTTGCCGCAGATCCCCAACGACACATTCTCCGTCGGCGCGGCCGCCAGCATCGCCGGTGACAACCCGGACACCCAGAGCTTCCTGGCGAATCCGGGCGACGCCACCAGCGACCAGATCACCGAGGTTGTCGTCGATGTCACCAGCAAGCTGGAGAACAGCATCCGCACCGAGGCAATCATTTCCGGCGTGATTGTGCTCGCATGGGTTCTTATCGTCTTCATCGGCATCGTCCGTGCCCTTATCAAGTGTGTCCGCCGCGACCGCCCACGCGGCGTAGGAGGTGTTCGTCCGGAGTCCCCTTCACCCCACTCCAGCAGCACTGATGCCCCGGCCATGAGCGCCGGCAACGCCGCCGTCGATCGGAACCTCGGCCACGCAGCGTCGCTCACCGAGGCCTACAACCCCAGAAACGCCAAACAATATAATCGCCACGACTCCGACTTCCATGACCAAAAGCTGGGCTTTGCTGGTCAACGCGACTACTCTGCCGCAATATCCCACAATACGCCGGGCCTTGTCCGTGGGAGCACCTACGTCGAGTATGGTGACGAGAAGCATCATTGATCCATAGCTTGCATTCGTTTGGTTGTTTTTTTTTTTTTTTTCTTTTTGTTGGTTGGACTACTCCATACCCTTAAGCACTGCATGGCGGCGCGGCTTAGAGATCATCATTCATCTACCAGAGTCGATGAGTTGGCTGATGATGATGATGAGTTCATTAACACCTGTATCATTATCCAGTATGCACTACTGGTATAGAATCAATCCGAAATGTAAATAGATCACGACAGCATACATCCATTCAAACCAACAGGGAAATTGATTGATCTAGATGACAACGAAGAAACTCTTCTCGCCGTCTTTCGGCAGCACCCGAGCCCGTTCGATGATGGGATCGCCGCAACTGACTCTGATCCGCTCCGGAGTGGCCGGACTGTGCAGCTGCAGGACATCGGTGAGTCCCCACTGGGCCCTCGCAGCCTTGAGCGCGTCGCGAATGGCGAAGAAGACAGCGCTGCCCATGAACAGCGGGGGTTCCCCGACACCGCGGGACCGCTGAATGGTGCGCAGATTCTCCCACTCGACGCCCTTGAGAAGTGAGACGTTGAAGACCTGCGGGATATCGCGGAATGCCGGGATTTTGTAGGTGCCGGGCCCCCTGGTGGCGATCTGCCCGCTGGCGCGGTGCCACAGGCTCTCCTCCGTCGTGAAGAGGCCCTGGCCCTGGATGAACGCGCCCTCGATCTGTCCGTAGTCGATCGCCGGGTTGATGCTGCGGCCGACGTCCATCTTGATGTCTGCGCGCAGACACGTCCAGTCCCCCGTTAGCGTGTCAATCTGCACCTCCGCCGCCGTGACGCCCTGCGTAAAGTAGAAGAACATCTGGCCCTTGTTCTCGCCCCAGACGTACCCGATGTCCGGTGTCCGGTAGAAACCGTTCGCGGAGAGGTTGACCCGGTCCATGTACGCCGCGCGCGCCAGCTCCTTCATAGTCGCGTGCGGCATGCGCTCCCGGTAGGGCTTCAGCCGCTCATTGAGCTGCTGGCAGGCGTTGTAGATCGCGTACCCGTTCAGGTCCGAGCTGGCCGATGCAGCGGTCGCCGAGGTGTTGGCCACTGTGTTCGTCGCCGTTTCCGAGATGTGCACATCGGACAGCGGTACCTGCAGGGCCTCCGCGGCGATCATCGTCATCTTGGTATGGAGGCCCTGGCCCATCTCGGTCCCGCCGTGGGCCACCAGCACGCTGCCGTCTTGGTAAATGTGCACCAGGGCTCCGGCTTGGTTGAGATGGAACGCCGTGAACGAGATGCCGAATTTGGTCGGGATCAATGCCATCCCTCTCTTGGACCACTTGTGTGTCCGGTTGTATTCGTCCACCGCCTTGCGGCGCTCCCAGTAGGAGCTCTCCTCGATGACCTGCTGGTACATGAGCGGCACGAACCAGTCCCGCAGCTCCTGGCGGAAATGGGTCTTGTCGCCGGGCCGGTACATGTTCCGCATCCGCAGGTCGTCCACGGAGATTCCCAGTTGGTCCGCCACCTCAGACATCATGGATTCGCACATGAACATGCCCTGTGGGCCGCCGAAACCCCGGAAGGCCGTGTTAGAGACTGTGTTCGTCTTGCAGACTCGTCCACGGACGTGGACATTCGGGATGTTGTAAACGCCATCGATGTGGGTTAGCGCCCGTTCGATAACGGCACCGGAGAGTTCCTGCGTATGACCACCGTTCGCGTACACATCGGCGTCAAAGGCCAGCAGCTTTCCGTCCTTGGTAACGCCAACCTTCCACTTGCATAGAAACGGATGACGTTGGCCGGAAGTGACGATATCTTCGTCCCGGTTAAGCATGCAACGAACAGGACGTTTCGTTTTGTTGGCAGCTGTGGCACAAATGCACGCCAGCTGGACCGACCGGGTCTCTTTGCCTCCGAAACCACCGCCCAGTCGCTTGACTCTCGCAATCACTTTATTCGCTGCAACGTCGGTAACCCGTGCGACATACAATTGGCTTTCCATTGTCAGCATGCATCCTATGTACGTCGGTCGCTGAACTCACGTTTCTGTAGGATTTTGTGTGGAGCTAAAGACCTCGAATTCGCCATCTTCCGGCTTGGGAAGAACGAGGCAGGCCTGTGATTCTAGATAAAAGTGCTCCTGACCACCCATTCTCGAGACGCCGGTGAAGATGTGGTCGGCCTTCTTAAAAGCTTCCTCGGTGTCACCGTTCTTGATGGACGGACAATGATCGAAATATGAACCGGCTTCGATCGCTTCCTCGATGGTGAGGATGGCCGGTAGTTCTTCGTATTCGATCTTGACGGCCCGTGATCCCTTTTCTGCAAGTCTTGGTGATTTGGCCAGGATCATCCCAATGGGTTGACCAGCAGTAAACACCTCATCCACTGCAAAGAATTGCTCGTCACTAACAACGGCTCCCCACCAGTTCGCTTCCGGAGAAGGGAGGTCTCGGTGATCGACAAAGTCGTAAACACCGGGAATCTCGAGAGCAGCGGAATAGTCAACGCTGCGAATCCTCGCCCGCGGTTTGGTGGACAGCACAAGGCAACCGTAGAGCTCGTTCTTCTGCGGCGGGATGTCATCCGTGTACTGAGCCTCCCCGGTGCATTGTTTCAGAGCGGAAACATGAGCTTGAGGTTTTCCAACGATATTCTTCTGGTATGCTACCGATGCGTCCAGGTCCTTTGAGCCAGTCGAAATCGACCGCTCAATCTCTCTGATAACATCAGGATCGACGTCTTGCTTCAGGTCCTCAAAGTTGGAGAGGACGTCGTAGAAGAAACGATAGAAATACCCCAAGGCAAGAGATTTGCGATACGTTGCCATGCCACCAGGAACACTGTATGGCAAGTCAAAATCCCTTTCCAGAGCACTCATAACCCCTTCGAGAGTACTAGGATCGGTAACATTCTTGCCCAGGATGTAATTTTCAGCCTCCTTCGCCGATATAGTCATCGGAGCCATTCCGCCATACACAAAGCTAGCGCCGAGGACGTCATGCGACGGGGAGAGTGACACTCGCAAAGCTGCATTCACAATGGCAATATCGTCGTCCTTTCGCTTAGATTGCTTGTATGTTCGGATATAGTCTCGGTCACCAGATATTGGAATCCGTAGAGCAACAATGACGGCATCTGGAGGGAGAGCTGTTTGACGGTAGCCCTTGAAAAACTCCGTCATGGGAATTTCAGTCTCCTTCGCCAAAGACTTCGCCACGAGGACGGTGCCAGTAGCCACGAAGATGGGGTTCAAATCCGAAATAGGCGATGCTGTCGCGAGATTTCCGGCCGGTGAGGCGACATTTCGGACCTGTCGTCCAGCAAAGTAGCGAAGCTGTTTCCTGATGGCAGCGAATGGTTGGCCCTGGACAGGGCCGTACCGATTAAGAGCCTCGTCACAAATCCATTCTAGATCCGTCAGGGACACGTTCGCACCGAGACGCAGGTGATCATGATGGAACGAGTATGAACGAAGCTCGGCAATGTCGCCGACGTACACGGACGGATCGTATTGCATTGCCTTGAACTTGATCTCGATTTGGGTTTCTGTGCTGCCACCGACAAGTTTCGCATGCGGGCATACGTTCTTGATTTCCAGCAACTGCTGCAGCGTCACCGGCCGATACCACTTCTTCCATTTGTTACCGAAGACCAGGGGCTTGAATTCGTGCTTTCTCAGCGCTGGCGGGAAAATCAACTCGGTGTCGGGATTGTATGGAATGAACTGAGGTTTCGGCAGGTTGAGATCCTTGCCGTTGACTCCATTCGGCATGTTGGGCGCCTTGCAACAGCCGCCCGTGCCATCTTTCTTTTCCATACAACACCCAGATCCCCCATTTACCATGGCATTCTTGCATCCGCGAGCGGAGAAACTTTGAGCCGCATCTAGTATAGGACGATAGCCTGTACACCGGCAAAGGTTGCCATCAAAGGCCTCCTCAATCTCAGGTTCAGACGGTTGTGGGTTATTCCGCAAGAGAGCGTAGAGACTCTGCGGAACCATGAATCAACGGCCTCCTCGGGCTAAATAAAGAGGACGCACCATCACAATACCTGGCGTACAGAACCCACACTGACTCCCATTGCCCAGTGCGATCCTCTGCTGAACTGGATGTGGGTTCTTGACATTCCCAATGCCCTCGACGGTGATGACATGTTTCCCGTCGACGCTGACGACCGGCGCCAGACATGCATTCACCGAAGCGTGATAAAGCTTTCCTGTCGTGGGATTTACATACGAGACCACCTTGACAGATGTGTCAGCCCGGTTCTCGATGGACCCCACTGTGTTAAGTGCAAGCAGACATATCACATACCACTGTGCAAGCGCCGCAACCACCCTCCGCACAGCCCAGTTTGGTCCCTGTCAGCCCGATCCCGCGCAAATACTCCAACAGGGTCAGTTCTGGATCGACGTCATCCAACACCACTCGGGTCCCGTTGAGATAGAACCGGATCGTGTCATCGTAGTCCTGGGTGACCGCAGCCAAATCGGCGAGCTGACCAGCAGCGACGGTAGATTTTGTCGAGATCTTGCACACAGTCATGATGAAGAAGTGTAGTAATGTTGATGTATGTAAATCAGGATGCGGTCAACGGAATCAAAACAACTGAAGGTGCTTCAGCCCGTCATTCCAGTCATGGCGAAGCTCTCCACCTTTCGTTGCGGGGGATAAGGCGAGCGAATGGATAAGCGTTGCCAAGAATAGCAGCGTGCCACTTTGGCCCACAATGACCCACATAAGTCATGTGATAGATCCAGATTGGAAAGTTGCTTAGGGCTCTGAGCTTCTATAACCCTAATGTGCTCCGTGTACTCCGTACTCCGTACATACTCGAATAGGCGCGACAGATCACGCCCTCAAACGTACCTGGACAGGAAATACTCTGTACTGGAAAGAAAATAACTCCAAGTCCAAGAATCGAACCCTCAGTTTCTCAAACCAGCCACACACCAGCCACAATGCAGCGCCGATGCATCGGTACATCTCAACCTGAACCTCGGAGAGCTCAAAGCATCATTCAAATCACCAAAATTCCATCAACTCCAATCGAAACACATCATAAACGTAGTTCAAATGACTCGGTAGAGCTCTAAAATCCATCAATGCTGAAAATAGAAAGTCTTCGTAGCAAAAAGTAAAAGAGTTAAAGGTGCCTTCTTGAATCTCCCTCAAGTTTGACCTGGCCTTTAACTCCCCATATCATCATCGGCGCAACAGGGTTCCAGGCTGGGGAGATCAGCCACCCTTGCAGCTCGAAAGCTGTAGGCCTTTACCACTAGGCCATTGCCCCTAGACATGTACTGGGGCTCTGGATTTTGTGAGTGATAACTGGCCATCGACATGCCTCGTTGGGAAGGATGGGTCTGATTTGCTTTGTTTGGACAACAGGTTGGTATTCACTGTGAGACACTAAAACTAAAACAATGCATATTGAAGTAGTTCAAGGCCGACTACTTGGACTCGGTGACCTCGTTTTGGTCTGTCGCTAACAGAAATGATTCATTTGATTGCCCGAAGGTCTAGGGTTCTGTTAGAAAGAGGTTCTGACTCGGGCTATTGGGCGTCCGTCGCCGACCCTCCGGGAGCTCGGCGCGATCGGATGAAGCAGCCCGAGCCGTCGAGGCGTGGATCAATCTATCCATTGCAGCGTTCATGCAAGTTCAAACGGGCCACGGATCGCTGCTCCAAATGGAGGACTGAAGCCATGGATCTAGTCCGTTATGGCGTACCAGTACTCTCACCCTCGAGTACTAGGACTGCCTGGTCGACGGAATGTGCAGGACGCTCGAGCCCCACGTCCAATTCTTGCGGCACATTGGTATCAGAACAATAGAGTCCGGACACCAGCAAAATCCTTCTCCTGTTCCTGCCACTGCTTCCGCTCCAGAGTGCTCCGTTTCCTAGAGCTACTAGTCAACACGATGCGGATATAGGTCATATCATCAGTACACATACCAAAAAGCACGAACAAGCCGCCAGATTTCAGTATCCATCAAATTCCACGCCTCAGCTATCCCCCGAATGCCAATACGATTCGAAGTTTTGACCCGGGTAGTCTCCAGGGCTTTGCCGATGAGCTCGTTTGCTGTCTGTAGGGATGCGTCTTGAACTTTGGCCTGGACCATGCTTTCTGGGGTTTCATCATCTCTAGGTAGTCTGAAACCAAGTCGCCACTTCAAATCGTCAAGAAAAGTGGACGGAAGTTCCATTCCAGTCTCGGGAAGGTCCTCAAGCGTCATCCAGAAGGTACGCGAGAAGGCGACCTCGCCGGCAACGGCATCCCTCAATGCCATAACGCGGGACGCGCTACCACGCTCAGGCTCAAGGAGATCTTTCGTCACCTCATGCAGCCAAGGATCCCGCGGGGTCTCGCGTCGGATGTATCTGGTAGTGACATGATTGGATCCACGTAGGAGGACGAGCAAGGTGTAGGGATGTGGAACAACACCGATAGTGTAATGATCGTCGGAATCAATGAATGAGGGCGCTACGGTGATGGGACTCTTCTTGGACCTGGAAGTGCATGGCTGACACGATGGGTAGAAAGGTGGACATGACTGCGGAAGAACAGATCGAGGGCACTTTGCCAGGGTCTTGGCCAGGTGCATGGCAGGTTCAACCAAGGCGGTTGTATTATCTGGGAAGGGCTTCAGCACGGTAAAACCCGACTGGAAGCCGTCGAGGAACGTATTGTGGAGATGAGCATTGATCAGTTCTGCCAGCAAAAGGTGCCGAGTAGCTGTGGACTCTGGGTGTCGCTCAGCCAAAGCAGGGTACATAGACTCGATTGTATCTGTTCCGTAGTAGGCCAATGAAGTCGTTTTATTCACGCTGAGAAGCTCTGCAGGAATGAAATCCAAGATCGACTTCGGTTTCCCATCGACTCCCTTGCTCGCGGCCTTGTTGCCACTATCATTCCTGACATTCTTGATCGCTTCCCTGATTGCCTCATTGATCTTGTCTTTACCACCAGCGAAAAACGCAGTGCCAAGTTTATCGATGCGGGTGAGACGGCTTTCATCAACACCACGCCGGAGGTTAGAGAGGAAGTCATCATCGTAACGTGCCATCGGGACACACCGCCAATCGACCAGTAGACCGGTGCCCATGTGACCCCAGGCGAGCCACTTCAGAAAGTCTGACTCCAGGGCCGGGTCCAACTTGGCCCGCGCAACCTCCTGGTAAAGGGGATTAATTCTCGCCTCGCTTGCGACGAGTACTACCGGCTGGAACCCCTTTGCATACCACGCTCGGCGCCATGTCAACAGCAGCTCGTCATCTGCCTCCCGTTCTTCACTGTTGCGTTCAGAATCGGGCTGGTAGAATGTATACACGACCTGTCTCTTGGGCGAGGGCGGAATGGCCGTTTGCTCCTCCTCCGGTGTGATCGACGGGGAGAACGGGTTCAGCCATTTCCAGTGACTATACGAATTGGACACCCCGCTGTTACTGTTCTGCGCCAGCGTCTCGCGGGCTCCGGTACTGATGACGAGGCGCAGATTGTCCACAGTTGGTAATTTTGGGCGAGGAATCCACTCTGATGGACGGAGACTTGCGGTCTTCGAAAAAGGAGTCTGCTGAACTGAGTCTGGAGAATCGAGGAAGAGCAGTAGCAAGACTACTATCAGCCCAATGATGGCCAGTGAAGACGATCTGTGACGGAGCATGGTTCCGATAGAGCACTATCCATCTAGGACGTTTGTCAACGAAAACCGAATATCTCAGCGCATAGGTATTGCAGCCAGAGACACAGAAACAAGAAATATACTGAGCATTTTGAATGAGTTGAAGGGGATTTGGTCTGTTTTGCCGTCTCCGGAAGATTTCATGTTTGACTCTGACGTTGGGGGCCTAATTATTCTCACAAGTGAACCCTAGAAGGATCATCTCAGAAGAATAGATGCGCCAATCGGTTCCTTGCAGAGAGGATTGAACCGTTGGTCACATGGGGGCCAAGAACCTAACAACTGAAGTGCCGAGGGAGTTTCATCAATTTAACACACTCAGTCGTTCTTCATTATTCCACTCTCAAGGGCCAAGTCCAATATCAACCTTTATCCAGTTATCCATTAGTTCATCACTTCCTCACCCTTTTGGTAGCTCTACGATAGGTAGGCCTACCATCGCAGAAGCTAGACGCGGATGTTGGCATCCCTTTGCCTCCGACTTATCCTCCACGTCTGGGCTGAAGACGAATTACTCCCGATGAGATCCATGACATGAATCCTGGTGGCCATCTAATTTTCGACGGGTTGATTAAGTGGAGTTACTTAATACCGGAGATGTTAATACTATTGCGCGGGATCGGTGGAAAATTGAACCTAGTTTACTTTCTAGAGCACCCACCCTCGCACCTTGGCTGACATCATACTGGATCGTATCCTAATACGAGTGAGTACTCAGCAAATCTGTAGCTTACTCGTCCAATGGTGCTTACCAACAGTCCAGAACAATACAGCAAGAACAAGTCACCGTCTATGTACATTACATTCTAGGTCTATATATCACTAGTAACACACTGTAGAACCTCCTCCACAGCCCAATCCAACACCTCTGTCATCGGAATCCTGCCCTGTCCCGGCGCAACCCTAACGCCAGCATCGGTGCGGACATTGACGGCCTGACCGGCTAGTCGCAGGAGTTCCTGTTCAGTTTGATCTTGACCAGCGGCGAACCGAGCATCTAAGGACGGCGATCTTGACCCATCCTCCTGTTGTTCGTCCTCTGGAAGCAATAGCCAAGCATGGTCGCGAACGTATCGCGGCCAGACAATGTCATCAACGTATCCGGGGGGGTCGGTCCAGAAGTTCTGATGCTCCGGGAGCAGCTCCTGCCCATTCTTCTCCAGATCGACGGGCTCTAACCCTTCCATGCCGGGAATCTCTTCACCCGGTTCCTTCACGGGCGTCGGCGCGGGCCCGATCGTGACGTACCCACTACGCGCTTCCCGTCTGGCTTTGACAAGATCATACGGCGCCGGGAGGAACAAATGAAGATGCATTTTCTCATGCACAGGGCGGAGGACATGCTGCGGAGCCTCGGACGGCGGCGGCGCGTACAACAAAAACCCTTCCATGAACGCGACTACCAGTCCCTGCTGGTTTTCAGAACCTGCTTCGGACAGTCGAGCGCTGACCGCGGCTCGGAGCTTCTCGATTTGGGACCTGTCCACGCCCGGGTCCGACGCAGGATTCTGATCCTCTTTGCTCCGGAGCCGCGGTGGGAGCGTCCCATGTTCGCGTACGTATCCCAGCGAGGCGGTCAGGAAGGAGACATTGATAGCTCCAATGGTGTCCCAATCCTGGACTTTCTCGCCCTTCGCCGTTGTGGTGACCGGGATCCTGAGTTCCGTAGGCCTTGCTCAGCGCGAGCCAGTCTCAATGACTCGAGATAATAATTCATGGAACGTACTTGTCATCGGGATAGTAAAAGTCGTCCTCGTGGATGATGAACGTTCTAAGTTTGCCTTCAATTGCGAAAACCTCTCTCAACAGCCGCGCCAGGGTCGTTTTCCCGCTGGACGAAGGCCCCGAAATCCCAATTATGATGGTCTTTGGCCCCGCCGACGGTTGGGCGGCGGCCATTTTGTCGCCCTGCCGAGCCAATTTTCAGGAGTGAATCTTTGGGCTTCCTGAGCACGATGGGACGATGAGCTAGTGCGGGGCTAGTCTACGCTTGGTACCCGATAAGATAACGATAAGATAAGGATTGGAGATGGCTTCAACTACTCCGTACTCCATACAGTGCTTCTTATTTCCAAAGACGGGAATCATCTGGAATCATTCCTCCCTCCCTGACTCCGTTATGAGGTATTCAAATACTTTACCGAATCTTTGATAGGACTTCCAATAAGACCTGCCATGCCCAAACCATAACTCCTAGCCCATGGGTACTAGTAGTATCCTCCCACTACAGGAATCAAGACCACAATTATCCACCAAATAAGCTCTTCACAGGCGCTTCATTGCCGCTCTTTGTCACACTCGCTGGAGTAGGCGGCGTCCACGGTGAAAACTTCTTCGTCGGGGACTCGGAGCTGAACCGGACGGCCTTGCGCTTGGTCGGCGTTTTCGGGGTCATAGGCGTTGGTGGTGATGCCGCCGGCATGTCCGCATGGTCGTCGGGAATCGGAAGCTCATGGCGGTCAAAGAACCCCACAGCTTCTCGAAGGTAGGCAGGTTCTGCATCATCTCCGTCGTCCGGTAACGGAATGAACCGCTCCCGCTGGATGATCGCGTTCATCGTCGGGTCGTCCAGCATGTCCTTCTCGGCATGCCGCAGTTCGGAGCTGGTCATCTCCTGTCGTCTCCGTAGCATCTTCTCCTCGAGCGTGCCCTTGAGAACTAGCGTTTCGACGAATACCGGTCGGGTCTGACCGATACGGTGAGCGCGCTTGATCGCCTGGCTTTCCACGTTTGGTCGCCAGATTGGATTTACTATGAACACCCGAGACGCGCGGGCGATGTGCAGTCCATGAGCAGCCTGTCTCAGGTCTAGAAGCAGAACCCGAACGCTGTCGCCCTCCTCGAAGAGTTGCAGGTACTCCGTCTTGAGTGTAGCCTTCAATGAGCCAGCGTAGATACGGAAGTCAATACCAAGCAGTTCGAGACCTTCCGCAATCCAGAATGCAGTGTTGTTGTTCTCATAGAAGATGATGATCTTTTCCTCCTTGTGCAATTCTTGAACCCTGTCCAGCAGGTACGTGAGTTTCGCAGACGCTGTGCCAAGGAGTTTCGTCCGTGAAAGCGGAGACTCGGCCGGTAGTCGTTTCGTCAGGCCCTTGGAGAAAGACTTTCTTGAGGACTTGTGTTCTTCAGGCTTGTTTCTTGGAGTGAGATTATCGGCAGTTACGGCAACATGGCCGCTCGTGGAGGACTTATTATTTCCCGTCCGATCCAAAATTTTGCGACGAGCCACTATTCCTTCACCGGCGAGGCCTTCCGCCGGGTCATCGGCAGTGAGATGCGACGTCACAAACTTCTGAGCAAACCGTGCCTCGGAAATCCCGAGTAGCAAAGGCTTCTCTGTGTTCTCATCGGGCGTGAGACTCCACAGCGCGCGAGCAGCTTCAGGAAAATCTTGCAGGTATACTCCGAGCTCATGGAAGCGACAAAAGGCCATGTAACTCTTGCAGTTGAGTGCCAATCGTCCAATTTTCAAGCCATCCACCAACAGCTCGATGTCCTCTGGAGGAATTCGGTCCCGATTTTTCTCCAGGTATGTCGAGGCCAGCTCGACTGTGGACTCAATGTGTTCCTTCTGAAATCCGGTCCACCAGAAACCCGCCTGTCGCAAGTTGTTGATGACCTGACTAAGATATTTTCGATTCCGGCTATGGAACATGTAGTCCTGATCCTGTCGCTCGGATGTGACCGCGTTGACCGTTAAGAACAACAGGAACATATTAATGGTCAGTTTGTCGTAGAACGTAGGCTCGAGGTGAACCACCGAATTATGCAGTCTCGGCAAGGGTATCTCGCGATCAATGACCTCCAATCGGTGTCGCACAACAAGGCCCTGGAGAACAGCTCGCAGAGATGGCGACTTCCTCCGCTTACCATCCGGACCTACAGGCTTGATGTATTTTGCCCAGTTCGCGGGGTCGTGGTTGCGAGAATTGGACCACGGTTGCAACTTGAGGTATTCCACGACGACGAGTCGCAGCTTGTCCAGATCCTTCAGCTCTTCAGCTAATGACTCTGTCCGTTTTCGAGACTGCAGGACGGATGACGCTACGTCCCCGGGCAATTTTTCGTCATCGGACACGGTTTCCAGAGACGCCAAGCTCATTTCCAGACCATAAAGACCGGTAGAAGGAGTTCCGGAAACAATCCATCGCCGTTCAACATGCAGCTGGTCAAGCATGTGAATAGCATTTGTCTTATGGCCATGACCGGCAAAGTTATGGCCTTCGTCTACGATGATGCGCAGCCAGTGAAACTTCTTCAGCGGTGATTCACCGGTCGCGACGGTGGGAGCAAGACTGGCCTCGGCATCGCCGGCTTCTTTTTCGAAGCGAGGCTGGGAGAAAAGAATCACATCGTAGTGTAGAAGCTGCTCCGCAGAAGGAGTTTTATCATCTTTCGAGCGAAGGACAAGAACTCGCAGACCGGATGTGTGCATTTCAATTTGTGACAACCACTGGTCCACAAGATTTTGAGGCACGACTACAATGGTTCCTGAGTTGAGCACGAGATGGGTGGGTGGTGGTCGCGTCTTCCATCCCTCTCGACTCTGGTATCTTGACGGTGGAGGAGGGATCACGTAATGACCGCGATTCCTTTCACACGCCTGGATGCAGCGATTGAAACTGAAACCAGCTTGGCTCAGTGTCCGAAAATGGCTTTCCCAGGGGACAGAGAATCGGCCAGCCGTGGAGGCAGCCATGTCCATCAACGACCCGGTAGTAGGGCGAGTTGGACATGACTCCATATACTCGATTGGAATCTTTGGAACATGGCCTCGCGTAGCTAGGATGACCGCCAAACAGATCAGGGTTTTCCCGCAGCCCATTGTCTCTGCAAGGATTCCTGCAATGATGGATCAGCGACTGTATCCGGAAGGGCAATAAGTTAATGGACTCACCTCCACAAGCTTCCGAGTACAATCTCTTCTCGCGAACAATATTTCCCTCTTCCTTGTCATAGTAATACTCCTGACCCGTCGGCGTGTGGGAGACCTGCAAGCGAGGATCCAGCATCTGCTTGGGCTGGACCTCCCTCTGAATCATCGTAGCCGCTGTGCGAGCCTGGAACGGGTACAGTGCAGTTCTTAGGCCATCGACGCCCTGGGCCTCATCAATAGGCGTGCCACTTGTGCTTGCTAGAACTCTGCAAATTGCCTCCCGCCCATACCAATCACGCACCTCATCAACCTGGGCATCCGGGTTGTCCAAAGTATTGAAGATATACCAAAGAGATTCTTCATCTCCTGCACACTGGCTACCCGGCGCCGAGGAATGGCTGAAATCTCCCTCCCAAGCTTCGGGCGATTTGTCGACTGCGGACATGACTACTTTCAGTGCCCGCCGAAGAGATGGGCTATCCCGAGGCATTGCATTGCGCGCAACGTCATCGGGCAGCACATGGACGCGAACAAACGACGGAGACCCTGCGTGATCGGGCCATTCGCATCTGATCCAGCCGTGTCTCTCCAGTCCGGCCAGTTCCGCCTCCGGGAACGTTCCGGCGTCTTTTCTCAGGACGCCAACCGGAATGTATTCGGCAGCTGCCACAGATCGGCCGCCACCGCGACCCCTGGCTTGAGGAGCCATGATCAACTGCACGATCCGTCCATGCCGCCGACAGTTCGACGGCTGGGTATGCCTATAACTACTGTCGTATGAACCTGGAATGAGGGTTGAGGCTCTTGAGCTCTGATTGGCTGATGATGGCCTGGTCTGATGCTGACTAATTTGGCGGGCTTGGCGCAATGAAGCAGCTCTCTTGGCGACTTGGCCAGGCGGCATCTCCATACTGTTGGATGTAGTGCTTAGTCAGCACTCGCTTAGCTTGTCCAGCTCTTGTGCAGTCCACCATTCGGGGGCTTTATTCTCTTGGTGGTTCTCTACATGTATCTAGGTCATTAGTCATCCATAGATTCATACATTCATTCGGACGTCTAGTTCCACAGTTATGAGCCCGGTTCTCTCTTTCTGAAGGGACGGGTTCTCATTTCTTGCGAGTTCTTGTGGAATTTGTGTTGTCGTGACGGTCTCCGAGTGTGCAGCGAGGCACTTCGACCCTTCTATTGTGCCCTGGACCTGCGAGAGAGATAGCGCAGTGAGGCACACGGATTCACTCTTGGTGCCGTGGACCTGCAACGGATTGACGACGACACGCCGACTTTCTTCCTCTAATCTTCCACGGGAACTCCTTGACTTGCAACAATGGACGGCCCCAAAAAGATCATCCTGACGTCCCACCGTCAGTGGGATGCCTGGTTGGCGATGGTGAAGCAGATGGCCACCATCCACCAACTATGGCAATACATCGACCCGGATGTCGAAAATCCACCACCGTTTGAGTCACCACTGCCTCCAAGACCTCAAGATGTGAACGCTTCTGCCTCGAGAATTACTGACCTCAATTCTGAGGAGCGTGATTTGTATAAGTTGCTGATTCAACAGCACGCTCTTGAGGTTGACGCATGGAGTGGCAAAGACAAAGCTATGAAAGCCTTGCATGAACTCGTCTGCTCTACCATTCCAATTGGAACCTTGACCCGCCTTCTCTCTCTTTCTGATGATGATGGCTCCAATAATGCCCGCGCGGTTCATACCCTCCTGCAGACGCTCAAAGCAGAATATGCGCCGACGATATTGGATCACCGGCAACGGATCGCCGATGAATATAACCGGCTAAAGCAACCACCCCGTGGTCGAAACTTGATCGCATGGATAGACCAGTGGAAACTAATCAAACCAAAATTGGAGGCTGCGGGCTTGAGTGAGTCTCTTACGTTCATCCCAGACTTCCTCAACGCCAATATGAGTGTCGACCCGAATTTCACCTCTTCGCGATCCACCGATGCCCTTCGTGGCAAGATTCCGTGGGACGAACTGTTGGACGATTTTCGTCTTCACTATCGCTTTCTAGGCGGCTTGAGTCAAAATCCACCTTTGAAGCCAAACTCGGCGGTAAAGCTGTGACTACGCCTGCTCCGGGGAAGCGTGATAAGAGTCCAGCAACTAGTCCCGCTAGAAGATCTACCAGAAGTACTGCGAGACGTTTTCAAACAAAAACTTGTCTATGTGGGGACAATCATAAGTTTGTCAACTGCCCATACCTAGTTCCAACGGCCAGACAGCCAGATTGGAACGAGGATCCTACTGTTCGCCGCAAGGTGGATGAAGCTATGAGCGACCCAAATACAAGGGCACTCGTCGAAGGCATTCTTGCGAAAGCCCAGGTCGTTCCCAATACGCGTGGTGCCCCGGCTCCCAACCAGTCTACGGAAACCCAGTCGCAGCTTCTATCACCGCCAGACATTGGATCAAGCCGCTTTGCGATGGCATCTACTGTCTCCTTCACATCTACAGCGAATAACGACCCTCTCTATTGGAGTATCATTGCCGACTCGGGAGCCAACGTCCACATCTTCAATGAGACCTTGAGGGACCGTCTTTATAATGTGCGCAAGGCACAACCATGGGAGCACATACGGCACGGAGATACGAGGACTCCTATTGAAGCCTTTGGGGATTCTTATGTCCGGTGCGATAATGGTGACACGATTGCTCTTCGAAATGTGGCCTATATCCCTGGTTTTCAGGCTAGCCTGGTATCCCTTCACACGGCAGTCCATGCTGGTTTCTCCTTTCATGTCTCTCCTCAGGGCCTAGATCTTTTCTACCCTGACGGGACGAAGGCCGCTTCAGCTTCTCTGACAGACTCTGGGTTCGTTCTGGAGTATCATGGCAAGGATCGAACGGCCTTTGCAGCCAGGAAATCCTCCCAACCCTTACACTCGTCAGCACCTTTCGATCTCTGGCGAGCTCGTCTGGGCTGGCCGAGCATTGAGGCCATGACTCATTTACCGGTAGCTGCTCAGGGTGTCACCATCACAGACTTGGATCAGGCTCGTCAAAAAGCAGTCCCCACTCCCCTCAATGAGGCTTATGAGCTAGCCAATCCCCAGCGGCAACCTAGTCGACGAACCCCCGAACATCCTCCGTCATATCCATTCGAGCATTTACACTTTGACATAGTCAATGAGTCTCAGCTAGGATTTGACGGAACGACGTCCATCCTTCACTACTATTGTCCCTTTGCTCACTTCCATGTTGTGTGGAACCCCTCTATCGAAAGAGCCAGATCTCTCAGTCTGTCCGGGACTTCGTTGCTTATGTTGAGCGCCAGTTTGGCACCAACGTCAGGGAACTCCATTCAGATGATGAGCAGGCCCTGAATTCGGAATTTACGACTTGGGTTATAAGAACAGGCAGGCGTCCCGTTAAGTCTGTAGCCCGTACACCTGAACAGAATGGGGCGATTGAGCGGGCGGGCAGGACATTGAGTGAGACACAACGGTTCCTGCTAATCGATGCCAAATTGCCTGCAAACCTGTTCCCGGAAGCCTGGGCTGCGGCTGCATACTTGGTTAACAGGACACCCAACCGGGCCCTTGGCTGGCGTACCCCTTGGGAAGTGATTTGGGAATGGATGAGATCTGAGGGGAAGTCCCGTCCAGTCTCTGTTAGGCCAAACCTGGCTCATCTTCGTGTATATGGCTGCCGTGCATATGCGCTTGATCATAAAGTGTCTAGAGGGCGCAAGTCGGTGCCAAGAGCTCATCTTGGATATCTGGTTGGTTATGAAGCCTCAAACATCTTCCGCGTCTGGGTCCCACACTTAAAACAAGTCTTCCGCGTCCGAGATGTTCGCTTCGATGAAACCAAACGGTTTGATCCCAACAATCCCCACGTCGAGCCAACATTTCGGGAAGAAGTAAAAGAACTTGTTGAGACCCTCCATATCCCGGAAGTTCCAGTCTCTGCTGCCAACCGAAAATCTGTTGTGTTTCTGGATGATCTACCGCCTCCTCTACCGTCGACGCAAAACGCACCTGCGTCCGAACCCCAGAAGGATCCACTAGACAACACGCGCTTGCATCAATTTCTGCCTACACCGGATTCCACTCCTGAGCCTTCGGGTCCTTCAACTACGCCTAATACCGAGATTCCACTAAATGACCCTGGTCATCAATTGCAGTGGGAGCTTGATAATCTGGTGGACACGAACGGTTCGGTCTCTACTTCTGATATACCACCTCATATCCCCGGCAGTTTTGACCCAAGTCCCCCACGGCCTACCTCCTCTAGACGGAAGTCAAATAAGGCACCACGGAGCAGTGAAATCTCGGGAGACGTTTCCGAAAGAAATATTGTGGAGGGCAAACGACGTCGACAACCTAGATCTCACTCTGGTAATGCTCCTCTACGCGCCTTTCACACTTCCTTGTTTTATGCCTTTAACGCGACAATCGATCCGAAGACAGTCCACAGATCGGATCTCCCTCCACCTCCTCGCTCCTGGAATGACATGATCCGCCACCCGTTTCGCGACAATTGGTTCGCAGCGTGTACCACAGAGATCAAAAAACTTGAGGAACGAGGCACGTACAAGGTCGTCTCGATACCGTATGGCAAGCAGATTGTCCCTTTGATGTGGGTGTTCAACTACAAATTTGATGATGACGGCTATCTCATCAAGTTCAAGGCGAGACTGGTAGTCCGTGGTGACCTTGTGGAGCCAAATGGTCGTCGTACAAGGTCCGACACTTTGGCGGCTCGCACAGCCAGGGCTTTGCTTGCCATCATGACGTACTTCGACATGGACGCCCGGCATTTTGATGGGGTCAACGCCTTTCTCAATAGCTACCTCGACCCGGATGAACAGGTCTACTGTTTTCATCCGCCTGGTTTCAAGCAACGAGGTACTGTTTGGCAACTCATCAGAGCGCTCTATGGGCTCCCTCGTTCCCCATATCTGTGGTTCCGCGAACTATCCAACACACTGAAAACTTTTGGCTTTCGCCAGGTTATGGAGGACAAATGTCTTCTCACTAATGGCCGCATCATTATCTTCTTTTATGTGGACGACATAGTGGTCTTGAACCGCAGGGAAGACCGGGCAGAGGCAGATGCAGTCATTGACCGACTCAGTCGGAAATACGAGCTCCGCCCTATGGGGGACCTAGAATGGTTCCTTAATATTCGAATCACCAGAGATAGGGACCGGCGGATCACCTGGATGACCCAGGATGCCTACATTGAAAAGATGCTTCGCGATTTCCACATCGCTCCTGGGCCTCGAGTGCAGACTCCGCTCTCTCATGATGCTTCTGAGTATCGGCGGTACCAGGGACTAGCCTCCGCTGAGGATGTTCACCGGTATCAGCGCAAGATTGGGGCACTGATTTATCCAGCTACTATGACACGCCCCGATATTGCTTTTGCAGCAAGTTTATTGGCCAGATTTATGACCAATCCCTCACCCTTCCATGAGCGCGAAGTAGACAGGCTGATGTGCTACCTTCGAGACACAAAGACCCTGTCCCTTTGCTTTCGCGCTACTGGTGATTCAGTCTCTTCTGTCAAGGTTTGGGAGGGCTCTAGCGATGCTGCATACGCTGATGATTTAGACACTCGTCGCAGCTCGGAGGGATATCTCTTCAAGCTCTTTGGTGGGCCTATTGACTGGAAAGCCACCCGCCAGTCCACGGTCACCACCTCAACAACTGAGGCCGAGTTACTTGCTGCGTGTCATGCAGGCAAGGAAATCTTCGCGTGGAGACGCTTCTTTGCTCAGCTTGGGTTTGATCCTGGTGAAGACCTTGACCTGATATGTGACAACAAAAGGGTGACAGACTTGGTGGCCAATGAGGCACCGATGATTTCGACTCGTTTGCGCCATGTTGACATTCACCAGCACTGGCTTCGAGAACGAGTACAAGAAGGGTCCCTGCGTATTCTTTGGGTAAAGACTGCAGACATGCCTGCCGATGGACTTACCAAGCCGCTCGCTTCCCTTCAGAGACATCACCGTTTCATCCAACTCCTAGGTATGTCCAATTGCGCTCTTGACTAAGTGTGACTTTTTGTTAGACCTGCGCCCATTCTCTCGCTTTGTGTGTTTATTCTTCGAGCATTATCTGTTCATTCCTTTGGTACCTGTCTGTTTGACTTCTTGCACGTTCTCTTTTGTTCCCGGCACTGCGAGCTGGGAGGGGGTGTGTTGGATGTAGTGCTTAGTCAGCACTCCCTTAGGCTTGTCCAGCTCTTGTGCAGTCCACCATTCGGGGGCTTTATTCTCTTGGTGGTTCTCTACATGTATCTAGGTCATTAGTCATCCATAGATTCATACATTCATTCGGACGTCTAGTTCCACACATACCTACGGGGTCCCGTGCTTGGATAACAATCGTGAGGAGGTAGGTTTTAGGTAACTAGCCCTAAACCCTAAATAGTGCAGGGACGACCAAACGAGATGCGAGACGCGATTGATTTAATTTCGCTTCTAGGAAAGCAAAAGAAACAATTCGTAATCGTTTCCCAGAGTCATAATAATACTCCTAAACCGACTACCTACGGTACTACCCTCGTAGGAAATCTTCAATTTCGAAGCCGATTCGTCGCAGAGCTTTCTCGTCAATCTCCTTTGGCGAGTCACGAGCCCGGCGAACGATGAGCGTACGCGCATCGTTCAGACGAATCTCCACAGGGTTTCCCGGTCCATATTGATCCACTTCAGCCTGGTCACACTCCCGGACGTGGATGGTAACGTCGGGACCAACACAGGCCCGCCAGAGCGAAGCCATCCACTGCCAATGGTCGATGGGAGCATAGCAATCGCTGATTGGAGTGGAGCAAGCAAAGGCATCGGCTGTGGTGAGCTGATACCGTGGAACCAAGGCGATTGGAAGAGGATCCGGTGCTCTTCTTGTTTGTTGATCTGATATCGATCTGCCGTTGGACTGCACTCGAGGAGATTTGGGATCCTTTCGCGACGAATCCTGTTCGGTCTCATGGGCGGCTGCATTCTCATCTCCGGAGGCTTGAGGCTCGGGCCGCGGAGGTTTCTGATTGACGAACTGAATGATCTCGTTGGAAATCCGATGCCAGGACGAAATCACATTTAAGTACTCAAGAGTGGCGTCTCCCATTACGCCTGATTTCGACCCGCTACTCTGCGACCGAATATCGGGCCCTTCGAAAACTCGAACAGCGTAGTTCCCATCTTTGATTAGGAGTGATCCAAGATGTTTTAGTATCGTATTGACCAGGGTCGTTTCTTGACCCTCAACGGCAATCACAGCCCCTCGCGGCGGCCCATTGGGATCTCGAGGCAGCGGGGGAGAGATCTTCGCCAGAGCTCTTATTCTATATAACACTGGGAGACTCATTACCATGGCCTCGACGTCATCCTGAGCTTTTTTGGCCGGGGTGGAGCCGCTGGTCTTCAGCGGTGGAAGGGTCAAGCTGGGATCATAACGCGTGGCACCCTCATCCGGCCGGCGTGTTCTGGCAGTCTGTGTGGACGAATATGACTGCCGCGGGGATGAGATCGAATGTGATACAGGATCAGAGATGCTTTGACGGTGCAAGGTGTCACGGTTAAGTCGTCGCCGCTTGATATCGGGCGATTCTGCTTCCGTTTGGTTCCAGGCGGGAAGCGAGGCACGGCGCCGAGGGTCGACGCTCTCGTGCATCAAGATGTCACGACGCCCATGCGGCTTGATGGTGCGATTAGATGAACCATTGTGTGAGGATGTCGTCGACTCGGCCTGGTTGGATCGGCTCGACATCGGGCCCATGATCGGTGTATTAGGTGTCGATGGAGGGTTCATCGGACGTCCACCGCAGCGGCTGCAGATGGATGATCCGTTCTGACTGCCATTGGAGTCGGCACCGTTCCCATGACGTAGATAGCCATCGCGGCCTACTCTCCGGGGCTGGTACCGGTAATCCGGGTATTGCTGTTGATGTCGGGCTTTTTCTGCCTGGGTGGGATATCAGCTCCTGACGTTTGTGCCGTTCATGGACTAGGAGTACCTCGGCCAGTGCCTTCCATTGCTCTTTGATGTCGTTCGGTAGTGCTCTCCATTGTTCGCCGATAATCTTGGAAATCTCTGGATTGGCAAGCCCGGGATTCTGGGCCACCACAGAAGCTTGATAATGTTGGCGGAACAAAATGAATGCTGTGAACATGGTCAGCGTGCCAACTTCTGAAAAACAATGACTGGAGGAACCTACCGTTGCGTGGCCGGGGAATTTTCGGGTCTGGCTGACACAGGCAAAATGGAATTGTGGAATCTGTCCTTGGCGGCGCGGACTTGATCGGGCTGGAAATAGGGGACTGCTCTCGTGCCGGCGATGTCGGAGAAGGCTTGTCCCGCTTCTCCAGGTTCTCAAGACGAGGTGAGGACTCTGCGCCATGATTCTGTGTAAACCGTTCCCTATTCAAGGAAGTGAGCTGCATATGGGCGAGGCCAGACGAGCAGCTCTCGGACTCAGAACGCTGCGATGAGGTCTTTGCGACAGGGTCCTTCATGATCTTATGGTCCAGCAAGCTGCTGGGGCTATGTATTCTAGTGCTGGCCTCATCATAGAGAGCCGCAGGTCTGGGAAGGACTCTGTCGAACACCATTGGCAATCGCTGGGTAATGAAGGTACAGATTAACACGATCGATCTGGACAAGGAGGAGCAGCAAAAAGAACAAGACGATCGAGTGTACCGTAACAAGTAGAGAACAGTCCAGCAGCTGGACGTATCAATCGATCACTTGGTTGCACTATGCACGGAGCCCAACCGGGCTGGCATCGAACATGGAGTCGTATATCAAGCCAACACCCCGAAGTGACAACCGAGCAACCGAACAATCACAAGATCCACGACACTCTAGACGAGGCAAAGCAGTCAATCAATCAATCAATCCGCATCGTGGTTTCTTTGTCTCTGGCTTTCAATATGTACCAGGAGTTATGAACAATTTTGTTCTTTTCCGGCGAGACGAGGTCGTGCTCTCTTTGTGTCTGAAGTCCTCTCCCCAACCCATACCAGCACAACAATCTTGCACTCACCCCGAAAGCGTTCCCTTCGTTTCCTTCGTTTCCTTCGTCCCTTTCTTCGCCCTCTGTTGCTCAGATTATAATTAGTTCTTGCGTCCTTGTGGTTGAATAGGAGGATGAGTCAGAGGTTGATGTCATTCAAGGATCGGCCTCAGATCCATCGTTCCGGAACTCAAACCGAGCCGATTAGAGGAGGAATAATAAGCCAATTGTTTCGTCTTCGTCATCGGGTTTGACTCTTTTTCTCTTCCTTTCTTTTTTGTGACCCTCTTTTTTTATCCTGTCTTGATTTTTCTTTTTTCTTTGTTAGCATGTTTCGATCTGCACCGGATGCGGACATGCGAGACGGCGCAGCAGCAGAGTTGTCTGGGGCCCCCTCGTCGGACCGTCGGATCTATTACATTCCTGAGACAAACGGAATCTTCTTCGGTAATGTTCAATACTGTGGTTCCTCAACGTATTGTTTCTGATATCTTGCATCGAACGTGCTTCTCGAACCAAACTTTGACCAGAATACTGGGTCATTGTCCAAACTTCGGGATTGCATCAAGACTCCAGAATTGTGACACCTTCCCGTGGCATTTACAGGTAGGCCTAGTTTGCAGCATTCCAGTGTTAACGGCGGAGAAACCCCTTCCCTTGCAGATTCAACTGCAGCTACAGCCAAAGTACACTCCGTTAGGTGTTAGGAAACATGGTGTGTATGGACAGATGCTCGCTCTCGGACCCCAGTGACCCTTCCCAGGTCGATAGACGCACGGTGGTTCTAGGCGACTCCTAAACTACATCGTATTTGAACAATTGACAGAAAAACGGCTTAGACAAGTCGAATAATGTTTCCGTTCGCCTCCTCAGTACCGTTCTTATTGTGTCGGCGCAGGGTATGGGGTCGTCTGCGCCTGCACTTCTCTTGTCGTACTTAAGAAAGCCACAGATCCCGGATGCCGCGATAGATATCCGATCCTAGTTTCCGATGCGCCGATGGACCAAGATGCATGTCATCCCTGGACAATCACATTAATCATGTATGTAAAGGAAAAGGCGAAATGAGAGCCTGTGCCCCAATGGTGCGAAGATCATTGTTGAGCCCGTTTGTGCAGTGAACCTACCAAAAGAGATATTGATCAGGGTTATCGCAGGACTCCTGAACTGAACCAACCAGCTTCCGGGTACTCGGAAGACAAGGACTCTCAACATATTCCCAATCGGGACTGTCATTCTTTGTCAGTCCGTGGGCGTCTATCAAGCCCATAACCCAATACTGCCGCCGGCGGATTTGGTCGAGGAAAAAACGATTGGTATCGAAAAGAAACAACTTGCCGCGATTCCATGTCTCCGCCTTTCGACCTAGTTCCTGATTCCAGCGGTCCACCAGCGGAACAATTGCCTTCTGTTCTCGTAGCCAGGGCTTGAATGCTGGCAGGAAGGTCGGGTCAACCGACATCATCAAGATGATCTCCAGATTGTTCGATTCCAACCGGTCTGAGAGGACATCTAACCTCCCGAAGATGGTGTTAATGCTGTGCTTGATAGATTGATCAACAGTAGACAAATTCTTGCCGACAAACTTCCATAGATCCCAGAGGACAAAGGAGACTGCAAAGATAGTGTTGTCTAGACGCATCTGCAAGCCATGGCTCGACATGTTTTGGAGAACGCGTTCCTCAGCTGCCAACCACCGCTCAATCTGATCCCCCAGATCATGGAGCGGTGGCCGCAGACGTTCCTCCATCGGCTGGAACCGACGGAGTTCTGTATTGTTGACTACACAACCGGAGAGCATGCCGGCGGATGGAACCTCTGTTTCCGCGAGGTTGTCCACCTGACAGGAAAACTAAAATCATGTTAATATTCCGAGCTCGTGCAAAAGCTGTGGGCCTGAGAATGTCGCAAAAGTACCTCGGAACAGAGTTGCTCAGGCCACGCTGGCCCTTGCCCCTTATCCCTGAGCGCGCTAACGCTCCATGAATCTCCAAAGACTACCAACCGGTGCTCAAAGGTGTCTTTCACTTCGAAAGGGTCCAGCGGGAGAGGTCGCGCAACGAGTCCCACTGACTCGTCCAGTTTGAACTCTTGCACGGCCTCATTACGACCCTTGAAGATGGCATTGGACAGGATACCGCCTGATGTGATGAGCCAAGCGGTCATCAACAGGATCGAGCATGCCGTCAGCACCCCCAGAACATTCAACGCCGAGACAAAGCGCATCTCTGGGGTTGGACCCTTTCCAAACTGCCGGAACAAGGATGAATCGGTTCTTTGTGTTCTGAACGATTATGGACACCCGATCAGACCGGAAGTATCATCATCCGAGGGGTCTGGAAATGTTTGGATTTTAACTTTTCTTTGTGCCGTCCCGTCAGAACCTTTGGGAGTCCCAGTTCCATGACAATGGGGACGACTCCTACGGAGCGGATACGACGACTGAAGAGCCCGCGAATGAGTCCATGACTACGAAGTACGGAGTAGTATGTAGGCGGGCCAGATAGATGATCTCGGCGTTCGACAACCCTTCCGACCAGCGATCGAAGAAAGAAAGCAAGGCAGCTCTGAGCACAAAGAGGACCCGGAATGGGAGAAGGACACGCTGAGAAGCTTGACGATTGACCCAAGATGTCGAAGGTTGACATCATTGAACCTGACCGTTGTCACTCTTAGTTAATCAATGCTCGAACGTTGGTTGGACAATCCGTGCTGGCAATTGGAATCACACTATGTAACTAACTTGTTTTGGCTAGCGCCATTACGTAAGCATTGAACTGGTGGATCGGTCGCATGCTCCACTGCCAAGTTCGGCAACAATGTCAGTTACTATCAACCAATCAGAGTCAATGCAACTAAGCATGTAGATTCGATTACTTCATGCCACGGGGACGTAAAACCGAGTCAGCATTGACAGTACGATGGTAGAGTGCAAGTTTAGGAGCATGACTATCAAACTCGGCTGATAATAGCAGTCGTTTCAATCAGACGAGACCGATGTACTGGATGGAGTTCATCCCGACGATGCGGTGGTATAGAAGTCACGTGAGTAAGGCGATCAACTTGCGTACGCTTTTCCCATCTGGGCAGCCAAGACCTATTACTGGTGGTTTGACCATAAAAGGTTTAGCGCGCACAAATGAACAAATCCTCGCTAAGACGGCCCTATCCACAACCCGAATTTTGCTCCCACACAAGGGGCCGCGCATCGAAAAGAGTTCATCTTCGTCCGACCGACCTTAACGACGACCGCCGACACACCTGCCTCCGTCGTCTTGACCGCGGCACAGAATTCGGCAAGATGAAGCTCAACATTTCGTACCCGGCCAATGGGTCGCAGAAGCTCATCGAAATCGACGATGAGCGCAAGCTCCGTGCGCTGATGGAGAAGCGCATGGGCTCGGAGGTCAGTTTCTTCGACGGTGCGGGAAAAGGCACAATCGACTGATGGGAGGCTCTCGCCATGGCTTGCAGGTTTCTGGTGACTCTCTCGGCGAGGAATTCAAAGGTTACCTGTTCAAGATCACTGGTGGAAACGACAAGCAGGGTATGTTGCATTGGTAATTCTGAAAGTGCTTGGAACCGATTGCTGATTGATTTGCAACAGGTTTCCCCATGAAGCAGGGTGGTACGTAACTATCGAGAACGACTGGCAACGCCGGAAAACTCGAAAACAGAGATCGGACTAATCGCAATCCAGTCCTCCTGCCGCACCGTGTCAAGCTCCTCCTCAGTGACGGTCACAGCTGCTACCGCCCCCGTCGCGATGGCGAGCGCAAGCGCAAGAGTGTCCGTGGCGCAATTACCGGGCCGGATCTGTCCGTGATTGCCCTCAGCATCATCAAGCAGGGCGAGCAGGACATTCCCGGACTGACCGACGTCGTTGTTCCCAAGCGCCTGGGTCCCAAGCGTGCCACCAAGATCCGACGATTCTTCGGCCTGGACAAGAAGGATGATGTTCGCAAGTTCGTCATCCGCCGCACCGTCACCCGCGAGGGCAAGAAGGACTACACCAAGGCTCCCAAGATCCAGCGTCTGGTGACTCCTCAGCGTCTGCAGCGCAAGCGCCGCCGCATTGCTATCAAGCGTCGTCGTGCCGAGGCTGCTCGGGAAGCTGCGTACGTTTCCACGGTCGAATCTTTGGTGATGTCGAAACTAACATCAACTGCAGCAACGAGTACGCCAAGCTTCTTGCTACCCGTGTCCAGGAGGAGAAGGCCAAGCAGCAGGAGTTGCGCAAGCGGAGAGCTTCGTCGATGAAGAAATAATCGTCGATCTTTATTGCATTTTGCGTGACCGGGCCTGTATGTAGACGGATTATGTGGGGTTTCTTTTTCTTGTTTACGAGGGTTAAAATGCAAGGGAAAGAAAAGCAACCCGCTATGATTTGACTTTTCGATGAATGATTTCACTACACGTGAATTTCCTTGTGCCTTCAAGATCGTCCGTCGGGAAAGGTCCAGGTTGTTGTCTTGAACCTGGCCCTGTTACACCGACCCTAAGCATGTAGGCGAAATAATGTTGATCCGATTGACATACGGGAATTCAGATCATGACCTATGCCGACATCTTCACTTTACGCTGAATCTTCAATGCACAGTTGAGGGTTTCGAATCAAGTGATAAAAGTACGACCGTTCCAAGTCTTACTATCGAAGAGAATACGGCCGAAGAGACCGGAGTTATAGAGTTGGAGGATTTCTTTGCGTCCACTCTAACCTACAAAGCAGTATCAACTTCATGGTCCTCGTACTTGGCGTCTCAACCACCTACTCCGTACGGAGGTGAAAATGTGAGCACTCTGGTTATTAAGCCAGTTGTTCTCACCGCGTTAGGCCGGCCGGCCTGCAAAGCGCGGAAGATAGGTTAACCCTATTCTCTGAACCTCTGACCAATCAAAACAAGGCGGTCAAAAAGGCGGTGAGGGAAAATCCCGAACTGGGCCCCTCCATGTGAAAGTTCGAAGCCGAAAGTTCTCGTCTCGATCTGGAGAACTCAAGTCGTCTCTCAGATCGCCTAGTTTTCGGCACCATGTCGGGCAATACGAATTCGATAAAGCTCCTGACTGGCAACAGTCACCCGGAGCTGGCCAAGCTGGTCGCTGATCGGTAAGGAACCCCGAAGTTGAAAGGAAAGTACGAACTTCGGTAAAACGGACGGCATGCTAAAAAACTCATCACCCGGATGGGTGTGTAGTCTCGGTATCGAGTTGACCAAGATCATGGTGCTGCAATACTCGAATCAGGAGACGAGCGTAACGATCGGCGAGAGTGTGCGAGACGAGGACGGTACGCAATCACCTTTTCTTTCCTATGAGCCTTGCCCATCACCAAACCGAGAAGATCATGAACTTGATCGGTCAGTGCTAATTCGTGCTGTTGTCTGGTCTTAGTGTTCATTCTACAGTCCACCCGTCCCAACAACATCAACGATGATCTTATGGAGCTGTTGATCATGATCAATGCCTGCAAGACAGCTTCTGCCCGACGCATTACCGCGGTCATCCCCAATTTCTTCTATGCCCGACAAGACAAGAAGGATAAGAGCAGAGCTCCCATTACGGCACGACTCGTCGCCAACATGTTGACGATCGCCGGCGCGCAACATGTCATCACCATGGATCTGCATGCCAGCCAGATTCAGGGCTTCTTCAACGTGCCGGTCGACAACCTTTATGCGGAACCGAGCATGCTGAAGTGGATTCGCCAGAATCTGGATGTCAAGAATTGCGTGATCGTCAGTCCGGATGCTGGCGGTGCAAAACGGTACTTTCCTCCCTTTGAGCCCTTTTGCATCCACTTCGGCCGTTATTGGCCATTGTGTGCGACAAAAATTGGACTCGTCGACTGACATTTCCTGTTCAGGGCAACTGCCATTGCGGACCGCCTGGATCTGCCGTTCGCTCTGATTCACAAGGAACGACCGCGCCCCAACGAGGTCTCGCGAATGGTCCTCGTCGGAAACGTTCAGGACAAGATTGCCATCATCGTCGACGACATGGCCGACACGTGCGGCACGTTGGTGAAGGCTGCCGACACGATTATGGAGCATGGTGCCCGCGAGGTCAATGCCATCGTCACTCACGGCATCCTCTCCGGCAACGCCATCACCAACGTCAACAACAGCTGCTTGAAGCGGCTCGTTGTCACTAACACCGTGCCGCACGCCGAGAAAAAGGCACTATGTCCCAAGATCGAAACCATCGACATCAGCGCTACCCTGGCCGAGGCATGTCGACGGACCCACAACGGCGAGTCTGTGAGTTTCTTGTTCTCAAACTCCGTGGAGTGATGACTCTTTTCTTTCCTACAGCTGTTGGGTTTTCTTTATGTGTCATGAGCTATGATACCTAGAAGATGAAAGAAACAAACCGGGTGAAGCCATCTGAAGATTTTAAAATGTCATTTTGCGATGAGGTGAAGTCACTTACGTGTCGCTGGCTATTTTTCGGTCAGAGTACGATGTATACTATGAATGTCTTATCAAGGTCTAGTAACCCTTTATTCCAGGGCCAATGGCCTGTTTCTCATACCGAGTTGAGGTATAGAATCCGCTCCAGCTACCAACCACCAAGCTCTGTCTCCCTTAACGTCAAAGTTTGGCTGTCCCAGGCGTTGAACCGGGACTCCAACTCCATCCATGCTCTCCCCAATCCATCACATATGTGCATATTGGACATCATTCAGTATTCCTTCAGTCTATCTCAGCCATCATTTCCCCATGTTATGTATCATCATTTTCGACTTCGTCAGGAGTTTATTCTGAAATGAGCTTGGTAAGCCGAAGTGTACGTCGCCTCGCTTCACGCAGTAGCACCCACCGGGTCTACTTATTTTCTTATTTTGTACCTCTGGCTGTGGCAGTTCGCAGACAAAGCGCCCACGAACGCAAGAACGATGACTCTCTTTTTCGGGCATTTTCATCCCCTCGAAGATGGTGTTGAAGATGATCGCGGGACGCCACACGTATTCCCAACATCCGGATTCAAAAGAACTCGATCCAGGAGGAGACCTTGCCTGGGTACAGGTCGGCGTCTGTGTATTACCCCGTCCATATATGGATAGAGGAGATTTTCCATGACAAATATCATTTTCGTCTGAAACCTCGACTACTGGGTGACTTCGATGATAACATAGCCCGCTCGAGACCTTCAGAAGCGAGTAACTTCCCCTGTTATTGGCATCTTGTTTTGACTATATTTGCTAGGACGAGTAGTCACACTTGTCAGAGATTGGAGTACGTCGCCCCCGAAGATAGTAGTATACATTGACAAGTTCAAAACGGGCGACAATGGGGTTACCATAGGTATATGAGCTGATCAACAAGGCCTCCGTTGAGCAGCCTCCACATCCAGGACACAGGCTCCTTCGCAAGCTGTTCGCGTCCTTCGAGATACAAGGACCACTCGAAAAGAAAAGTCGACGGCTGACCCAAAACTACTAGCCTACTGTCCAACTCCTCCAGATGAAAATGAATTTTCATCAGTGCCAGTGAGTCCGATAGTGGTATTCAGAAGGGAACGATCTCGATGGGTTCCTTCGTTTTCCTACAGAGGATTCAGAGCTGGCTACCGGAAGAACGGCCAACCAAGGAGAAATCAATTGTTTGACCAATGGCTCTTAGAAGGTCTCAGTTCACCGAGGAGCAAAGCAAGGAGATTCGCGCAAGGAATTGGCAAAACCTGTGCAAAGCGGAACGGAACCTGATCAATGGTGAATCTCGCGGCTCGACCAAATTCCTTCCCATTACCTAGTTGTCGGAGAGACGCCACCACGTCAAGTCGCGTCTCTCCTGGAAGGGAGGATCTTTAATCCGAACCGACTGGTCACGTGTCGGACACGAACCCTAATGGGGAGCGCTGGAGGCAGATTACATTTCATGATACTAAGTACCTACTAGCTATCAGGTTCAATACTGTTGCAAGAATGCTTGTAAATGACCATCAACAGCATCCGAATGCTTTGGTGTCTTGCGTTGCAATTCCTTTCAACATCTGGCCTACCCCACCGCTGCTTTTCGCAACTGTGTTATGAGCAGCCACTCTCTCGAAGTCAATCCCGAAATTTGTATGATTATCAAAGATTTTCAATAGTTTTATGTGAGACAAAGTGTTGACTGTTACTAGGAATAACCATCTGCCTAGGTACTAGGTAGGTACATTAGTTTGAATTGTGGGAGGTACCCCAAGCATTTCGCCGAGCTTCTTTCCCTTCGTGACTCATGCATGAATGAGCGTTCCCTTTGTTGACTTTTGGCAGGCTATGACACATGTGGCAAGTATCTGAGGAAATAGAGAAGTAATCCTGTCTGACAGACTGATGTCGACTGCTTGATTTCTGCTCTGTGTACAGGACAGGGGGTAGGAGGTGACCCCTGTTTATGCAGATTAAGGCAAAAACAACATAGAAAAGAACATAAGGCAAGCACAAAATATAAAGAATCTGAAGATACTTGAGGAATGTGCGCAACTCATTAGATTCAACACCCTTCTCCAATGTCTGTGCCGTTTAGTTCTCTGGCAATGATTGTTAAAGCCAGCAAAACTTGAGTATGCGCCAAATATCTCGGATCGTAAAGATCTCATCGCCCGTAGCACGTCATTTTCAGGAGAGACAGAGGAGGAGACTCGGTTACTTGAAGTAATCATATTGTACCGAAGAATGGCCTTTTGGACCCAGCGTTCGCCTTCTGTTGGGGCATGTCTCCCAGGAATGTATGCCCAGACCGCAGAATATAAAACGATGGTACGATGTTTAGTGTACATCTTGACGATCTTGGGACAGAAGGATGAACTTAACAGAACTCTTGATTAGTTGTGTGCACGGAATTATTCTCATGCATCCTGAACCCCCTTACCGATGCGAGCCAAGGTCTAGAATTTACTGCTACCATCTGGGCGGGTTGTTGGATTCTTTTGTTGGCAGACTGTTCTTTATGAATGCATTGTTTGTTCCATGATTGCAACTTGTCTGCCGTTGCCTATCTCCCGAGAAAATCTGAAGAACAAGTCAGCCAAGATGAAAATATAGACGGAAAAAAGCAATGGCGGTGGAAGACAAAAGGTTCAGCGGCCGCAGGCTCGTTCATCAAATTTCTAATTATTAAGCACGGTAATTATGTGTCGTCAGTGGCTGTCTGAATAAAGACCCATCTCTTAGGTTCATCATTCCATACTCCATGAACGATGGCAGGTCTGTATGCTGACCCCTGAGCTCCAGTAGGGTCTGGCCCGTGACCGCGGCGAGATGGTCAACGAACGGCACTACTAACCAGAGGCAGTAGATGGCCAATCGTCCAACTGTGGGAGGGAGGTAACGGTGCACAAAGCAGATTTCATTTGAGGTGTTGATACTCTGTGGGATAGGGTGGCCAAGGCCACCATACCATGGATTCTCAGAATAGATGTTGCGGCGGACATTGTTGTTCACGGGGTTAACATGCGGGATGCTGAATAACTCCAGGGCGTGGCAGACCTTCCTCCAGTCAGGTGCACCAAACACAAGGAGGTATGCAAAGACTTGATGGTTGTATGAGATGATGAAGATGATTTGTACTATCGAGATGCAGGCACAAGTAGATATACCGTTGTAGTCTCAACGGGAGTTGATAATGAAACTTATGGTTGATCCAAGTGCGATAGATAGATGCACGAGTATTGATGTAAAAGCTAGATGAGAAGGAAAACCTGCAGACTGCCATCAACGAGCCTTTTTATATGTCTGTCCATCCTGCGTTTTGCGCTTCAGGAAGTTGCTACCCATCATATCAAGTTTGGAGCACGTTTTTGTCTCCCCTGTCTCCCTGGGTGCTGTTTAGCCTCTACAGTATTCTCCGTTAGGTACATGTGTGAATGTTTGCCGACTGGTGAGCAGGCTTTCCTAGTAGTTTGTATTATTGTCCAGCAACTTACTGGAAGCCGAGGGAAAGATAAGATCTCTTATGATTGATCGCCTTCAGTTTCTGAAAGGTTTTGGAGTTTTTAGTCTCTCTGCCTTGTCTGGGGAGTCTTGTATATCATCGAGATAAGGGTAAAAATCACAGGAAAAAGGATAACCCCAGTCTTGTTTGTAGCTCTGTTCGTCCTCCAAGATGGGATCTCCGGAACACTGCATGAAGCATACACTTCTATCGGTGGATGACTATCTCTAGAAAGCTGCACAGAAGCACTGACAACCCACAATGTGCTAGCTGAAGAATCATACTCTTCCGCAGAATGCATCAGAGCCCCCATGACCAAAGCCACCGAACTGGCCTGCACTCCAGCCGGCGTGCTCGATCTGGGTCTCATTACTCCCATTCATCGAAGTACAGGACATAGAATAAACAACAGCAAACACACAGCATATGTAAGATGATACAGAATACCATCGACCTTTTTTCATCGAATGCAGAAACAAAACCACAACCTCATAACCCCTTTTGGGAAAACAATCATCACACTCCCCAATGTTGCAGTCTATCATACCCCATGTTTATCGCTATGGTAAACCCAGAAACAAGACACGAAGAAGACGATCATGCAAAGCCGAAGTATTCACTTCCTTGCGTCATCGCAGTGTACAGCCGCGATCGGAGTTCCTCATAGCTCTCATACTCGGGAAGGTCAAGCTCTGTCGTTCGTTAGCAACGATCATTCCCATGGTAGCATTGATTCATGGAACTTACGGTTGAAACAAGTATGCGAGCTTGGAAGGCGATCTTTGTCGCCATAGTCGCGGTGAATGTTGAACTTGCTGAACCCGTTCATGCCCTCCAGCTCCTTGAAGCCGTTCAGCGGGACCTTGCTGGTGCCGGTGACGAACTGCAGCAGTTTGGCACGCTCCTCCTTGTCGAACGAACGCACGGCGCGCCAGAACCACTGGATCTGCGGCGACGAGGGCGAGTAGTTGTGATACTCGGTGTTGTTCCTCCAGTCGTCAACATCAATCTCTGGCAGCCCCGAGATGAGCAGCTCAAGCTCTTGCTCGTTGAAGATGGAGATGAGATCCGCCGGGATGATGTCGTGGAAGCCCTTCAGGAAGTGCTCCAGCTGTTCCTTGACCGAGCCAACCAGCTTGTACTCCACAACCCGCTGGACGTATTCCTCCTTGTTCTCCTGCGTGACAGGAATGTTGCGCCCATTGGGAATCAGGTCGATGATCTGCTTCTCCCCAAAGTCGTCCGTCTCAATCGCAAAGGTCTCCGTGATGATGTCTGTAATGTCGTTCTCCAGCATCCACACCAGGCTCTTGTAGTAGTCCAGATCCAGCGTCTCCATGTCCTTGATAGACACCGGCTTGCCCAGGATACTCTTGTACACCGCGCGGCTGAAGTGGCAGTCGAGAACACGGCCCTCGTACAGAGCTTTGCCGATGATGCGCCCGATGAACTTGAAGAACATCAAATGCTCCGAGTTGACGCCGCTCAGCCGGTTCGGATGGAACGTCGTTCGATCCGACGCGACAGGGATGAAGAGCGCGTAGTTCGGGTTGAACATGCCCCGTGCCAGCACTTGGAACCACTCCCGAGTCACACCGCCAGCATCGATACCCTCCTCGCCGTGGAAGCGGACGTTCAGCTTCCCGTACTTTACCTCGTCCGCCGTCTTGAAGTAGAGCGACTTGAACGAATCCAGGAAGACTTGATCTCTGCGGACGGACAACTGGAGCGGCGGATACGAGTGTCGGGCCTCCGCTCCACGGATATGGAGCCGGCGGGTGAAATAATTGCGCTTGTTGTCGAACTCGAGAACCTTGGGATTCTTCACTAGGAGGGAGAAGGTGCCACTCATCAGGCGAGGGTTCTGGCGCACGAGCTCGTTGAGGATCTTGCGGTGCTCCTCCGTGAAGCTGAAGAAGAGTCGCTCCATGTTGGAGCCCACGCCGGTTCCCTCCTGCGGCGGGCTGGACACGGAGCTCTCCCGGCCGCGACGTGACACAGGCGCATCCTTCAGCGGCGTGTTCTTGCAGACGACCATCAAGGCCTCGATCAGCGGCAGCAGAGTCGTCGCGACATTCAGCATGTTCTCCTTCTGTCGGACGATAGTCAAGCATTCGCTGAGCTTCGACCACAGCGGGCCAAAAGTGGCGCTTTCGTACAACGTTCGCAACATGTCCTCCTTTGGAGCCGACTCGGGTTCAGCGCCCTTGAGCTTCTCCACCCGGCTGGGATCGAACAAGTAGTCCAGGGCCGTCAGCACTCGCAGCAACTTAGCCTGGTCGGAGCTGGGAGGCGAGAACTTGGCCAGCGCGAGACCCTGCATGTCCGTGCCGGACTTAGCTTGCCGGACGTGGGGGATCAGCTCGTCCAGATCCAGGAGGATGGCTTCGCTCAACCCTTGTGCCTGGCTGATGAGCTCACGCCCAATGACGTCCTTCGCCCGTGGGATCGCAGAGAGGTTGTTGATGGCCGACAGCGTATCACGAAACGTCTTGCCATTGCACTCCCGAGCGGCCAGAATGCGCACCACCAGTTGCAGATTGTAGTCCGGAACAACGGGCGGCTCGATGGTGCGCTTCTTGTTCTTGTCGTCCTCGGTCTTTGGTTGCTCGGATGATTCTCCGGAGGCTTCCTCCTGCGCAGAGGGTGCCGCCTCAGCCATCTCGCTGTCTTGACCCGAGGGACCAGCCGCTTGTGCTGGTTCTTCCGTCGACTCCTCCCCCTCCGGACGGATTGGCTCTTTACCCTTGCTCTCGGCCTCTTGCCGCTCCTTCTCACGGCGAAGCAGCAGAGTCAGAGGCTGTGTGATGGTGCTGAGCAAACTTGCCAGTTGCTCCATGCAGGTCGGGCTTTCCATCACAAGCTTTCGGTCCAGAAGGGAGAGAAGTGCGTTCAAGGCAAACCGGTTCGCCCGCGTCTCCTTCTCCTTTCCTTTACCTTTGCGCAGCGCCTTCAGCTTGAGCGCCCACGCGGACTCGTGTTCGGTGAGGAAGAACCACGAGATGTGCGGGTTATACTGCGTCAGGAATGAGAGGGTTCCGAGGCACTGTTGGACGACCATCAACGGGGTGACTTCGCTGTTGGCACTCATCGACGTCGTTGAAGGCAGTGGGCGTTTGGCAGACTGTGGAGTCTTCTGGGCCGGGGGAGTCTTGGCCCGGAGCGACAGGTGTGCGAAGCTGCGCTCAACCGCAGACACGTCGGTGCTGCCATCTTGAAGAATGGATAGCAGCAAGTTGATGACCTCCATCCGGTTCTGGCGGTTCTCGCACACGTTGTGGAGGATGTCATGAAGCTGGTGGCGTGCATTGCCTTGCAGCGGCATGAACATCAATCGGAGCAGCGTGGCCACTCCCGCCTTGTCGAGCATTTGGATGATCTGTCGGCGCTGAGGCTTTTTGGCGTCTGTGTCTTGACTTTCCTCTCGCTGCCGTTGGTCGGATCGGCCGCTCGTGTCGCCAACTTGGGTCAAACGACGACCCGGCTGGAGAGCCAGAGCTTCTCGGCGGAGGGCAGGATCGAGAGTGGCCAGCACTTCATCAGACTGGTCAGCGAGGACAACTTGACGCAGCTGAGGGTCCAGCGTAGCCAAGAAACTTGCGGTGTCCATTTCCTCCGCAACGGGACCACCGTTGGCCGCTGCCTGTCGACGGGCAGCCTCTCTTTCTCGGCGACGGCGGTCGGCGGCTTCTTGCTGCAACATCTCTTCGCGCAGCTCCGGAGGCAGCGCGTCGAGGAATTCCTGATCGATCTCCGTGGGCTCCTCGCCAGCGGCGAACGCCTGCGATCGCTGCTCGGCGACTTGTTGCATGATCACTTCCTCTCGAAGCTCCTCCGGCAAAGCCTCCAGGTACTCGGGATCGATCTCCATGCCAGTTATGTCGACCTGACGGCCACGGATGGTCGTGTGGATCCGCCGCGGGGGCTCGGCCGGACCAGCTACCGCAGGAGCAGCCGCGCCCTCCGAGGGGCCGGAAACATCCTCCATGTGCTCGTCGGCTTCCTCCGCCCTGGTCTCGGCCTGGCGTTCCTGTTCTTCTCGCCGTCTGGCGGCCTCTTCTTCTTCCCTGCGTTTCCTCTCTCTCTCTTCTTCTTCCTTGGCGATGCGCTCCAGTCTCTCCCTTTCCGCCCTCTCCTCTTCGCGGCGCTTGCGCTCCTCTTCAAGCTCCTTTTGGCGTCTTTTCTCTTCCTCGATTGCCGGGGGCACAAGGAGCCGGAGAATTGAGTTCACCACACGCTGAGTCTTCTCCACGTAGGAGTTGCCGAAAAGGAGGCTGGCTTCTTCTCGCCACCGGACGGCCGTCGGAGCCAGGGTGAAGCCAATGGCCTGAGTCGGATCATCCCGTGGCCGGCTAGGGGCTTGCTGCGGCATTCCGAAGAGGTCTTGGAAGCGGAGACCCGGCTGCAATGCTCGGCGATCGACATGCACCTGGAGTCCGTCGCGAGTGATTACGTCGAAGCCAGGGCCCCGTTGAGCATCAATGGCCTGCATGACTGCGTTGACGAAGGAGGCAGGGCTTTGGAATGGAATCCAGCTGGCGGTGTTTGTGGGATTCAAGCCGCTGATCCAGTCCGTGAAGATCTCGTTCCCGGATGCACGAGTTTGTGTCTGGCCCTCGGTTTGGCGGTTGCTGCGAATCAGCAGAGGGTTGGTTCCAACATCAGAGGGACGGGAATTGATCTGGGATCGGTGAAGGCGATAAGGCTGGCCAGTAACAAGACCGCCGCGGCCTGACATGCCAGAAACTCCTCCCCAACCGGTTCCGCCTCCACGGAAGCGATGGTGGCCAGGAAGAGGTGGCTCGTCGCCGTCCCAACCACTCCACGGTTCGATGTCCTCATCTGATAATCCCCCGTCAGTAAGACGCTCATTGATATCGAAAGTACCACGGAACTGTAAGCTTACCATCGAATCCGTCGTAGGAACCCCGATCATCATCCATGTCATCCATATCTTCTTCAATCTCATCCATCTCATCTTCTTCGTCTGAAGCGGACGAGTCAGCAAGACCGACACACATCAAAGAAACATGTTGAAACAAAATGTGTCTTACCTTCATCTTCATTTCCTTCATCATCATCCACGTCATCCGGGGCATTGTCATCCATGTTGGTGACTCGAAAGACGTCACCGCCACTCGCCTCATTGATCACACGGAGCAGATCATCGAATCGCTGGGAGTCGCCATCGCGATCAGCTTGCCGGATGTCGGCCAACTCATCTTCGAATTGCGTCAACATCTCGGCTTCCTCGTTATCTCCCGACATCTCTTCGCTTTCCCATTCGTCCTCTCGATCTTCAGCAAAGCTGTCATTGTCATGATCCCCCGTAATCTCGCCTGCCATGATTTCGTCTTCCTCATCATCATGCATGTCCTCCTCGTCTTCCCCTTCATCATCATCTTCGTCGTCCTCCTCGTCGTGCTCTCCGTCATCATCGATCAGAACCTCAATGTCCATTCCGGAGTCGCCAGGCAGACCCTCAATCGGACCATCGAGATCCTCATCGTCCTCGCTGACAACTTCCCCGTCATCCTCGGGCATTTCCTCGTCGTAGTCCATTTCGTCCCCGTATTCATCGTCGTACATCTCATCATCCTCTTCGGACTCCTCTTCCTCACTCGTCTCCTCCTCATCATGGCGAGGCTCCAACATGCCCAGAGTAGAATGCCGGAAGAGATCAGGTGTCTCTTCGCGGTCATCGTCCAGATCGGATACCGATGTTGCCGACGAGATCTTGTCTTCATCAGCCTCCTCCGGCAGGGTGATGCTTGAGGTCTCGCTGAGATAGACAGCCGTTTGGGTGAGTTTGTTCAAGGGACGAAGGATGTACTTGATCACTCTCCGGGCAGAAGGGAAGTTCAAGTCGATGTCCGCGATCGACGCGGTCAGGGCGGAAATGAAGTGCTTCTCGAACATGGTCTTGGCCATCTGCCGAGTCGTCGACTCGAAGTTCCATGATTCGAAGTTATTGTTGTTATTGTTGTTGTCACCTCCGAAGATAGAGTGGCCAAGCATCTTGTCAAACAGCATGGCCAAGCACATGAGGCGTGAGTACTTAACATCGAGGGGCTCGGTAGAGGCCATGGCGTCCTTGTAGGCCTTGAGGGCATGTTCAAGGGTAAATCGACGAACAAAGGTCAATGCCGGCTCATCCTCCTCGTCCTCGTGGTTTCGGCGCCGATTCGGGCTTCCAAACTCCCCGGTCTTCGAGCACAGCGCGACGAGGACGTTGATGGCCAGCGAGGAGACATTACTGCGCTTCTTGAACGCCAAGGACTCTTCGTGCTCAAGCGTCCCAACGGGGACGAGGGCGTTGAGCAGATAATTCAAGACACCCCCGCGCGGCTTCGACGGGGTCGTCGCCAAAGGATCGGCCTTTCTCGAGAAGTTGATGAACTCAACCTTGGTACGGTTGTAAGAGGCCAAGAGCTCGGTCAGGCATTGCAGGAGGAAGCAACGGTAGATGTAGATCGGATGGTCCTCCGGTTTGAACGAGGGCTTGTCCGACTTCTTTTGACCCCGTGCCGCGCCGTCTGCGGTGGAGGAGGTCGACGACCCCTCCTCAGGAGGTACATCGACATCCATTCGGGAGCCCGATGGATCAGTACCGGACGCGTCGGTACTCTCCTGTGGAGGCTCCTTATCGTCCACATCCTTGTAAGAGAGTAGTTCCGAAAGCAAGTAGTGGATCACGCCGTCGGGGTTCTCCACAACCGGCGGCTTAAGCTCCGGGGCCTTGCCCTTCTCTTTGCCCTCGCTCGGTTGACCACCCTCAACGCTCTCCCGTGGCTGCTCAGCGCTGTCCTTGGACTCGGTGGACGTCCCGTTCTTGTCCGTCGCCTTCAAAGTGAGCACCTGAGGGCGCTGATGAGGATCGTACCTCTGGATCTTGAGCTTCTCATTCGTCACTTCAACGAACAGCTCGGGTGCCCTCAGAACAAGGTGATACATATGTCGGACGTAGTTCGAAGTTTCCGTCTGCCTTGCAGTCCGAGACTCAAAGTGGGCAACAATCTCACTCCGCATGATTTGGCGGATGGTCTCCTCATCCTCGATGATATGTCTAAGGATGAGCATGAAGGAGCTCTGCAGTTTCTCATCCATCGAGCCGCACACCTGCTTCATCATGACGAACAGGCGTTGTAGATTTCGTTTCTCGCCCATGCGGACGGCAATGCTCCGACTGCGAGTGAGGATGGCGAGGATTCGACATACCGAGAGCGCGAGAGTAGTGTCCCGACCGATCCGAGGTAAAATTTCCAGCAGTGCATCGAACAGCCTAGTCTTGTCCTCCAGCGACAAAAGGGGCTCTTCCAGCTTCGCAGGCTCCTCATTACCTTCGGAACCATCGAGGGGAGGCGGGTTCCAGCGTATTTGCGGGGGTTGAGTATCGTCCGACAGCAAACGCTCCAGAACCAGTAAGACGTGCGCGATCCACGGAGCCGTCTCGTCGGTGTCTTTGTCAGACGGTGTGATCTTGATGAATCCCAGTAAGGTGACGAAGTAATCCTTTAGGTCGCTGAGAGTGGCGCGGAAATTGCTCTCATCCTGGATGACAAGCGCCAGCAGATTTGCGTACGCCGCGATCTTCTTCCCCGACGATCTGAAATTCTCTTCGATCTGGAGCGAGACTAGCGACTGAATTAACGTCTCTCCAACCTCCTTTCGGAACCCATCGATGTCGTGATGCCGTCTCATTGCCGCCTGGATGAGATCCGAGAGCTCGAAGGTCACATCGTGATGGACATTGAGGACATCCAGGCAACGTTCAATCAAATTTTCCCGAATCATGTCACGTTCCGAGTCAAGATCGTCGATGGTGGCAGCGACCTGACGGCGCCGCTGCTGGGCCTGATTGTCGGACGATGACTCTTGGGCACTGTCACCCCCTCGGCCCTCTGTGTCTGCCAGAATATGGTTGAGTGCTCTGGCGACGATATCGATACGGGTTTCACCATCGGTATTTTGAGCGCGGCCTTCCTCTGACTCCGCTCCCTCTTCTGCAGGACGTGTAGCAGAGGCTTGGGCGAGGAACCTCGCCAGAGAGGCGGCACGGTCCGACGGTGTGTCGCCAGATGATGCTTCCTCTGACGCCTCTCCTGACCCGGTTCCCCTGGTCGAATCCAGATCTTGCGATGGAGGCGGGCACCTCGGCGGCGGCCGGATCCACGACTGAGCCTTACAATACTCCTCAGCAGCGGTCAGAGCATTGTTACACCGATACAGAGCCTCGCGGGCGAGATCTTGGTCATAACCCCGATCACGAAGCGTGGCCAAACGGTCTCGGTTGATGGTGAACGTCTTGCGCGGGATATCGTTCACGTACTGCGGAGGATCGGATCGCCGAGCAGCGCCAGCTTCGCGATCGCCTCCCAAAACGGAGCGAAGAATGTCGACCATGCACTTGACTATTACGGTCGAGGCCTTGTCGACAAATGGCGAACTCCACAGCTCGCGCACCATCGGTACAATCTCCATCCGCAGGTCCACCAAGAATTGCGATGGGTGGAAGTAATCGGGCCGATCGCGCTCTCTCTCAGGGGATGCGAGAGCCTGAGTCTGATTGGACTCAACCACGTACGTTGGGGAGGCGATCTCGGCAAAACAAGTCAGAATGATCCGAAGGCCACCGTACGCAGAGGCGATGCGAGCTGACCCTTCCGAGTCTCCGAGAGCTTGGGAAGGCGAAGCAACCAGCTGGTTGATCTCTTCCACAAAAATTTGAGAGAGATCTCGCAATACCTTGAATCCACCCTTCTTCTGGAAAGCCAGCAGCAGCAATGTCGGACACTCGGACAGGGTGCGTTCCGCCGGAGTCTCGAATAGCAATTGAGAGAGCGAGGAGAGAATGAAGATCAAGTACGAGAACTTGTCCTGGACGTCGGAAGCTTGGTTCGTAACTTCCAACTGGAGCTGATGAAGCATAGCGTCAGCGATGGCATCAGCCACCATGGAGGCATTCTGCCGCTGGTAAGTCTCGATGCGGCGCTTCCCGATAACCCCATGGCCCAACGAATTAAAGAAGCGCGTGATGAAATTGGGCAGAGTGGTCAGAATGTAACGGAGTTTCTCGACATTTCGGAACGCAGGGTCATTTTGAACTGCGGTGTCGAGCTGTCCCCGGCCGGCATCTCCTGCCTGGGCTCCGTCGGCAGTACCGGGCCGATCGCCCTCAGCTGGACGGTGACTCGATCCCGCGTGGTCCCGATGGCCCAAAACATTGCGAGAGTCATCGGTACCCTGCTTGTCCTGACGCACCTCAGTAGCCTCTACCCAGCGCTTGGGAATGTTCTTCTGGAGTGCGATGTCCTCCCAAACGCAAGCAGCATGAAGCTTGCCCAAAGAGGTAACAATGGTACTGTAGCGCTCGGCCAGGTTGACCTGAGTGAAGGCAGAGGTCTGCTGGCTGGGACGGGTCTGATACATCGGAGGCGTGTACACTTCATGAAGGAGGCCCGTTAGCACGTATGCAGCCACAAGATGCTGGGCGAGATAGGTTCCCTTGGTTGCGGCCAGCTGGGCTATGGGACTGTCACTAGCCGCAGCATCCGATTCTGGTTTCGTGAGAGAGGTGAAGAAGCCGGTTGGCGAAGGTTCCCGCCAGAAATCGGACAAACAGTCGACCACATCCTGCGTGCGCTGGACCAGCGAGGGAAGTACCAGCTGCGGCTTGGTTTCGGCCATCATATGCACCAATTGCACGAATTCAACGAGTGCCTTTGAAACGCGGAAGTTGTGCGGCAGACTCGGCAGAGTCGCAAAGTCCAGGACAAACTCGACACCACCAGCCTCGATGAATTGCGTACAGTTGGTTTGGTTCTCAAAAAATGCACCAAGAAAGCGGACGACTGGATACATGTAGTCTTCAGGGCCGAGACCCCATTGATCCTTGCCGTTCGCATCGAGAGGAAAATTCTCAGGATCAGGAAGGTCGGAGACGTCACCGAGAACCATCTTGCCTCCGTTGGGAAGGGTCGCATCCTGAAGATGAGGGTAGCTGAATGCACCTCCAGACTCAACGGCCTTGTCGAACGGAACGCCGAGGTCAGTCAACCAGGAGGACTTCGGGCCAACCGCATTCAGGCCATTCCCGTCATCACTGCGTCGCCAAAGCCGCGTTCCGGCACCAGCGGTCCACGCCATCCGCTTGCACATAAGCCCCACGCGAGCCACCATAACGAGAACGGCGGACATAACGGAAGGTTTCAGCGCCGGATGGTGACGAACGAGCTCGTCAAAGGTAGTACCCAGCGAGCGCACGAGGGTACTGTCGTCCTTCATGCATTTGACATGGGCGGGGCTCTCAAAGATTTCGAAATATGTGTCGAGTGCACCGGACGACTGAAAGAGTTCCATACCAGATGTGTTGAGACATATGGCACCGAACGCTTGGGGAATCGAAGACATGGCTTCCGAGGCGGGCAGGATTCCGCCTGCGAGCTTCTGGTTCGGGGACCTCAAAAGGTAGTAGACGCGAGGTGGAGCGGCGGGTTGCTCTGACGAGGCAGGGGCAGGCTCAGCTGCGGCGGCCGGCTCGTCGGTCTCGATGGGCTCGGGCAGGGGCGGCACGCTGAGGTCCTTCGTAGCGACCGACTCCAAGAGGCTCTTGCTGAGACCGGCCTCGGCGATGACCGCATAGCTGGTGGGCTCATTGTGGATAAAGCTGCTCAGGATATTCACAGCTCCACTCCAAACGTGCGAGCCAAAGACGTTGGCATTCTCATACACCAGTCGCAAGGCGGTCAGCAAGGGCGGCGAGTCGATCAAGTTCCGCAGCAGACGGTCAAAACCGCCGCCGCTGTGCTGCATGATGTGGTTGACGAATCTGAACAGCCACCGGAGAGACTGCTGCTGGAAGTAGGCGATCTCATAATCTACGGACGGGGTGCGGAACTTTGCGGGCAGGCCACGGCCCTGGGAGACGTTCTCCAAGGCCGATTTGGTCTCGTACCCGATCAGTTCGGAAACAGCGTCGAAGCCGCGCGCGCTGGCAAGGGTCCCCAAAGCATCTCGGACCGCATGGACAAACGTGTCCAGGAACTCCAGAACGCGAGGAAACATCCGGCGAGCCTTTTCCGTCCTCTGGTTCAGGATGTCGACAAACATTGTCATCAGACCAGCCGCAACCAACGTCTCGGGGGTTCTCGAGCCGGAGCTCGGTAGCGTACGCAACAGGGCAAACAACGCGTCTCTCCACTCCTCCGATTCGGTCGGTTCGTCTTCCTCCTTCGACACCTCGGTGATCGCCTTACGAGTCAGGAACATGAGCACGCCATGATTGACGTTGACGTTGAGGGCGGCGCAGACGTCAGCAGCTCTGGACTTTTGTCTCGTGAGCGCCTCCAAAGCGTTCAGAGCCAGCGTCTGTGTGAGCCGAGAGGCCCGGATGTCACCGCTGGCACCGAGGTGAGCCAGTTCGGCGAGTTGGTACACCAGCTGCAGCCGCTTCGGCTGATCCGCGTCTTGCTGGAGGACCTTTTGCTGGAAGTTAGCTTCGGAATGGACATATGCCAGGTTGGCCATAGCCAGGATCCGGATATCCAGAATCTCTTCGCGCGTCGCGTCAGACTTGACCAAGGAGTGGGCAACGCGAAGTCGGTGGAGGAAGTCATATTCAGATTCGTTCGGGACGTTGGGGATGGTCGACGCGGTAAGGTCAGTGAGGCTCGACGAGACCACCCGCGACACTGGGATCGTGACTACTTTGGAGCCGCGCGGTGTCTCCTCCGGCTTCGAGACTGGAGTGGTGAACTGCGAGGCGGGCAATTCCTCCGCGCCCGACGAGCGGCGCTGGCGCGGAGTGGGAAGAGTGGCGCTACGACGCAGGGGGGTGGGGGTAGAAGGTGAGTGAGACGGCGCCGGTTCATGGGCGGGCGAGTCTGGAGCGGGTCTGGCCTGCTCCGCGGCGGCGCCAGACGGGTAGTAAACAGCCCGGACGCTCCCCCATTCTTCCCACTCGTCCGATTCCCGCAACAAGGCAATCATGTCATTGGCATTGTGCTTGGTCGGAGGAGCGGTTTCGTGACTTCGAGACAGCACCGCCGGCGACGGAGTCGCCAGCCTGCTGACCGTATTCGGGCGGGGGAATGGGGCGGCCAGTTTCTGCAACTTGTCGAGGTTGATGTTGTAGTGGGCGGACAACAACGACTGGGAGGAGGCAGCATGGCGCTGGCGAGCATGGTAGCGCTGGGCCAGAGCGAGGGCAACGCGCAAGGTCTGCCGCAGCAAGGAATTGGACGTGGTGTTGAGCAAGTCATCGAGACGGTCGCTGCTGCTGTACAGGCTGCGGTTGCCGCACTTTTCCAGGAGTATCAGGGAGAAGCGGAGGATAGCCTCGACGAGCTCCCGGTCTCCCTCGGGGCCGTATCCTCGGGAGTCCAGCTCCGCATCCAGCTGCTGATCAGAGACGGTGGTGTTGGGAAAATCGTGATGCCATGATTCCTTCAACACGGAACGACCGAACGGCGTCTTCTGGGGGCCCCGCTTGAGGTCATACCGGTCAATGACTAGGGCCAGGACGTCGTCGAAGCGATTGAGGACATTGATCCAGTGGTACAGATCACCACGGGGGAACGACCAGATGGCGGGGAGCGCGGCCAAGGTCGCGGGCAGGTCCACGAGGGGCACCTGAGCCGCTCTCCGGGTGAGATCCGCGAAAAACGGCGACTGGCCAAGGGAATCGCACGTTAGCCGTCCAATCATGCCGGGAGATGGGATGGGATGCAACTTACGATGGTCGCCTCGTGTTTGGGATTCGCCAACTTCTTGATTCTCCCCATGGTGGATCAATCACTGAATGGCAAGCATGGGATCAAATCTCGATGCCGCCATCAGTCCCAACCTTTATCATGTCGACTTCACCTCTTGCTGATTCGTCGGGACAGTCTGCGATGGTGTCGACGAAGCCGCAGCCTTCTCCGCTTCCGCCTTCTTCTTCTGCTCCAACCACTCCTCAAACGTCGGCGGGTCTGGTAGCCCAAGTTCTGCCCTCTCCTTCTTGAACCGTTCCTGGATCGCCGGCGACTGCATCACCCGATACCGCAGCTCCCAACCGAACATGCCCAACTCCTTGATCCGGGACGGGCTATCACCCAGCAGGTAATTGTCGAGACCGCCGCACTTTTCAATCGTCCGCAGCGCCTTCTTCGTGACTTTGATGTAGAGATCCTCATTCAGCGCGTCACTATGCAGCTTCTTCCACCGAACATTGGGGCGCCATGCTCGTCGTGTCTTGCCGTGGTTCCGTCCCTTGGAGATCTTGTTGCCGAATTGAATTTCGGCGCCACCGTAGAGGCCAAAGTCGGCTTGTTTGTATGTTCGTCGCGGTCCGTAAGGGTATGGAGGGATGTGCTCGGGAAGCTTCTTGGTCCGGTACACTGCAGACGTTGTCGAGAAACTTCGGGCCGGTGTGGTCAGGGAGAGCCCCCGGAATGCCGCGGTAAGGGAGTTCGCGGCATTGAGGGCCGCACGAGCGGGATTGGTCATTTTCCCGGTCGTGGATTCGCCGATTTAGTCGACAGGTGGGATTAGATGATGGTTTGGCTCTGCGATGGATGGATGGTCTGGGGAGATGAATTTGACGGAGCTTGACCGCCTTGGACTTACGCTTTCTGATTGGTCCATTGAACACGGAGCGCGGTAGACAACGATGCGTAACCGGGCGTGTGGAGATGAAGTCGGAATGCAGAGTTCGAAATGAATGACGTCTTAAGAGCTGATGACAAAGTACTCCGTCCGCACCGGCCAGGCAGCGCTGGACAGAAACCGCGATAAGACGAAAAGGAGGGAAACGAGCTTCCGCGTCAACAGAGAGTCGACGAAGACGAGAGAGATAGGATCGAGGGAGGTGCGAGCACGAGTGCAGAGTAATACAACGGCAACGAAGCGAAGCGGAAGGGCGGAGCTACGGTGCAGGGCGGAGCTCCACGCAAAGGTCCAGAGAGCCAAGAGCGGAGGTCTCGGGAGGGAGAAAGAGGAAGGAACGGAGGGAGGAAGAGGGCTTTATATTTCCGGCTCGACTGGCGGAAGGGACGATGATGGAAGGAAAAAAAAAAAGTCGTTGAGGGCAGGAAGTGATGGGGGACGTGGGGAATGCACCTTCCTCAGATTTCCAGCCAGGGTTTGCTGTTTAGGTTAGGCAAGCAGCCAAGCATAGGGACTGGAGCTATCCGGTTTCGCCGGTGTCACGTGACCGTCCGGTGCTTTGAGCTCATTGTCGTCTGGGCAGTGCTGGACGGCCTATCAAGAGCTGAAAATTGGCGGAGCGGAGTGAGGGCATTATGTCATTTGCTGGAAGTTCACAATTGACCGTTGATTATTGTGGTTGCTGTTTTGCTGTCCTTTGGGGCAGTGGCAAAGTCGATCCACGATCTGATCTCGCGGAGGCTCGGCGCAACGATTCCCCGAGCTCCTGGGACAGATCAATTTTCTTGCGTGTACGGAGTAGGCTGGCGTGAAGGTACCTGAATTCGTGTACCGAGGAGCACTCTTCCCATTCAGGCCAATTTTGAGCCCCGTAGCTAGGGAAGCTTTGGACGTGGTCCCCAAGATCGCCCCTTCGAACATCTGCTGGGTCTTTAGAAAAGGGTCGCGGTGCCTGCAGGAGTCGCGTGGTCTGCCAATTGCAATTGGAGAGCAGCTCCAGTCGCCATGGCCTCGAACACGGTGAATTTGGTGGTGCACCCGCGTGGTATTTCCCCTGGACGCGGTCTACGCGAAAGTCCTTTGCTAATGTGATGGTGGGTTGACAGGGAAACCAATCCGAGCGCTGCCCAAGGAGGTCAGCGTCTCGTTGGAAGCCCCAGCAAGCGATCTCTACAAGGCTCTGGCGCAGAAATCGGGCTACTCGATCCACCGTCTGCGCGTGACCAAGGGGAGCGATGGCAGTCTAGTCCCAAATGGCTCTCAGAGCCTTCGGGAGACGGGCCTGAGCGCCCAGGACACTATCTACGTGAAGGATCTCGGTACGTCGCCAATGATGTGACGGTGTATTGAGACCGCATGCGGCTGACAGCACTTGGCGTGGTCAGGTCCCCAGGTTGGATGGCGCACGGTCTATATCATCGAGTACCTCGGTCCGCTGGTGTTCCCGGCTCTGTTCCTTTATGTGTTACGGCCGTATCTGTACTTCAACTTTGAGCAGCCGCTGCCGGAGCCGTCGTGGGTGCAGCAGCTCATCTGTGCGATGTTGACGCTTCACTTCCTGAAGCGCGAGTATGAGACCATCTTCGTCCACCGCTTTAGCCTGGCCACCATGCCCGCGTTCAACATTCTGAAAAACTGTGGTCACTACTGGTTCCTGGTCGGCATCAACATCTGCTACTGGGTATTTCGACCGGACGCCGCGGCTGCCAGTACCAACCCGAACCCGGTGCTGCTCTATGGCGGCCTGGCTCTGTTCGTCTTTGGCGAGCTGGCCAACCTCAACGCTCATTTGGTCCTGCGGGATCTGCGCCGGCCAGGCAGCACGGAGCGCGGGATCCCCAAGGGTTTCGGATTCGGTCTGGTGACATGTCCCAACTACATGTTTGAGATCTTGGCGTGGGTCGGCGTCTACTTGGTGTCCGGCCTCAGCTGGAGCGTGCTGCTGTTCACTTCCGTCGGCACGCTCCAGATGTGGGACTGGGCGGTCAAGAAGGAGCGCCGGTACCGCAAGGAGTTTGGCGACCGATACAAGCGGAAGAAGTATGTCATCTTGCCGGGACTGCTGTAATGCAGGGGTGACGGAACTTCGAGCAATGCGTTGCATTATTAGCCTACGGGCCAGATGTCAATCAGCATGGGGATTGGAACTCTGGATACGAGCATTAGAATGCTGGTTGAAGCTTAAAAGTGAGCAATCCTATTAATAATAGTGGTCATTGCTAGTGTCAATCCATGACGTCGGCGATCTAATTAGGTACTTACGAGTAGGTTAAGCTCATAGCAGTGAGGAGTACAGTATGTAATCCCTCAAGCAAATACGGAAAAACAATAATCCGGCAGCTCGTATTGCTCTGACAAACGTTGGAAGTACTGGTAATCGTTCACGGGCATGTCTCAGACAGGCTCGCAGTGTCGAGTCCAAGTCGGGGTTCAGACAGCAGAATAAATCATGTCTGAGGCCCCTGGAACATAGTGTATATTTTGCATCTATTGTGCTTTGTTCATACACCTGCCAAGGGCGCTGGCAGTCAGCGCCGAGCAGCTCACCATGCATTACGCTCTTCCTCGCAAGTCCTCGAATCCGACCCGATTCGCACCTCGCTCAACGTTCACCCTGAAGCGTCGCCGGCAGCTTAAAACGCTCGCTCTGATAGTCCTTGCCGGTGTAGCTCTTTTCCTCCTTGTGACCCGCCTCCTTGCACCGTCGTCCTCGTCCGGCAATGGCACCATCTCCACCTTTGGTTCGTCTGCAGTTGCACCGGTCGTCCTTGTGACAGTGCTGGATTCAGAGAGATGGAGCCAGAGTTATATTGAGAAAATCAAACGCAATCGGGAGGATTATGCGAAGCGACATGGTGCGTGCCCTTGCCGTTGCAATGCCTCCGCCAATCTGCCCGGTGTTTCATTCCGTCGTCGCTGACCGTGCCCTCAGGATACGCGACGTTCTTCGCGAATGCCTCCGACTATGCATACACGCTGCTCGGACAGCCCCGTAGCTGGACGATCGTCCCCGCGGTTCGCCATGCCATGACCGAGAACCCGCATTCCACCTACTTCTTCCACCTTACCGCCAACGCGCTGATCATGGAGCCGAACCTGTCGCTCACGTCTCATGTCCTGGAGCCCTCGCGTCTGGATTCGCTGATGATTCGGGACATGCCGGTCGTACCTCCGGACAGTATCATCAAGACATTTTCTTACCTCAAGCCCAACAATGTGCAATTCATCGTAACCCAGGATGCGGAGGATCTCGTGTCAGACAGCTTTATCATCAAGCAAGGTGACTGGGGTCGATTCTTCCTCGACGTGTGGTATGATCCTTTGTATCGTAGCTACGACTTCCTCAAGGCCGAGAAACATGCATTGGTAAGTCTTTTTCTCGACTTGGCATCAGCGGAGAACGTTGGCTTAGCGATATCAGGATCACATTGTGCAGTGGCATGCAACAATCCTCGCCAAACTTGCTCTGGTCCCGCAGCGCGTCATCAATGCTTACAGCAAGGACTCTCCCGGTGCCGCCGTCGATGGTACATATCAGAACGGCGACTTTGTCATTCATTTCCATGGTTGCGAAGATAGCAAGGGACGGGACTGTGAAGCGGAGATGCTTCCGTACTATAATCGATGGCTGAAGAGTGTATCGTCGGAATGATTGCAGTTCGTTATTGATGTCTCTTCCTGGGCGTTCTATTTACAACGTTATGCGCATGCTTGTTCATGCTGCGAGTACGTCGACATGTATTATAGCCATGTGTGGGATATATCGGCTGGATTGATTCGTTTGGGTCATACATTGAGTTACATGTACCTCCTAGACAAATCTGCAGTATGGTTCCGGTTTTAGAAATTTGATGCCGTTGACGCTATGTATACATGAATAACAAATCATTCAGACAAACCGATCTAGTTATAATACAAAATCCCTGCCATCAGTCCCAACCTTTATCATGTCGACTTCACCTCTTGCTGATTCGTCGGGACAGTCTGCGATGGTGTCGACGAAGCCGCAGCCTTCTCCGCTTCCGCCTTCTTCTTCTGCTCCAACCACTCCTCAAACGTCGGCGGGTCTGGTAGCCCAAGTTCTGCCCTCTCCTTCTTGAACCGTTCCTGGATCGCCGGCGACTGCATCACCCGATACCGCAGCTCCCAACCGAACATGCCCAACTCCTTGATCCGGGACGGGCTATCACCCAGCAGGTAATTGTCGAGACCGCCGCACTTTTCAATCGTCCGCAGCGCCTTCTTCGTGACTTTGATGTAGAGATCCTCATTCAGCGCGTCACTATGCAGCTTCTTCCACCGAACATTGGGGCGCCATGCTCGTCGTGTCTTGCCGTGGTTCCGTCCCTTGGAGATCTTGTTGCCGAATTGAATTTCGGCGCCACCGTAGAGGCCAAAGTCGGCTTGTTTGTATGTTCGTCGCGGTCCGTAAGGGTATGGAGGGATGTGCTCGGGAAGCTTCTTGGTCCGGTACACTGCAGACGTTGTCGAGAAACTTCGGGCCGGTGTGGTCAGGGAGAGCCCCCGGAATGCCGCGGTAAGGGAGTTCGCGGCATTGAGGGCCGCACGAGCGGGATTGGTCATTTTCCCGGTCGTGGATTCGCCGATTTAGTCGACAGGTGGGATTAGATGATGGTTTGGCTCTGCGATGGATGGATGGTCTGGGGAGATGAATTTGACGGAGCTTGACCGCCTTGGACTTACGCTTTCTGATTGGTCCATTGAACACTTACATTTATTCCTCCAAAGGCACAATTCGCGATGAGGTCGTGAAGCCCTCTTTTCTTATCGTTTGCACGCCTTGTTCGAAGATACAGTTCGCTATTTAGTGGATTTTTGCGCTTTGCCAGCATCTCTGATTTGTCTTTGAGCTGCACGGCTTCAACGGAAGCCGCTCTCCCACCATGGTTCAGATCAGCGAGGTCAATAAGGCCAATTCGCGCGACCACCGAACGGCCACACACACACATATCAAAGGACTGGGGTTACGTCCAGATGGAACGGCGGAGCCTTCGGCCGACGGCTTTGTCGGTCAGACTGCAGCTCGCGAGGTTCGCAGATTTCTTGATTAGAATTCAGCTCGATTCCCGTTACTGACCTTGGCACAGGCATGTGGTGTGGTCGTGGATCTAATCAAGGCAAAGAAAATGGCCGGACGAGCAGTCCTCCTGGCCGGTGGCCCGGGAACCGGCAAGACCGCTCTAGCTCTGGCGGTGTCACAGGAGCTGGGGACCAAGGTGCCGTTCTGCCCGATTGTCGGTAGCGAGGTATACTCTGCGGAGGTTAAGAAAACGGAAGCGCTGATGGAGAACTTCCGGAGAGCAATTGGTTAGTCCAGTCACCGAGGAGGGTAGGGTTCGAATTGTACTGAGTGTCATTCGTTAGGCTTGCGAGTCCGCGAAACCAAGGACGTCTACGAAGGAGAAGTCACGGAGCTCACCCCGGAAGAAGCAGAGAACCCGCTCGGAGGATACGGGAAGACCATCAGCCACCTCATAATCGGACTCAAGTCGTACCGCGGAACGAAAAAGCTGCGTCTAGACCCGAGCATCTACGAGGCGATTCAGAAGGAGCGGGTGACGGTGGGCGATGTCATCTATATTGAGGCGAACACGGGGGCAGTCAAACGTGTAGGGCGCTCGGATGCCTACGCGACAGAGTTTGATCTCGAGGCGGAGGAGTACGTGCCGGTACCTAAGGGAGAAGTACACAAGAAGAAGGAAATTGTGCAGGACGTCACCCTGCATGACCTCGACATGGCCAACGCACGGCCGCAGGGCGGACAGGACGTGATGAGCATGATGGGCCAGCTGATGAAGCCGAAGAAGACGGAAATCACGGACAAACTGCGCCAGGAGGTGGACAAGGTTGTCAGCCGGTACATTGACCAGGGAGTCGCCGAGCTGGTTCCCGGAGTTCTGTTTATTGATGAGGTTTGTTGTTCCCTTCCAAGACTTTCTAACTGATCATACTGACCCGATACAGGTACACATGCTCGACATCGAATGCTTCACATACCTAAACCGCGCCCTCGAATCGCCCATCTCCCCCATTGTCATCCTGGCCTCGAACCGGGGCAACACCGTCGTCCGCGGCACGGGGGACATCGTCGCCGCGCATGGTATTCCGCCGGACCTGCTCGCCCGCTTGCTCATCATCCCGACGCACCCGTACACGCCCGAGGAGATCAAGACCATCATCCGCCTACGCGCCCGCACTGAGGGGCTCAACATCACCGATGCCGCGCTCGACAGGGTCGCGGAGCACGGCGCCAAGGTCAGCTTGCGCTATGCTCTGCAGTTGCTCACCCCGGCGAGCATCTTGGCTCGCGTCAACGGCCGGCCGGGGGCGATCGACGTTCCGGATGTTACTGAGTGCGAGGAGTTGTTCATCGATGCGAAACGCAGCGCGGAGTTGGCGGGTCAGGAGGGTGCTAATTTTGTGTCATGAGTTTCCGCTTACATGTACTAATGATGTCGGTCTTGCCTTGTTTTGATGGGTTGGTCGGTTGGTTTTACTGTACTGTATGCTAGATGAATTAAGATTCCTGGGTCCAGTCATCGATAGTACCTCGAAACGGCACAAGGATAAGCAATTCAGTTCGAGTATGTACATGAATTGATGATGGCGTTCGCTGGTGATATTGAGTGCTGAGGACTTAGCCCCGCGGATGGACCGCGTCTTATCGTCTCGTGGACGTCTCCGCAGGTGTCCATGTATGGGAGCCGGGGCGTCAAGGAGAATAGCGACTCTGAAGTAGGATAAGTGTTTAGAACGAGCATCAGCCCAACCTCATGCAGGAGGTACCGACGCACGATCCGCATGCTAGTTGTGTGGAAGCCTTGTAAGAATTTCCTCAGCTGTGCCAGGTCCTGCTTCTTCTCAAACTCTTCAAGTTCTTTCGCTATGCTGTTTCTGTTTCTTTTCCCACTCCAACTTTCGCTGGTGCTCGTGCTCGAATTGCTCCCTCCTCCATTGAGGTGCCTACTCGTACTTTTTCCACTAACAAGAGTTCATTGACTCGTTGCGAACTGTTTCCCAATCGGTGACACTGGTACCAAAAAACCTTCGTGATCTCTGAAGGCTCTCCAAAGTTTCCCGCGCCTAACGAACGCAGACTCATTCTTCTTACCCTTGTATGACGGGTGTTGTGCGCAGGATCTCTCCAAGCCGAGCTCTGTTCTTGATCCTTGCATCATGATACGGAGAGTGGTCCTCATAACTATGAAGTAGAACCGCTCAGTAGCCCCTGCTGTTGCCATGCCTTCCTTCGCATGGTAACAGACGTTCGATTCGTTTTGTAAAGCAATCTTCGGCCTAACAGTGAAAGCCCAGTATTTGTAGTTAAGTACCTCGAGATCCAAGTCCAACGAGCCGGCGACGGACAGGTCATTATCTCCCGCCAGACCGAGACGCAAGGCTGAGGATAAGACGAAAATGAATACAGTACACAACTATCGCGCTTTCCTTATTCATCGACGGATCACGTGAATATGAATATTCTCAATCACGTGCAAGTCAGTCATCATTGGCCGCTGGCTTGGTGCCCCAGCCCCAGCCCTTATCGAATTGAAGCCGGTGTACTCGTCCTGAAATTACGTATTCACTCATTCCTTGTTTACTTGCTATGTTCTGAATTCTTGTTTACTTTTAACGAGTACGAACGACGCGATGACGAATCCGCTCGACACCGACGCTGGCTCGGAACTCTTCAGCAGCTATGAGGCGGAACTAAAGCTGGTCCAGGCAGACCTGGACCAGAAGCTGGACCAGATCGCAGAGAGCACGGGAGAGCAACGGAAAGCTGCGATCCGCCAGGCGGAGCGGGCGTTAGAGGAGGCGACCGAACTGGTTGGTTTGCCTGCGCCATTCCTTTTCCATGTTCCATACTATCCGGGGACATGTCATGATAACGAGTTCGGGACATTGATTAATTTGCGCACATGGTTGTTTTCGAATGAAAACAGTTAGATCAAATGCGGATGGAAAAGCAAAACATCCCGTCGGCCGCACGATCCAAAGTCAACGCCCGATTCCGCAACTACCAGACCGACATCGACGCTCTGAAGCGACGGCTCAAGTCCCTTGCCGATGACCGGCGTGCGCTGTTCGGCAACCGGTACACAGATGACCCTGACGATCATTCATACGATGCACACCTCGAGCAGCGACAGCAGCTGCTCTCGGGCACGGAGCGCCTCGAGCGCAGCTCCGCCCGCCTGCAGGAAAGTCAGCGCATCGCGCTCGAGACCGAGGATATTGGCCGCAGCACGCTGGCGGATCTCCAGCAGCAGCGGGAGACGATCGAGCATACGCGCATGAATCTTCATCAGAGCGAAGGTTATGTGGATACGAGTATCAAGACCCTGCGGGGAATGGCTCGTAGGTATTGTGCCCCTTGGCTTCGGTCAGTTTTGTGGCGTCACTCACTGATTGTTTTTCGGTCATATAGGATGGCTACGAATCGCATAATCACGATTGCAATCATCACGGTTTTGATTTTGTTGATTTTTGCTGTGATCTACAGCAAATTCCGGTGAGCGTTGGGATTGGATTGGGTACGCTGGCGTTCTGTCCTTGTCCCTTGAGTCTATACTGCACGTTTTCCTGCTTGGCCATTCATAATGTCACTCGTCTTTCGTCTGTATGTACAGTAATGAATGCCGAAACACTCGAGCATATGGGTATCGAACAAACCTAGTGCACAAGGACCCAACAACCCATGCAGTCTATCCATTGGCATAACCAGATTTAAATCCCTGCTAGTTTAGTATCCTCACCGCGCCAAAGCCAACATTGACAGCGACGCCCACGAAAACAGCCAGCCCTTTGCGCCAACTCCACACGTTCTCCTCCCGCCGCAGCCACATGGCACATCCCACGGGCCAGAAGAAGCCCATGACCGCGCCCCAGAGCATATCGTCCAGCGCGCTGCTGGAGCTTGCGCTGCTGTCATCCTCACCGGAGAACGGTCCTCCCGCTCTTCCTCCTCCTTCAAGACCACCGAGAGTTGCCCCTCCGGCGCCGCTCCCTTCATCCATCCACCGATCCTCTAGTTCGCGCAGCTCCGCACCAGACGGCATCGTATCTGGTGTCCGCGACAGAGACAGCAGCGCGAGGAACTGAGATCGCAGGGCAGAAACCTCCGCAGGCGTGAAACCCGCGGACAGCAACCGGTCAAACCCACGGGGGGCAGGGAGGACGCTATTCTCATTTTCTGTCTGCGCGCCGCCAGAGACGCCCGTCGCCGTTGTCTGTGACTGTCGTGCTCGTCTCGTCGTGGATATCGCTGCTTCCGCGGCGAGATCGCTGGAAGAAAGGGAAATGTCGCCGATAGAGCAGTGTACGTATACATGCGGTGGGTTGGGCACCGGCGCTTTGCCCTTGCCTTTCCCTTTCCCTCCCTCCTCATCGGCCACAGATGTCGATGATGACTCCGGTCCCGGGACTCTCAGTGCCTGCGTCAACGACGTAGCATCTTCGAGTCCCCGGCCAGAGCAGATCAATCGAATTCGGCGGTTTGCTAGTTCCTTCGGCAGCCGCGCGCGGATCATCTGTTTGAGACCCGCGGCTGTTGTCGTGTTTGCGGAGGGAATCTCCAGCTGCATATCTGGAATGGACGCGGAGAAGCGGACGGTAACAAGGACATCGGGCGGAGAGGATGATGGTGATGGGGAATCTAGCTCATCATCTGGGGGTTGGATTGAATACTGGGGGGTTGCCGTGTCCATGTCGTTTGTTCGTTCGTTACGTGGTAGCCATGGTGGTGGGCTTGTTGAATGGTTCAGTTGAGATTGTTGATCCTCGTAAACTCAAAGCGTCAAGAGACTCAAGACACCTGGAGAGCAGGGTGAAGGGAAAAAAAAAAATGCATGATCCGCGAATCGAACGCGGGCCTCATCGATGGCAACGATGAATTCTACCACTAGACCAATCATGCTTTTCTATATGCCCTCCGAGCAATGTGATTCGCTCGTGGACAAAGACTGTTTGCCATCAAACTGCCTTATGTCGGCCATGTACGGAGTATACGCACAACGGAGTAACAATCAGTTAGAAATGGAGTGAGCGGAAAGAATTGTGACTCAAAGCCCTTGATGATATCGTTTCTCTACTATTTTTCTATGACAGGCAAGATCACTGACCTATCTAAGACATGACATGACAAACAACCATGTCCGCGAGATTTCGCTGCACAGCCTGACCGAAACCCAGAACGCCCCTAACGCCTTTTATGCACCGATCACAATAGTATTTACCCGTAGTCATACAATTAAACCATGAAAGATTCACCACAGCCGCATTGTTCCTCTAGAAGCTCGTCAGAGCTTGCCCTAAAACTATCACCGGAGAGGTCACTTACTGATATTAGGATTGCGGAAGACAAAGCGCTGACTGAGCTTGTCCTCGTGCCAGTCCATCTCACTTCCGATGATGCTGAACAGGGCCTTGCTGTCAATCACCACCTTGACGCCGTCCTGTTCGACAACCTCGTCGAACTTGCCCGGCTTGTCGACGTATTCCAAGTGGTATGAGAGCCCGGAGCAGCCACGGTTCTTCACGCCGATGCGGATCAATTTGGGTTCGGGCTGCGATAGCAATGTTCGCATTTGCTCAACAGCTGCCGGTGTCAAGGTCAAAGCCGCCTTTCTGGGTCGCAGGCGAGACCGCCGGGACTTCTGCTGAGTTTCCGGCGCCGACGCCGTGTCCGTGGTCGAGAACTGTGTTGGTGCGGACTTCTGCGCTTCTCCTTCTCGGAGACTGGCGGGAGATGACTGTCCGGTTTCGTTCAGGCTCTGAGCAGCGTCGCGGTCCTTGTTGAACGGGGGATCCGCCGCGATCGAGGTGTCCGGCACCCCGATGTTTCGAGGAACAGGAAAGTTATCGGGAAGTGCATGTGGTCGAAATGCGGTCGCAGTTTGCATATCACGCCGTGACGAGCTGTAGGTTGCTCCATATGAAGAGAATGAGCGCACTATCCGGGCTGGTTTGACAGCATGCTGCAACGTAGCCACGCATGATGTCACCGGTAGCCGGACTATCCGCATGGGCGTCATGGTGTGGGAGAGAGGAATACAGACAGAACAGAGATGTGAGATGTTACGCAGCAGGTAACAGCCGGTGAAACGCGCGTTGATATGAACATCCGATCAACAACAGAGGCATATGGAGAGGTTGAATGAATGAACTGAGGTCGGGCGGTCTTCTTCCGCGGGAAGAGCTTCTGCCGAGAGCTGACTAATTCCTCTTTAACTAACCAATCAGCGGGCAGGTGTTTCTATGCATGCTCTGCGAGTGGTGGCAGGAAAAAGCACCTGATGTAAAGCCGAAGCCCGCGAATTCTCCGTGATCATGTCATTCTGCGGATAAATTAGGCTAGCTTGATCTTAGCTGTTCCTCCTCAAGGATCGTCGTGGTTTGGCGATGGGCTCGCGACGGCCCAGGAAAAGTATTAGGCCAACTGGCCGAATGGGCAAAAGTCAAAAAGAGGAACTGTGGCGTAGCACGGGATGATGTGGCTAGTGATATGTGGCTAGTTACATGTGGCTTTACTGTGGCTGACGCGTCCTCCGATAAGATAGGCCTACCAACAGGGTAAAGCGTCAACATCGTCGACCATGGCCGAAGCATAACGGCGCAGCGTCGGCGAGACCATGGAGCAGTCCCCTCTGACGCAGCAACGCAGACCGGAGACCTTTCAGCCCAAGATTGTCCAGCTGTACGAGAACCTGTTTCGAGTACGTCCGCCCATCGGCGCATAGACAATTTTTCTAACTGCCAGCTAGGACCCCGATGTAGAACCGACAGAAGGCTTCTGGAGAGAGTTCTTCCTGCTGTCGCCCGAAAAGACGCAACTGCACCGCATTCTCGATGCGATTGAGCCGGATGATCTGCTGACCCTGCAGGTGCGCGAACACCGTAGCGCCGAGCATCCGAAACGGTGTTGACCGTGGTTTCTAGGCCCAGACGCAACAGCTGTTCGCTCGCGCAATACGAGAGGCGGCGTTGGAGGATGCGCCCAAGAATCGATATGCGCTCGAAGTACGCCGGCAGCTCCAATTATCGGTTGCTACTGTCACCACTGACGGAGGTTGCAGACTCTCACTATTTTCCTCGGCAGCATTTTGGTGAAAAAGTATACCAATCCAAGTTCGGACATCATTACCATTCTAGCTGGCCTGGACGAGGCCGATCAAGTGCTTGCCGATTTTGTTGCGACTCTGGACAGGATCATCCGAAATGCAACGAGCTGTATGTTTCCCCTCTGACTTTTGTTGATTTCGCGGCTTACATCGACAGTCGACCTCCGGCGACAAGCCATCAAAACGGCCATCGCCGTTGTTAGCGGTGCGTACAAGACTGGATTGATCTCGTACTTTACGCATCGCGATCTGTTCCCGTCTCTCATGAAGGTGGGCTTGATGCTGCCGCGAGATCTACAGGCATCACTAACATGCATAGTTTGTACATGATTTGGATACCCCTTTGCACGTGCTTGAGCCTTTTGTTCTCCTTGGTCTGTTGGCCAATTACAACAAGTTTGAGTTTCAGAATCCATATCAACAGCGCCTCAATGACTTTGTCAACGAGGCAACCATTCAAAAGATAGTCCAAGGGATCGGCCTCGCCTGTGCCGGGCTCCGAAACGGCTACGTTGCAGTTCAGGATGACCTCCCTGAGGGCTGGACTTTGAGTAACACGCTTATCTTTTTCGGATTGCGGGCTCTAACTCCCCGCAAAGACCGTCCGACGACGCCGTCAGCAGAAGAGGCGAGAGAGGCGTTCGCAGCCTTGTCCGTCACACCCTTGATCCCCATTGAAGTCAGGAGATACTGACGCTCTGGAACAGGCCTTCACCGGAAGCAGCGATCTTGCTTGCCACGTACGACTTTGCCAACGCGAACAAACTGTTTGCATACAACCTCGTCACGCATATGCCGGAGAAGCGCACGGAGGAGTCGTCGTTTGCGAGCTTCCTCTCGCTGACTTCGTATCTGCTACAACACGCGTATCGCTCAGCGCGTGTCGGCCAGTACGGGGAGTTGGCGCTGTTTACGCTGCGCATTATAGTCGAGGACCCGGTGCTGTGCAAGCGAATATGCAGCGACGACACCAAGCGCGCAGTGCGGCTCTGTCGCCAGCGGCAGCCATACCTCCCAGTTGTCCAGGGCGACCGCGTTCTGGCGACCGTCATATTTGACATCATGATCGATACCATTTCGCACAACCTTCGGAAACGACTCGATGCAAATCTTTACTGGTATGCTGGCTTCTCTCTGTATCAACGGTATGTCAGCGGTAATGACTGACTCGAACAGCCATACCATTGCCATCCTCCTTCGACTCTTCACATATCTCTCCTCGAACAAGACACGATTAACATACCATTGGTCTGAGCTCTGGCGCACGCTCCTGTCGCTCATGCGGTTCCTCACCACCTACGTATCAGACCTTACCACGAACCCACAGGTGCACGTCCTGGCGGTATCACTCACAAATTTACTCGCCGTGGCGTTGTCCTCGGGCGACACCTTCCTCCCAGACCCGGCCTCCTACGACGATCTCTTCTACAAGATCGTCGAAACGGGGCCCATCATTGCGCGCTTTCAATCCGCATACAACCTCACTCCTTACCCGGACTCTTCCTCCACCACCAAACACTCTCCAACCAGCACTCCCCACCCGACTGCACCGACAAATTACGCCGCCATCGACATCCCTCTCACCGTGTCACGGCACTTCCACTCGCTGCTTTTTCAACCGGATTCATCGGGCGCGTCGCGTCCGCAATCACCGGGCGGAGAGCCCGCCCCGATCCCCGCGTCGAGAAAAAAGAACCTCAGTCCGCGCGAGGTGCATCAGATCATCAAGCAAGGGTATGATACGCTGAGTATCCAGCCGCGCGATGATCTGCGCGCGTGGGATAAGTGGCGAGAAGCGGACTGGAAGTTGGTGCTGAAGAGGATGGCGAGGTACGCTTGTGAGGATGCGAGGAGGCTTGTTGTGTAGTAGCTCGGCATATTATCTCGAGTTGAATAGATAACTTTGAACTACAGTATCTCCATTTGCATAATTGACACTTCCCGTGATACCGTTCACTTGGCAACAAGGATGACAGAAAGACTAAACCAGCCGGGCTGAAGCCGTACCAGTCACCGGCACCCCCGTCACCTTCTCCAGATAGTCACCACTGGCACTGACGTAATTGTCCGAAAAGTACTCGTCGGCATGCCTGCTGAGCCATAGTGTGAATTTCGAGAGTTCCTCGCGCAGACGGTTGATGGATTGTTGATCCATGTTTGTCTGTGCGATGAGCTCGGGAAGTGTTGCTTCAATCCGTTAGCAAGAATAATAGAACGCCCATGATGCAAGGGTAGAAAAGGTGCCTCTTTACCGAATAATCTCGTCAAATGATGCGCTCCGTAGACATCCAGCGGCCCCTTGTAGGACGAGTTGCGGCCGCCGCTTTCCCACTTCTGGCGTAGCGTGCGATACTGCTCTCGCTCGAAGCGGTACAGCAGCAGTTTGTCGAGCGTCTTGTCGAAATACTCCTTGAGGCCCATGATCACCTCGTCGAGCACATCGCGGTCCGCAGAGTTGGGCCCCCGCTTGGCGCGCTCCTCTTCAGCGTAGGCGTCGAGGATCTGGTTGACCGAGTGCGTCGCCGGCAGGGAGACCACCTGCTGGTTCTTGGTGATGTTTTCCCAGTCGTCGACAAGGAGGGCCTTGAGGTTGTCGGGGAGGGTGATGCGGATGGAGGGCCGCTGATAGAAGTGCTCCTCCTGGGAAAAAGAAAAAAAAAAAGAAAAGATTAGGTCATCCTACCATTGGTGGTGAAAAAAGTGGTTTGAGTTCAAAGTACCTTTTCGATGTCATTATCTCGTCCACGCTTCGATCCCCGCGCGGGCACAGATGACTGTCTCTCTTCGCTGCCGCGCCCAGAGTCCGAGCCCCCCTTCCGCTTGGACGACTTTTGCCCAGACCGCTGCCGCAGCGCTGCCTCAGCATCTCGCCGCAGCGTCGCTGCTAGTTCCCGATTTTCCTCGGTGAACTTGCGTAGGCGATCCGGAGGCACCCAGTCGTCCCAGCTGCAACATTTCGTATCAAGTCAGCTATCAATGTATCATGTTGAAGATTAAAGGAGGGACTTACGTGTTCTTCCATCCCTTGTAATGGACTAGGTATTCGTAGGGGCTCTTCCGGTCCTCAGGATCCGAGTGCCGAATGTCAAGGATCTTAGCCTCGTAGAGGATATCATGGTGGAAGCAGAGGACTCTTTCGTCTTTTTGATAAGTCGGGCCGACAGGGGCCATGTTGTTGGCGATGGATCTGGATCCTCGCCCGCGGCGTCGAGAGGATTCCACCGTGGTTGTCGTTTTTTTGAGTTGTTGATCGAAACTTCAGTGATCAAAAAGCTCTCTCAAGACGCCAGCTGATATCAGTTCTCTGAAGAACTGGCTACTTGGCAGATCGCCAACTGAGAACTAGCCCTGGAGGCGAGGTTAGTACCAGCACCGTCAAAGAGGTTAACTCCCGAGCGTAGACTTTTGAAGACAGCAATGCACAGCGTGTCTATCACTGATATTTTTTGGTCTCAAACGAGACTTGCAATGTGATCGCAGGAACCAACCCCAGATCACGCCAACCAGGTGAATGGAATCAAACAGGGGTGAAAAGGAGTTCCCTAGATTTCGCTCTTGATATTTGAATAGTATTCCACCGAGGCGGAGAACAGAAGAACTCAGTTAACTCCCTAATTATCTTCATCCTTACGTTGATTTCACCTCTACCTATTTCTATTTTTCCTTCCTCTACGTCCATTCAAAGGAATAAAAAAAATCAATCATCATCAAATTGAACAGTCATGGATCGCTCCACGCCCTCCGAGCTCTCCATTTTAAGCAACTTTCTCCTCTCGCCTGCAGCGCTCCCCACGGTCATTTCTTTGCAGAAATTCACCGAGCTCTTCCCCAAGCGCCTGCAGTCGCACCCCCAGATCCGGGTCCTCTACCGCGAACTGCAGGAGCTGCGGTCGCAGGACATGGACCGCGTCTCGGAAAACATCCTGCATGAAGTCCGGCGCGGTGAGCGGCAGAAAGCGGAGCTGCGCAACGCGCTGCAGATGCGTGGCGTGGACGGGCTGGATGCGCATGACCACCGCGAAATGGATCTGGATTTGCAACTATTTGGGTCCTCCTCTGCGGGCGCCGGCGCGACAAGCCGTCCGGTGGAGTGCTATGCGTTTACTGATCTGGTGGAGGAGATGGAACGCGCATGCGTCGCGCTGGAACGGGAGATTGCCGCGGCAGAAAACGACGCAGAGAAGACGCTGGAGGATATGAAGAAGATTGTCGGCGAGTTGAGTGATCTCCGCTATGGAAAGCTCAACAAGCCTGGCGTAACTCCGGAGGAGTACGTAGCGGAGACGATCCGCGGCTTGAAGCGGCTGGAAGAAGTCTGCGACGAGACGACTTCTCGTCCAGCGTAACGACGCTACTCCAATCTCCAACACTTCTACGGGAAACGAGAACATGAATGAATTCGGAAATCATACCGGTACTCTTGATTTGCCTCATGACATCGCATCAGCTCGACTTTCCGCGAACGAGCTGAAAAAACTATCTACCGATCGAGCTTCCGAAGGAGATCGTTTCCAACAAAGAAGTACATGTCCTCATCAGTTTCAACCGCCATCTCCTCCGGGTTCAACTTCGGCAGTCCCACGGCGTCAAATTCAAAAGGCAACTTATGTGCTCGCTGCTTCCAAGTCATTGTGCCATTGCCCGGCAAGCGTGGCAGTGGCAAAAACCGATTGTACCCCGAGCGACTGCGCAAGTTTCCCTCATGCCTGCGCTCCGACGCATCCGGCCAGGGCGCCAGCGGCCTGGCTGGCGTCGTCTCCTCGCCAGGTCTCCAGATGGACTCCAATGCAAGTACGGGGCTCCGAAAGTCGTTGAACTGTTTGCCGCCGAACGCTGGCATCACTCTGGTCTTGCTCTCGCCTTGCGCTGTGGCCGTCTTCACTTCGATGTGCCGCCGTTCCTCTGCAATCTTGTCATCCAGTCGGCGCACCCGGTGGTCGACCCAGGCGTCCAGCGTCCGCGGCACGAACGGCGACTGCGGTGCCACGAAGGGAATGTTGGCTTGGACCCTGAAGAACTTGTCGCGCTCCTTTGCTTCGTCCGAGAGCCAGGTGTGCGAGGCTGTATGAGACATAGGTGCTCGGCCGCTGCTAGGGTTAGCCTGTGCCGGGCGTGGACCACTGGGATGCTGCCAACCATTCCAAGATGGATTCATCTGGCTTCTTCCCTGTGGATTGCTGTGGAAGTTAGCCTGTGCGGGGCCTGGTCTGCCGGGATACTGCCAACCATTCCAATATGGATTCATTTGATTTCTTCCCTCCGGACCGCTCTGGAGGTTAGCATGTGCCGGGCCTGGCCCGTAGGGATAATGCCAGCCTTGCTCCCAAGATGGATTCGTCTGATTGCTTCCCGTCGGGCCGCTGTGGAAGTTAGTCTGTGCCGGGCCTGGCCCGTAGGGATAATGCCAGCCTTGCTCCCAAGATGGATTCGTCTGATTGCTTCCCGTCGGGCCGCTGTGGAAGTTAGTCTGTGCCGGGCCTGGCCCGTAGGGATAATGCCAGCCTTGCTCCCAAGATGGATTCGTCTGATTGCTTCCCGTCGGGCCGCTGTGGAAGTTAGTCTGTGCCGGGCCTGGCCCGTAGGGATAATGCCAGCCTTGCTCCCAAGATGGATTCGTCTGATTGCTTCCCGTCGGGCCGCTGTGGAAGTTAGTCTGTGCCGGGCCTGGCCCGTAGGGATAATGCCAGCCTTGCTCCCAAGATGGATTCGTCTGATTGCTTCCCGTCGGGCCGCTGTGGAAGTTAGTCTGTGCCGGGCCTGGCCCGTAGGGATAATGCCAGCCTTGCTCCCAAGATGGATTCGTCTGATTGCTTCCCGTCGGGCCGCTGTGGAAGTTAGTCTGTGCCGGGCCTGGGCCACAGGCATATCGCCAACCTGTCTCCCAAGATGGATTCATTTGACTTCCTCCCACTGGACCGCTGCTGAAGTCAGTCTGTGCCGGGGCTGGCCCGTAGGGATGCTGCCAACCTTGCTGCCAAGATGAATTCATCAGACTCCTTCCCTCTGGATCGCTGTGGAAGTTAGCCTGTGCCGGCCCTGGCCCAGAGGGATACTGCCGACCTTTTGCCCAAGGTGGACTCATCTGACTCCTTCCCTCTCAAACTTGAAGAAACCCAAGGTCAGCTGTTTGTGGATCTGAGAAAGCCGTTTGCACAATTTCCAAAGCTTGCTTGGATGGTCTCTGAGAGAGAGGGGGATAGACTGGAGATGTAGCCAGATGATTGTGTTGTCACCGTGGATTATGTGCACAGCTACCATCATGTGTCCAGATATATACGAATTAATCAGTAAGAGCCTATCTGCTGCCATTGGAGAAATCTCCCGTTGTTGGTCGATTCCAGTGTGATGTGAGAGTGAATAACGTGCATTTTTGTCGAAGGCCGCCGCCTAGTTGTGATGAAAAAGTGAAGGCAGCCTTGTCATTGTTGCCTCAGTAGCCAATGACTACAAGCCTGCAAGCTTCTTCTTTGATCTGAAAGTCACATACGGAGTATTCATTGTTTGGGCCATGATCATTGACATGGCCATTGTTGTCGACTCAAAAGATGCACGCGGTGGTACGGAGTACGAGTTGGATACTCGTACTTGATGACTGATAAGATAAACCGATAAGATAAGACCAGGAACGACACATTCACTAACCAGTTTAACTAGTTAACCTAAGTACGGAGTACAGTACGGGACGGAGTACTCTACCTTGGTTACCTACTTCGTCTGGCCCTGTCGCATCCCGCAGATACATACCGTCATTTTGCTTGACTGCAGTGAGCATCACCACCATGCCGTCAATTCCCCTCCACCCTCCGAACCCAGCAAACCCACCAAATCTCCTCTCCTCCTCTAACGACAGTGGGACTTCCACGAGCACCCGTCCCAGCAACCCCTTCCCACCACTGCTACAAACCCCATCTGGTCTTGCAATCCTCGAAATCCAAGGAACGATCAACATCAGCGACAATCTTGTCGAGACCGCAGCCATTGATGAGCAGGAAGACAATAACAACAACAATGATGCTGCGAACGAAGAGGGCCAATCAGCATCGCCGTCCATAGAAACCGAACTCGGAACTCTCGTCTTCCCAAACTATTACCGCGATGGCGAGAATGAAGGAACAGAGTGGATGAAGAAGGTCTATTTGTATGTTGGTTGTTTTCAGAGGTTAACGGGGGAAGTAAAGAAGTTGCCGAAGCCGGTTGCCGTGATAAGGCGGCGGCCGCGGCGATCTGAGGACGGTGATGACGATGGTGGAGGGGAAGAGTTGGAGGTTGTTGAGGTGGTCAAGTATAAGATTCTCTTTGCGTCGAGGCCGGAGCCGGTGGGTGTTGGGGAGTTGGGGGCTTCATAGTCATCTTACCCGGGGATTGTTTGCTTGCTTCAAGGTCTGAGTGTTAACGTTGAATGATCATTAGTATGGCTACAGATGCTATGTGTTTATCGAACATGACGCCAACATCTAACGATACACCATGGAACTAGACCAATGACAAAGTCTACTGCTCATGAAGATACATGATATGGACAAAGAGTAACACATTGGGAGAATGTTAAGTTGATTGAGCGGACGAAGACAATCACCCGTCCAGGGCGCGACGCAGATCCGCCCATTTCTGTTTCAAGGACTCGTGGTTTTCGCTCAGCTGGGTTTGTCAGTAAAAATCCTAGACTGGACCGCAAGGGAAAAAGAACTCGCCTCTGCCCACTTCATTTTCGTGGCGACCAGATCGCGCTCCATCTCCGCGAGCTGCTCCTCCATAGAGCGGTTCTCATTCTGCACCTCGATATTACGCTGCATGATGCGCTCCATTTCGGTGCGGAGCCTCTCCTCGACTTCGGCGGGTTGCTTGTCGACCACGCTTTTGAGCTCTTCCACTGAGCCTAGCAGGCTCTCGTTCTTGTCGTGCAGCTCCTCGTTCTCGACCTTGAGTCGCACCAGCTCCGACGCCAGCTGCACGTGTTCCTTGTCGGTCCGCTCCGCCTGCTCCTCGAGCTGGCGGATCCGTGCCGCCTGCGCCGCCACCGTTTGTCGTAGCGATTCCAACTCTGCTTCCCGCTCTTTCTCTGCCCGAACTTTTTCTGACCACTCCGCCGTGTAAGTCTCAATCATGTCCGCCGTCAGCGGAACCGCGATCGCGTCCTGCACCATCACGTCCGCCCGGTACACCTCCCGGTCCTGGTTCCCGGACGACCCAAAGAACCCAGACTCCAGGATCGAGCTCGGCGACGGCTGCCGGTCGATATACACGTCAAACAGCCGCTCCTTGAGGAAATGCGACAGCGAGCTCATATCCTTCATCTCCAGTAATGTCTCCGCGTTGCGCCGCATAATGGCAATCCCAAACCGCAGTATTGTGCTCTCCAGGCCTTCCTCGAAAATGAAATCGTATATCCGCAGGACGAGTTGCAGCGGAAACCGGTACGCGAACAGGGTTAAGAACCATTGCGTCGCGTATAGCTGCGGGCTCACTCCGCGACGCCGCAGGTGGCAGTACAGCGCCGGCTCGAGATCCTCGAGTAGCCGCTCAAATTGGTACAAGTGTAGGTGCAAGCCGGGCATGTCCGGAAGAAACATCTCACGCAGCCCGTACTTGAACATCAGCTTGACCAGCAGTGTGAACGCTTCGCATTCATCCATCTGTGGATTATCAGCTTCATTCCCGTTCACCTTGATTGTAGGGTACTCACGTTGAAAAGTAGAGGCATCGCAATGAAATTAATTCCCTGCGCGTAGCCAACTGCCTCGTCATACAGCGCATACGCCTTGCACAATCCAAAGAGAGCCTCTTGGTTGCCCTGTGAGATAAAGTACCTCGAGTAGCTCGTTCGAAATCCCAAGTCTCTTCGTATTGTCTTCTCCAGCTTCCGGATCGCCTCTGCATCGTACTTGGTTTTCTTTTGCCCATCCTGGGAGACGGACGGCGACGGCGATGGCGCATGGCTCGACTGCGCCCCCACAACTGAGCTCTCCGAACGGATCGACGACCGCGACGATGCCAGCGATCCCTTCTCGGAAACTAGCCCCGCGTGTCCGTTGATGCTCGCAGAGCGCTCTCTTTCCTTGTCCGTTCCTCGCGCCACCAGATTCTTGTACTCCTCCTCGAGGTCCGGGTCTCTGCTGTCGGCGAGAACTTGCCAAATCACACCTCGGATCGTTTGGGGGATGCCTTTGCGGATCGCCGCACTTATCTCTGCTGAATTTGTACCTTTCAAGGCCTCCGGGCCATGGTTGACAATCTGCGCCCATAGATCCCAGTCCACAGGCGCGGACGCGTCCGCTGCCGACGCGGCGATCCCCGACACCGTGCCGGGGGGCAGGTTCGGATTCACGGTCGGCGCGTTCGCCGTCGCCGGTCTCGACTGATCCTCGGAGCCGGCCGCACTACTGCTGCCCGGTGGCGCCGGTCCAGCGGACGCAGTCCCTGACACGACGCTTGCTCGATCGCCCTCGCCGCTTTCTTCCCGCATCCGCAGCATTTTGAATTGGTCCTTGAGACTGTTGCGAGCCGGCCGCCGCGAACTGGTACTCACGGCATCACCGTCCTCGTCATTCTCGGGCAGCCGGCCCAGCATCTCCGGAACGCTACTCAATGACGCAATGGAAGTCGCGGTGTTGCGCCGGCTCTCGCTGGGTAGAGAGGATGGCGGAGACTTGACCTCCTTGGAACTCGACCGGGACAGCCACGAGAAAGGACTCGTGAGTTTGCGGCCGGACGGCGCCGCGGCGGCAGACGAGGATGAAGTTGTTGGTGTCGGGGGCTTGGAATTCGAATTCGACCCGCTTGACGACCACGGCAGGCTCGACATGATGGTCGACTGCAAGCTCCTGCGTGACTGCGGCTCTGAGGGCGAACCTACAGCAGGGGAGTCGCTGGTCGTCGTGGAGGTGGTGTTGGTTGTCGTGGTCGTCTCCGGGCCGGGGCTGGCCGTGGCCGACCCGGCATCGTTATTGCTCCCGGTCAGATTCACGTCATCCAACGAGGAGCTTGTGGAGAGGCGATGCGCGGTCAGCAGCGGAGATTTTTGTTGCGTCTGGCGTTTTGGCGTCTCTTGTGTCTCCGGTGCTTCGTTCCGGTCCTCTGCGTCTGCACTGGCTGACTCGTCCGCCTTGATCGGCGATGCTGGTGAATCCTCTGCACGCGGAGTAGTCACGGACGACGAGCCGTTCGACAGGCGGTGATCGGTTAGAGAACGCGTCGAGGAACTCTGCGGTAATGATGGGCTAGACAGGCCGTTTTCCTGTTCATGTTCCTGCGCGGTGTCCTCGACTGAGTCTGGCGACGCGGCGAGCGGTTCCGCCTCAGCCTTGGGCTCCGGACTGGCAGTCATTGTGGCCAGAATGCAAAGGCAAGGGTGCTGGCTTGCAGAAACAGCGTTCCCTTGCTTGATCGTCGGGTGATCGTCACTCCTGGTTTGGTTGGGAACAGGTCATGGGACAGTATATACAGCAATTCCACCCCAGGCTGGAATTTCAGCCAGGAATTCAGCCAGGGGGACGGGCCCGGCCGCCAGGAGACAGTCCAATGCCGTGGAACCAATAGAGCACGCCAATCGCAGCGACACTTGTAGCAGAACGGGGAATACAGCACTGGATCCGGGGTGGTTTGGGGCCAAAACGAAGGCCGTTTGGGGGTTCGCGCCCGGGGGTTTATTGACTACCAGAAATGGCAGTTCAACCAGTTCAACCGGCGGTAAAATCCACCACCTTCCAACGCGGTTTTTTTTAGCAACACTTCAACGCTTCTTCCAATTCCTTCTGTGCAGCAGGCTTTTAAAGTTATGTCATCCTTCAGAAACGCGTCGACTAGCTAAAGTACTCTCGAATATCCGGCTGCAGTGCATCGAGATCGAGATACCCACGTCTATGCACGTAAAGTACTACCTAGGACCGGTAATCCGCCATGTACGATGCCCCCGTCAAGTGGCTGGGGACGGCAGCTCGTTCTCCACTGGAGACAGATGCACATAGTAGCTATCAAGCAGGCCTCAACAAAGCAGGGTGCCGAGGGGACGCGGATGCACGCGTGTTATGGCGCAAGTGCTCCTTTGCTATAGTATTCGATCGTCCTATCCTTGGGAAGACTGGCATCGGATCCGAGATGATGCTGCCCGTAGGAGGGTTCTTGAGATTGGGAACGTTCAGCAGGGCTTGAAACTGTGTAGAGGGCAACGTGCCAGTCAGTTCTGTTGGGGTGAAAATGCTTGACGAGCGCCGGGGGAGCGTCTATCGCCACCAGGGAACCATTGCTATCCGTGCTGAGTTTCACAGTGTTCGAGAGAGGCATCCCGTGTTCCAGGTTTGCGAAGTGAGAATTATCGCCTGTACCTACTCGTCTTTTACCAATGGAACCACATACACTGTCAGCAGATAGTTGTTGCCCCAGGGGACAGAGGGAGGTAAGGCACACCTGAGTTACAGTATCTACTGGCTATCAGGACATCTCCCAGAAGGAGATGGCCGAGATTCTCGGAATCATTTCCAATTTGCTCAACAATGCGAACAAAAATCTCTGATGCTAAAGTCAGGGCATGTGTACGGAGTATAAGGAGCAAAAGCAGGCCTTCAAGTGATAAAGTTGGGCGCAGTTCGAGAAGTTCAAACTCATCAACCTTCAATCTTTTGCGGGAATCTCATTCTACGCGCGTGTTTTCAGGAATAGGTAGTACCTTGATTCCACTCACTGAAGTTCTGACATGCGAGGAGCCGTACAAGTACGTGTCACAACTACTACATAGTAGTACTATTTGTCTTGCCGGTGCTCGCAGGGGGTTTCACTACTACTGTACTGATTTCTCTTTTGGCGACTATAACAACTACCTACATCAGTTCCCCTATTGAACCCCGAGTCGATGCATTCAATATTTGACACCAGCAACAGGATCCTACTGATTAATCTGATGTGTTTCCTAGTCAGTGCCTCTATTCTTTCCAGGCAGCCCTTTCTCCGCTGTGCCTGGTGTTTATCCGGTTGCTCAGTCAAAGATCAGATACCGACTTCACGAGCTCGTAAGCTAGACATGGCGTTACTACGTAGTCGACCCCTTGGGATAGGATGAACGTACAAATAGAATGGAAGGGGAGGCCTATTCCCCATTGCCAAGGTCATCAATTGCCTGGTCAAAGGCTTCAATTATGGGCTCATAGAGAACCTTCGGATCATTCGGCGTCCCCGTGGAAAATTCATGACCATTCAATGGAAACAGAATGCGACGGAGCCTCTGGCATAAGGGTTTCAGACGCCCCAGCTCGGGGGGGGGGGGGGAATTCGTCGGTAAGGAGCTGAAATCTCCTCGGGCTCTCAACAAGGCCACCCTTTGCGACGGCAATATCTTCAGAAGTCCCGGTGTACCAGCTTGTGAGACGACTGCGCAAAGGTTGGCCTTGCGGTTTGCCGACAAACTCCCACCCATGACGGGCACATTGCCAGAGTAACACGTAGAAGAATGATTCCAGATCGTGCCGGTACAGTATGATCGTCGTTCAGTAGCACCTCGATAGCCATGAACTCCACGGTGTCAGTACGGCGCCGAGCGCCGCTTCGCCCTTTGCCGAGCTCTTTTGCAAGATCCATGTCAATGAGCATTCCCGAATAACCGGCTCTTGCACGATCTTGTTATGATGATGTTGTTCTCCGAGATGTCCCGGTGAAGAATCTTGCCCTCAAGGTAAAGAGACCGATGTGCTTTGATCGCATCGCGCAGTGCCCCCAACAGTTCCAGGGGCGATTCGTATTTATAGATCGGCCGGCCAGTAGGAGATACAACCAGACAGCGAAGAATGCGATTATCGTACGGACCCTCACGGGGAACAAACAGACTAGTGTTCCTTGTGTTTCTTGCACTTTGAATGTGACCTCGTTTTGAGCGCTCGCGCAATCACTTTCAAACCGAGGTCGCTTAGACTCAGGGTATTCAGAAGTTGACTTGCGCTTGCCCGAACGCACGGATGCATTTACAGCGCTGGTCGAACTGGGGGTTTTGGACGAAACAGCAGGGCATAGCGGATGAACGGACTGCGACGGCGATACGTTGGGCGTGCATCGAAAAGTGTAAGGTTCCTTGAACGTCATCACTGACCGCATCTCACTAATACTGGTGATGTCGCAATGTCCTACCAGTCTGGCAAGGCCTTTAACTCCTTTCTCGTTTGCTAGCTGAAAAAGACGCGGCTCAGACTCCCGCCGGTCTGACGTCCACGAAAACTTGGTCACGTAGTCCCAGTTCCCGGAGTCTGCCATTCTGGAGAGAAAGCAGGAGGTTCCCCGGCTAACGATCGCCCGTTGGCGGATCAGAGGCTTCGGCTCCAACTGGATCCGCACATTCTTCTCCACTTGTACAAAATAACCGTCCCCGTCACGCTCGATGAACGTGTCTAGCCCAAGCTGCTCCTCATCCATCATGATATACCCAGCAATCACCTGTATGAAACGCTCTGGCTGCTGGTGAATATTGAATGGATCAGGGTCATAGCAGCCTGAGCGATCAAAAACCCAAGTCGTCATCCAAGACCCGCAAATTGTAAAGGCGTGGAGGTAGCGTCGTGTCGGCTGCGAGACACAAACCTCTCGCGCGTATACAGCGAGCTGTACCAGCGGTTCTTTCACGCCATGATTGGAGGCCTTGAGCTCGCCGATCACCTCAATGTCCCTCCAGTCGTGCTCATCGTCAGAGGTATCCTCGTTCTTTTGCTTGACCATAACATAAATCTGCCGTCGTGCCTCACCACCAACAAGCTCTCGCGGGAGGTTGATGGTGTAGTAACGTCGCTGTTCTTCTGAGAGAAAGTCATTTTGCAGCTTGGACAGCCAGTCAAGCACTTCCTGTTGCGAAGGGTGATTACCAAGACCATCCCATCTGCCTCCAGAATGAAGGTACCTCGTTCATTGGTATACTTTCTGCGCGCGATCCGTCCAGTCTTTATTCTCGAAATATTTCTCGTGAAATCCTCGCACATTCCGATACGTGCAATGTTGGATTTCCTGAAAAACCCGGAGTTCAACCTGGTTACGAGTCTGCCCGCTGCCTTGCAACGACCCAGAGTTGGTCCCAAACGGCGTGCTGGCCCTCACATTGCGATCAACCGGTGGTAGTGGAGTCGCTCGAGAGATTTTAACAATGAGATCGAAGATAGCACGCCAGATCTCGACGTCAGCAGCCTTTTGGATGATGAGTTTCAAAAGGGGTCGGTAGTGGGCGAAGTGGGTGGACGTCGCTACTTCGGAGACCTTGGTAGACACAGAAAAGTTCAGCAAGTAGATCTCTACCGCTGGTCCTTGAGCGGAGTTTCAATGCAGCTTCTGTTTCGCAGAAAGCAAGTATAGTTTCGATAGCAGGCTTCCAAATCACTTGGGCTCGTCATCAACGCCTTCAGAACTGTATGAACTGTCCACGCCCCGAAGAGGTTCTATGGGAGTATCAAGAGCGTTGCCCAAGGGATGGTCTCTGATGACCCTGAGCTCTTCTTCTGACAGCGAAGGCATCGAAACATGTGAAGGCAGGATGTTCGATGAAGTCGGATCAAAAGACTCATTCCTGAGAATGTGAGGACAAGATCATCAAGATGTGAAGTTGGGCGTCAACATGGACATGAATCCACGCGCAGAGACCTTCCACTGAAGTCATGCCCTGCAACGAAGTGAGTGAAAGGGGCCGAAGGCTGTGCGAGGACCGACCCAACAGCTGCAGAGTTTCTACTGGGACGTGAGTTTCGGATGATTCTAGTCAAACAAAACAATAGCTCAACTAGTTACTCGTAAGGTACCTAAAGGTACCTGGTAGAGTACCTTAGGTAGGTCGTAAACTCCGTACCGTACCTAGGTAAGTTACCTACTCCGTACTCGTACGTAGCACGGAAAAACTGCTCCGAATCTCCGACAACTTATCAATCACGGTTTCCCTCCAACCCTCAGACATCATGGACTCAACCGCTTCGACACCATGGCCAGCGTACGTTTGCAATGCAATGGCTTGTGTCTCGGGAAGATGCTAATCCTAGCCTCGTAGCATGGAGTGCCTCGCGTTGCCCAGAGTAGGACCGCTGAAGAAGTTGAGAGAGACCGTCGGCGGATCGAAGAGTATCGCAACCTCGAACAATCTGTCCGGGAGAAGGCGGGTTCACTCGCTCTGCGCACTTGGTTGCTTCATCTGACCTCGGGCAGGTCTCCCAGGGCCAGTACACGGCCGAAACCTTGCAGTTGATTACCGAGCTGCTAACCCGAAACCCCGAGTATTACACGATATGGAACTATCGACGGCTGGTGCGGCAGCAGGACCTGGCGCAGACGAAGTCGGAGGCATCGGACGAGATCGTCGCGGACAAAACTGCGGCGATTATCAAGTATGAGCTGGAGTTTTTGGTTCCACTGCTACGACAGCATCCCAAATGCTACTGGATCTGGAACTACCGCATGTGGCTCCTCGATCAAGCCCGAGAGCTGCTTCCCCGATCGCTCCTGGTCCCCTTCTGGCAGACAGAGCTGGCGCTTGTCGGCAAGATGCTCAATGCTGATCGTCGGAATTTCCATGGCTGGGGCTATCGCCGTTTCGTGGTGAGCACCTTGGAAGAATTGATGCCCGAGGAACGGTCGAGCTTGACGCAGTCGGAACTAGAGTACTCGACCAAAATGATCCGGGCCGATTTCTCAAACTATTCAGCCTGGCATAACCGGGCAAAGCTGCTACAAAAGTATCTCGATGAGAAATCGGCCTCGGACGAGGAGCGGAAAAAGGTCTTGGATGAAGGTAGGGCTCGTCGCGGCATTGGAGGGGTTCGCATTGATTGCTGTGCATATAGAACTCGAATTTGCCCGCCGCGCTCTCATCGACCCATATGACCAGTCCATCTTCTTCCACCACCAGGACCTGATGTGCACGTTTGATCCCACCTTGGCGTCGCAGACCCTTGCGCCAAATCTGTCCGATTCCGAGCGTCTACAATACATCAGGGAGGAGAAATCCGTGCTTCTCGAGACGCTCGATGGCGCCGAGGACTCGAAATGGCTGTACCAAGCATTGATCGAGTGTGAGTTGCTGGCGGCTAAGATTCAGGGAACTCTGGCTGCGGATGCCAAAGCCGAGGTACTCCAATGGCTGGCAGAATTGATGAAGCTGGACCCGTTGCGAAGAGGGCGTTGGTTGGATTTGCGGGAGTCTCTCGAAAAAATGTGATAGTGAATTTGATCCCAGAAAATGAAGGGCTGTGCACACTTCAGCTTCAGCTCCCGAATCAATTGTGCTTCTTCCTATATCACTTGCAGCATGGCATAAGTATCTACAGTGTTCCCGTTTCGGCACTGCTTTTCTTGATCCTTTCCAATACGAGAACACCGGATGCAATGTATTACGTTGTGCTCCTTACGGAATACCAGCAAGACGTGGTCGAACCTGGAGCTGGCTCTCCGTCTGAAGAAGGACGTCATCAAAGCTTTGATCTTGCATACCCCTGCCATTTTGGGGAACAAGTTCTCTTATCCGCGGTCACCAAAAGCAACAGCAGCTACATCTGAGGGAGCTGGTGTCTTCGTCGCAGATGTTCCTCCCGACGGATTAGTCGTCTCTTAGAGACGACTAATCTTCCAGCAGGAGCCTTGCAAGTCGGGATTCGGGTGAGGAATTCTCGGCGCCGTCCTCTTCATCCATGCACCGCGAGGAAACGGATTCGCTGGGCCTGTCGGAGGAGTCGCTATCATCGAGTTCCCTCGAACCCAGTGTCGTGGAATCTGATTCGTAATTCCACCAATCCCACGAGGTTTGTCTTTGCTGACTTTATCGCGCGTGGAATCATCTTCTAGAATGATTCTTCCAACTATGCAACACCAGCAGTCCAGGTCGGATATCTGGCCGATGGGCAGGTGAGTGACCAGGCACCACACGGAGTCAAATCAACGATATGAAAACGGGCCGAGTATCATCACCGTCCAGTTCTCATTGAGCATCAAGCTGACAATCCTGTAACAGCCAGAGGAACACCATCCGCAATTCGGGACGTAAGATCCTGCACTGCGGCAGCGTTGGTCATTCGACACATAGCGCCTGATGCACCATCTGATCTTTGTGCCACAACGTCAACCACTCCATTGTGAGCCGTGCCCACTGCTGTCCTCCCCTTCATTCTTTCCTTGACGGAATGAACACCATTGATGCAACTGAACATAGACCTGGCGTGGAAGGCATCTGGTTATGCATTACAAGAGCTTTGTCTTATACTTTTTCACTTTTTACAGTGTGTTTCCGTGAGCTCTTTTTCCTTTCATTCTTGTTCTTATCTTTCTGGTTTTGGTTGTATGGAAGGGATCTAGACGCGGTGTTGCAAGTGTTGGTTGGTTAAGTTGGCTTTTGGCAAGGGAGATTGATATCTGGATAACTGAGTGTATACAGAGGCGAGATTGATTGACATAGATTATAACCTGTACTCATAGGTAGCTACAGTAAGTAATGAATATTTTGCAGCTGTTCGATCGGTCCTCGCCTTCGGACCCTTCACTCACTTTGTTTGAAGACACTCATGGTCTGAGCTTGTTGAGGTAAGTAAAATTCACGTGATGAGAGTTAACTAAGCTAAGTAGTTACGAATAGTTAGTCAGCAACACGCTCAGTATAATTTACCTAATAAGGTAGGTAACCCTAATTTGACATCACGTGCTTAACTCTGGGCATCATCTTTCCCCAATTCCCTCGAGACCCTTCATGGACATCAATGTCCTACACGTACGTTTCTTATGCAGACACATGTTTAGCACGCCCGCACATGTCTCAACTAAGCCTCGATGGCTGCTAATGCGGCCATGGTTGCGGAATCCTTCCACTCCTTGAACCGCGGCCCTCCGAGGCGCAGCGTCTCTCATTCTGCTTCAACTGTCCACTCCTTTCCCCCGCCAGTAGATTCTTACAGCTCTTCAGTCGATCATTCCACAGATTGTTCGCGGCAGTCGGAAAAACGACTGTCGTCAAGTGAGCGTACTTGCCATTCTAAGACAGAGTGCAAGCAACGGATCCGGGCCACTATTCAGTTTGTGCCTCGTGCGGGAGCGAGACATGATGGAGCTTGTTTCTCAAGGTCTGCTCAAGCTACGTCACAGAGGACTTCAGCATATGCTCCACGGAGACGTCAGACTGCGGATCATCAGCCGGCTCGACCGACTCCGAGCCGTGACCGTTTCATCCCGAAGCGTGAACTCACGGACTCGATGGTGACCACGTTCCGCGTGAGCATCCATCCAGAACTGTTGACTCCCATGGAGAAACTTCATAGGCAACGGGATAAGCGTAAGGACCCATTTCAAGGGCGTCGCCCTCGGACAGTCATATCCGGGAGAGAGTATCACAACCAACAGCGAATCCTCTCTACCCATCCAGTGCCCCATTTACTGGATCATTCAGCGCTTTCTGATGGTGATGGGATCAGGATTGGTACGCGGCAGATCAGTGCCGGTGCTGTCTGGAATGTGGGAGGGGCGTCCGCTGCGCAGGGCACGCGATTGCTCGGGGTGCCTGACGGCGCGGGCGGGTTTTGTAAGAGCGGCAGTATGGCTCCGCTGCATGTGGCTCTATTTTTTACCAGGCCTTCGCCTTCAGAGGAACAGGATATGAATGAGTCGAGATTGACACTTGCGCTGGACATTGATCAAGCGCAGCGGCTTCTTCAGATTCCTGAGCGATCAAAATTACATGATTCCACTCCTCCAGCCTCATCTCCACGATATGAAATGTGTTGCCCTCTAACTTGGAAAGACAATGCTTGGAAGCGTTCGGAACTCATTGCAGGCAAGTGGAATATCGAGCCAGCGATCTAAGTTACCCATGTATCGATACGTTGCATCAGCTACATGAGAGTATCCATAATCCACGTTCCCGTTGGTAAACTGACCAATGTGTCAGGCCACCCGATGGCGAAAACCGCCCAAAGAACATTGCCTCGATTGCCCTTCAAGGTTCTAGATGCTCCTTATCTGAGGAACGATTTCTACTGCTCAGCGCTTGCGTACTGTGATACCTCGGGGTATCTAGCGGTTGCGTTGGGCAATCATGTCTTTCTCTGGACGGACAAGTACGGCTTGGAAATGGCACCTATTCCAGAGGAGCAGACTCCAGGCTATGTAACGTCTCTCGCTTTTTCGTCTGCGGCGGGTGGCCGGAGCATCCTCGCAGTGGGCAGAGTTAGCGGCACAGTGTATCTCTGGAGCACCTTCGAACCTGAAGTGAGGTTCATGATGACCTGCCCATGTCCCGTGACCTGTGTGGCGTTCAAGGAATCAACGACTCGCCGCTGGTCAACAAGGACACCGGGGATATATCTTCCGGTCGAAGACCTTGTCGTTGGCGATAACGACGGCTATGTTTGGTATTTTTCGGTCGAGTGGCCGGGCAGTGATTTGGAGGAGGAGCCCTGGGGTCTCACAGTGTCCCTGTTGGTGAGAATCGCCGCGCACAAGCTTCAAATATGCGGCCTGGCATGGTCTCCTGACGGCAAATATCTCGCGACCGGGGGCAACGACAACTGTTGTAATCTTTTTGACCTTGACGATATTCTCGCCCGTTTTAACCAGAGACCGCCTCAAGAGCCCCCTGTCCAAGAGTCATGGACCACGGTTGACCGGCCTGGTTCTCCAGACACACTGTCACGGCAGGCCGTAGCGTCTCGTTTGCGAGATTATCTCCATCGATACCGCGGCTCGGTGGCGTCGGCGCCGGCGTCGCGTGCGCCATCTGCAGACTCCTCTACTCAGTCTTTGGAGAGGCCGGTCGCGGAGACGGACTACCTCCTCGTCGCGGACAACCCGGAGATTGTGCCTAGAGGCTGTCAAAAACATCGATTTGGCCATTGCGCGGCGGTCAAGGCCATTGCATTTGCGCCGTGGCAGCCGACGCTCCTGGCTACCGGCGGTGGAATGAACGATCGTGCGGTTCACTTCTATCATGCGCCAACTGGAAGCTGTCTGGCGACCATCGATGTTCAAGCGCAGGTGACGAGTCTGATTTGGAGTCGAACGCGCAAGGAGATTGCCGTTATTCTAGGCTTTGCCCAGCCGCAGCACCCTTACCGGATTGCAGTCTTTGCCTGGCCCAGCTGCGAGCAGGTGGCGGCTATCCCGTGGGACTTGGATCCTGAGGGGGTGACAGATTTTGACCCGGCGTACCGCGCGGACTGCGGGCGGGGGTTGTACGCCATCCGCCACCCAGCTCGACCACGACGGTACCAGAGTCACAGGAACAGCGGCGACTCCTCTGACGAAGACGATCTCCTACCGCCCATTGGGGGCTTCGGCGCCAGCTCCGGATCCAGGTCCATGTCGGCTAGCGGCAGCGAGACGGGGACATGCCGACGCCATCCGACCAAAGCGCGGACGGTCAAGCAGCGGCCAGTGCGAGTAGCGGAGGAATGGTCAATCGCCGTTGCAGCCAGTGACGAGACGGTCCGGATCTACCACATATGGGACGACAGCTACAAGAACGTTGTCCGCAGCAGCGGTTTGCTGGGGCACAGCGCGATTCTGGAGACAGCCGAGGGCATGGAAGATCCAGGGCGGGAGGTGATTCGGTGACATTCTTATGTCGTACTGGCAGTGAATCATACTGTGTAGGACAGCCTGTATATAATACTGTTTCATTCACGTTTCTTTTTTTATTGCATGAAGTCTACATCCAACAGCCCAGAGAAGTCTGCTCTGTACAGGAATACCTATTTCCGAAACGATACATAATGACCTTTATATTCTTTTACACAGAAAAGAAACAGCAAGCAACAACACAACGCCCACATCAATGATGATGAACAAATACATAGCATCAAATTACACCAGAAAAGGAAAGAAAAAAAATACATAATCATTTCATCTCTTTGACCGCTGCCCCGTTTTAAGTTTCTTTTTCGACGGCATCTCTGGTTCTTCTTCCGAAAGATCTTCATCGTCCTCTTCATCAGAGTCATCCTGGACGTAGATTTCAGGATCACTGCCGATTCCGTCATCGTCAAAACCTTCTTCATCTTCCTCCTCGTCTTCTTCTTCTTCGGATAATGAGGAGTCAGCGTCGGAGTCGGCTTCTTCGGCTTCGATGTCGAGGAGCTCGTTATCGTTATTGTTTTCCTCGTCCTCCTCCTCTTCTTCTTCCTCTTCGTCCTCCCCCTCCTCGTCCGAGTCCGGGCTGATTCCGTTCGGGAGGTTTTCCTGCGCAGCAGCGTGTTGATCCTGTCCGGCGTAATGCGTGACGCTTTCGAGGTAGGAATCTTCTTCTTCTTCGTCTTCTTCTTGGGCTTCATCCTCGTCCTCATCGTCGTCGCCACGGTGCTGTCGGTGCCGCCGCTCCGCCATCGACTGCCGCAGGGTCAGCTGCGCGTTGAGCATGTCGAGCTTCCCCTTGAGCAGCAGTAGCGACGGCAGGCTGGCAGATCGCTGTTCCATGATCTGGAACAACGTGGCAATCTGCCGCAGCAGGTCGCGCCGGCCCGCGAGCGCGCCGCCGTGCGCCACGACCGTCCACTGCACCCACACGAGTAAGTGTCCGTAGCGGCCGGGGCGTGCGGCCATCCGCTCGGCGACGCGCTGGAGGAGGGTGGCGGCAAGCGTCGAGTCGAGACGTTGGATGGTTGTCCGGATGATTCGCGTGTCGCCCGTGTGAAAGCATGCCTCGAGGAGCTCTCGGTCGTTGGTCTTGAGAGCTTGCGTCAGGACGGTCGAAAGGGAGACGCCCGTGGGGAGTCGGCTGGCGGCTTCTTTGCTCGGGCGGGGTCCTCGAGACGGTCGCTCGTCGTCGTCGAGCTCTGCCTCAACGTCGATTTCGCATGATGATGCCGCGTTGCGTTGGAGCAACTCGCCAAATGTTGGCTCGCCGCCCTCTTCCTCTTCCTCTTCTTCTTCTTCTTCCTCCTCCTCCTCCTTTGATGGTTTCTCGTCCGCTTCTGGTGCATCCTGCATGGCGACTTCCTTGCCCGACGCGGCGGCTTGTTGTTTTTGCTCCTTCGCTTCCTCCTCGTCCGAAACGTCCTCGTCGCCCGACACCGACACGGCATCGACGTCGGGTTGCCGGTCCTCCATTTCCACGTCCCGGGCAAACGCCCCCGAGTCCACGGCGGCTTGGTGTTCCTCGACGTGTGCCCGGCTCACATCCCGCACTTCGGTGACGGCAGCGGACGAGAGGGCCGACGCGGGGTCGCGGCTGGTGATCTCCGTCGTCCCGGAGAAGGCGAGTTCCTCGGTGTCTCCGTCCTGCCATTTCACCCGCTCAAACACCAGGTTGATGCCGCCCTGCGCCCAGGCGACCAGCAGCTCGGAACCGCGGAACTCCGCCTTGACTACCGGTACGACTTTTTTCGAATCCGGCCGGATGAGCTTGATTACTGCGTCTGCCTTGCGCGTCATCTGCCGCCCCCTGGCCTTGAGGCTGGTGGCGGACTTTTTGGAATCTGATTGCATAAAGGGTCGTGTGAAGAACTCGATGCTGCCGTCTGACGTCTGCACCGCGAGGACTTGCTTCTCGGCGCCCGAGTTCCCACCATCATACAGAGACAGAGACGAGACATCGTTTGCGGCGACCAGATTCATCGCCAGCCCCTTTTTACTGGGATCGAAGACGTTGATATAGCGATCATTATCAGCGGCCAGGAAATTACTGGAACCTAGTGAACCCGTGGATGAGGAGATAAGGGTGTGGATAGGATTTCGCATGGCGGGAAAGGACAGGACGGGTTCATCCTGATTTTCAATGTCGATGATATAGGGTGTCTGTGTTGCGCAAATGACGGGGGGGTTCGAGAGAACTGGTCTTGACAGTGCAGTGACAGTGGATGTAGTTGGTAGATTTACAGTTCTGCCATGCCTTAGCATCAATCACAGTCCATGATAGGGCAATATGCTTACCGGATACTTTGCCCCGTCCTGAGATCCCACTGGACCAGCTTCTTATCACCACCAATACTCCACCCTTGCCCGGATGTGTGACCAGCGGTGAATTTGAAGTCCTTGATCCCCGCCTCATGAGCTCCCGATAGCGTCGCCAAAATCTTATCCTCGGCGGGCGAATACATGCGAATCTCCGAGGACGACGTCCCAAACGCAACGACGACACTTCCGCGGTCGTCCACATCTCCATTGACAGTTGTGTTCTTTTTCCTGCTAAGGTTCTTTCTCTGCTCCCGAGGGTTATGTCCACCGTGATAGTAACCCCAATCCAAAGACGTGATGGACTCCTTGGGCGCTACGGCATGCTCGCACTGCAAGGCGCCCGTGTCAACGTCGTGAATGCGAAGATGTTGCGCGTCCAAGCCCTGGATGACGGACGCAAAGAGGGCCAACTGGAATTCCGACGGCGAAAAGGCCGCCCGCAGCACCGACGACGTGTTCCCGGCCACCGTCGCATCAGCGGCGTTCAGCGACTTTGCGGAGGAAATTTTCGACACCGGCCGGTGGTGTGTGTTCTTTTTGTTCGCCATGACTTTTTCCCAAGGGAAGTTTTTTCTTCTTTGTCGGTTTTGGCGGGCGACAGACGGCCTCAAAGCGAGAGCCCGTAGTCTTTCCCAGGAACAATTGCGTATCTCAACAACACACAATCGACCGGGATTGTCGAGCTTGTTTCTTCTGAACTCGCGATGCTCTTTTGCAGAAAAAAAAGTTGTCGGGGATCGGTACACGCTTTACCAAATCGGGAATAGTGTAGTCGTTGACCCTTATCTAATCATACCCGATCTCTCGGGCCTTCGAATCGACTTCGAATGTCACAAACGGCGGTCTGGAGGTGACAGTGATCGCTGTGGCTGTTGACCGATTTGGAAAACTGATCAAGCAGGATATGGCTGGAGAGTCGGAGTCCATTGCTTGCTGCATTTCGGATTTTCATGAAGGCAAGGTGGGGTCCACCAGGTCAGGTACTCCAGAGGAACGTCTACTCCGTACCTTTGGTCCGATACCATTGCCGCAATTGCAAGACCTTCAGTCATCAATGGAGTCGATACGGATCGGGAAGCCGAGTTGGTGCACGAGATTCTTTGGAAAACGGCGAACGTTACTCATAGCATCACGAGTGACCTTACGCATGCTAGACACCGATACGATTCAGGTCGAAGACAATACGGAGGGTTGACGACGACCTATGGGCTATAGCGTTTGTGATGCGATCATTGCTATGCTCAGAGTCCGCTTGTCGTTCTTGTGTTCTCATTCTCACGGCCATGAGGAGCTCGGGTTGCCCCTCTCCCAGCTGAAGGTTTAGGACGGAAGCATGAGCGGAGATCTACAATCCAGGCGACGCAACTCCAGCAATACAAATGACGGTTAGGGTCAGAAGGATTGCCAGAACCTCGCACTGGGAGGCTTTACTCAGACAATGGTCAGTAACCCCGTTTCTTTTCGTTGCTGTTGGGACCAGCCAGTCGGAACGGATGGAGACCTCAGATAGGACAACAATGTTCGGGCCATCGTTACTGGCAGCCGCTGACAACGACTACAGGGCAGGCAGCGAGGATTCTGTATGAAATTGAGTGTGGCCTTGTACGGAGGACAGCAGCCCCTGAGAAGCACCAACGATGAACCTGAAGAGGTCAAAGCCAAAAAAAAGAGGCCGGAAGTCTGATCAAGGTTCCAGACCAAATCTTGGCACGCTGACTCAGCCCTCAGTTGTGGCGCAGCCAGTCCAGGGACTTTTTCCCTGGGCAATGTTATTATCCCCGCTATCTTTGGGCATTACTGTATTGCGACTGCGATAGCCTAGGTAGTTATCGCTGATTGATTCCGCGCCGGATACCGTCCGATGCATTGCTCAGTTGCTTGCATTGACTTGACTGCAAGGCGTCGGTTTGCTTCGTTTGCTCTTGAACTCCTAGCATGAGCGACGGAAGGCCGGATCTACAGTTGCCGGTGCTGATTTTCATGGCTAGCAGCCATGAGAGAAGAAGTTGTGTCATCTTTTGTAAGTAGTTAATAGTGTGTGGACCAGGATGGAGAGAGTTGGACTCCGGACAGAAATTGGATGGACCGAAGCTTGCATCAGTGTGACTGACGGACGGACGGTCGGACTTGGGAGGGTTCAGGGTTGAGCCCTAATTTCCCAACCACCAAGACACACCATACCGCCACCAACCACACCACACCGACCAGTCCATTCCTTTCCGCTCCTGCACACCACTTGGGCGCATCGGCATCGGAATCCTGCACAGCCCTTTTGCCTCTCTGTCTCACACAGTCTCTTCTAGTTAGTACTTTTACAGGCACAGGATTTGAGGATGAAATGCGGGACAAAAAAGAAGCGCTACCGGCCCACCAGAAGAAGAAAAAAAAAAGGAGGGAGGATTTTTCTTTTCCCAGAGCTGGGTTCGAAAGTTACTTGGGTTAGCTTGGAGCCTTGGACAAGGTGCGAGTTTGAGCCCGTCTCCGCTTTCGGAGGGCAGCAGCCAATAATCGAGCGGGAGCCCCGCATTGTAGCCCATTCTCGCCAATGAAATTGCGTAAACTGGCCTGATCGAGGTTTAGCCGGATTGGTAGTCGCATCGGGTTTAGCGGCACAGGCCCAGCCGACGCGAGGTGGGCGGTCGTACTTAAAGGATTCTCGCACCCCCTCCGATTTTTCTGAGTGTTCTTGTCCTCGGAGCTTGACTCTTCTGCCCATTTTGCGGCCGGCCTTTTGTTTTTCCGCCCCGCAGATTCTGCGCTATTCCCAATTCAGCCTCTGCATTACGCGTTCTAGCTCCTCTGCGCGTCGCTCCTTCCTCCCGTGTTGCCGGCTTCTTATTAGCCGCTGCATGTCTCTGGGTTCCTGGTCTTAAACCAAGTGATCTGGCTGCCTCAGGCATCATTTCTTTTTTCTCTTTTCTCGCCACTCTGACAGATCACCTGACCCATTCCCCAACTGGGCAGTCACCAGATTCTTCCACCTTCCTTCCCTGCCCATTCCTTGGCACGACTTTGCTGAGTCAGCATTTGCCGCTCACGTGACCGATCTTGGCATTATATAAACGCGGTCGTCCCGTGGTTGTTTGGGTTCTACACGCCAGCCAGCGTCGCGGGATCATTTTCTTGCTCAGCGTATACACTCCCGCATTGGTCTCTCCCCTCACCTCACACCGGCGCGTTACCAATTGAACGGAGCGAGAGAGCGCGTCTGTCAGTCTTAGCAAGTCTTAGCGCAAACAATATTTCCACTTGTGATTTTATCGTTTCTTAAATTCCACTTGACCGCGTTTCACGCAATTATCCGCTATTGTATCGCGTGGTCCACCAGGGCCCTCGTTCAGTGCTTTCACAATGGCGACGCCCCCGCCCGATGGCTCGTCGGTGACAGAACAAAAGCCGCAAGTTCCAGCCACCGATGTGGCAGTGGAGTCGACTGTTAATCGGTGAGTATAGATCTTCCCCATTGACCATGCCTCATGGGACCAATGAATGATTGCGCTAACCATGCATCAAGGTCGCCAGATTCGCTGATGAATGGCAAGACAGAGGTGGATGTGAAGGCCGCAGCCACAATGGCCAATGAGTCGGCAGTCAATGCAAACAATCAAACCGAGCCCGTCGTGAATGGACATGATGTGAACGGCACCCAGGTGACGAACGGGACGTCGGAGCCTTCGGTGAAGCCTGAGGAATCCGCCACGCCTGCCGAGACAAATAACCCATCCCCCTCCGCCGCAACCCAGACCGAAACCACCACTTCAGCCAACAACGCTTCGCAGGACCAGCCTGAGAATCTGAAGGAGGAGCAATCGACTGACTCCAAGCCCGTTGACGCAGCACCTAGCGACGCCCCACAAGCCGATCTGTCGGCAAATTCCACCGAGCTTCCGCACCATCCATCTCCGGCTCCCAAGTCGACAGCAACGGCAGATCAAGAGATGCGGGACGCGCCACCGTCGCCAACCAAGGTCGCTCGGGAGCGGGAAGACGCTGGCGATGAGGAGCCAGCGGCGAAGCGTGCCAAGACCAACGGTGACGTGACGGACGCTGCGGCGCCGACGGAGACCGCGGCAGAGGAGCCCGCGCAGACGATTACACCACTGCAGCACAAGTTCCTCACAAAAGCCATCACCAGCTTGAAGCGCCTCCAGGATTCGCGCTTCTTCAAAGAACCCGTTGACCCCGTCAAGCTGAACATTCCGACCTACTTTTCGATCATCAAGCATCCCATGGACCTGTCTACTATTGAGTCTAAGTTGAAGAGTTCTCAATACAAGACAGTCGATGAACTAGTTGCAGATTTCAACCTCATGGTCAACAATGCCATCACTTTTAACGGCCCAGAGCACATCGTGAGTCAAGAGGGCTTGAAGCTGAAGGCCTCCTTTGAGCGACAGCTGTCGAATCTTCCCAAGCCAGATCAGGTCGAGGAGAAAAAGACAAAGAAGGCGTCCGCGCCCAAGGAGTCGCGCCGTGAGTCACGTTCTACTGCACGGCCGCATGCTGGTTCGCCGCAAAGCACAACCTTTGCCCTGGGGCCGGAGGGGTTGCCCGTCATCCGTCGGGACTCGACCACGGCGGATGGTCGTCCGAAGCGGTCCATCCATCCCCCCAAGCGTGACTTCCCATATGCCAGCAAGCCCAAGAAGAAGAAGTACCAGTGGGAGCTCAAGTTCTGCCAGGAGGTCCTGGATGAGCTGCACAAGCCCAAGTACTACACGTTTGTTGCGCCGTTCTACTACCCCGTGGATCCTGTTGCCCTGAACATCCCCACGTACCATAGTATCATCAAGAAGCCCATGGATCTGTCGACCATGTCGCAGAAGCTGAAGAGGGGCGAGTATGAGAACGCCAAGGAGTTTGAGGCGGACTTCCGTCTCATGATCAAGAATTGCTTCAAATTCAACATCCCCGGCGATCCCACCTACGTGGCTGGCCAAAAGACGGAGGAGCTGTTCAACCAAAAGTGGGCCACCAAGAACCGGTGGCTGGAAGCGCACGACCCTCAGAGAGGGGAACAGAGCGGCTCCTCGGATGAGGACAGCGATGCGAGCGAAGAGGACAGTGAGGATGATCCCGATCAGGAGCGGCTGCAGCTCCTGCAAAAGCAGATTGCGGAGATGTCCAAGCAGGTGGAGGCGATCACGGCGCGCAAGAAGAACCGCACGCCTCCCGCCAAGAAGTCCAAGTCCAAGTCCGGCAAGAAGGACAAGAAGAGCTCAAAGAAGGACAAGAAGTCCAAGAAGCCGGAGAAGGCCCGTTACGTGACCTACGCGGAGAAGCAGCTCATCTCAAACGGCATTGGCCTGCTGCCGGACAACCGGATGCAGGAAGCGCTGCGGATCATTCAGAACAACGTTCCTTCTCTGAAGGGTGTGCAGGAGACGGAGATCGAGCTCGACATTGACGAGTTGCCCAACGAGGTCCTGGTCATGCTGTTGAAGCATGTCAAGAAGTACGCGCCTGCGCACCTGCTCGAAGAGGAGGAGGAGAAAGAGTCCGCGCCGGCGCCGGGTCCGGTGGCGACCAAGCCCAAGAAGAACAAGCCCATGAGCAAGCACGAGCAAGAGGCCCAGATCAACATGCTGCAAGAAGGGCTCTCTCGCTTTGAAGGCACGGCGAATCGATCTCCAGACCCGGCCCAGTCGGGCATGGATAGCTCCGATGGGTCCGACTCGGATTCGGAGGAGAGCGAGGAAGAATAATTGCTCGATCATTGTTAGGCTTCGCGCTTCACCGGATTCCCTGACGTTTCTGCCGTTATGTACCATATGTTTAGCGCTTTGCCAGGGTTTGAGTGCTAATCTTCGTTTTCTCTTCGTTATGTACATATTCTTTTTTTTTTCCTCTGATTGTTCGTGGGGCACCTCGGCCACCTGCGTCTTCCGCGATGCTTGTGATTGTCGAGTGGTTCTTGTTCATTGATGGTTTTGCTGCGCGTTTGCGACGGTGCTGGCTCAGAGTGGCGTTGGATCGATGCGATGGGTTCTAGAATGGGTTCTGGCTTGAGCTGCAGCACACGCCAGGATGTATGATATTGAATTACAGCATAATTGCTAGTTGAATCTCTGCTCAACTGTAGACTGTAGAGGACTCGCGTATCTAACGAGTTGCTTCGTAACACAGGTTAGCATATATCCGTCAAGTTAGTTATCTACAAGCTATCGTTATCAGTTCTCGACCTTGGAAGTTCAATCAACAACACACATTCCAAGCTGAGCTCAGGATGCTCCCTCCATGCGACCCAGCCGTCCTTGATAAGAACCCGCAGTTCAAAAAACTCCACCAGCATTTAACCACCAAACTCCTCAACCCCGATGCCACGACAAAAGCAGACGAAGCCGATCCGGCGCGCCGGGCTGTCGCCGAGGTACACTCTACATGACCGGGCGGGGAGAGTTCAACAAACGCCTGCTGAAGCATCAACGTGGGGAATAACTTAGGAGCTGAAAGCGTACGAGACGCGAGAAGCGAAGCGACAGATTCTCAAAGATGCCATCCGACGCGTTGCGCTGGATTCGGGGAAGAACAATGCCTTGCCGGATGAAGTAGGAGCTCCAACTATGAAAAGCGACTAGCCCTATTGTACTGGCTAACGGGCAATTTTTTTTTATTTTAGTTGCGAGACGCAAGCGCCATCATTTCCCTGTTTCTGACGCTGACGGCGCCCTTGCCCGACGAGTTTGAGAGCGACGCCGACCGTGCGGACTCGGATCCTGCGACCTCGCTCCTTGCAAGGGGCATTGACAAGTTCCATGAAGGGATTCCCGACCTCGCGCCTCAGCTCTCCGACGTACTCGCGTCGGACGTCGAGACCTTGCGCTCGATCATCGCCGTGGCGCCGGATCTGTCCTCGACAGACCAACCGGAGGAAGGGTCTCGGACGCGGTCATTGCGAAGAAGGACTTTGGGAAAGATTTGTGAGCAACCCAAACTGTCCACACAGCTCGCCGACCGCCTCTGTCGACTGCGCAATCTCCAGCTGGCCGAGCTCCCAGCGGCGCGCCGGCGAATGGCGATGACGGCGGCGGAAGTTCTCGCGGCGCGCGCGGCGCTGATCGAGCAGGTGGTGATTCTGCTGGAGCGCGCGAAGCATGGGGCGCTGGCGCGCGCGGCAAAGGCACAGGCGGATCATCTGGCGACGGTGGCGGAGGGGATGGAGGGGAAGATTCAGTACGTGGGCACAACCTCGACTCAGGTTTTGGATTTACACTGAGATGGTGGCACAGGGTGATGAAGCTCGAGACCCTATCGACAATCTACACCCCCGAGGTGGTCGCGGCGTTGGAAAACTACCGGGAACATCTCCAGGAAACGCGGGCGCGTCTGCGAGACCGGGAGAAGGCGGCCACGCGGACTTTGCAGGAATACGACGGTGGCCGACACACAGGCGGCCCCATGGCCGACATTGCCCGTCGATACGGCGCATTACTCAAAGAAGCGGATGCGATACATATGGAGATGGAGAGACTAGGATTGTAACTTCGGTTTTCGTCGGCATCAAGCTTGTCTCTAAGTCACGTGATTTGATTTGCAGATCAAATGCGGCATGAAGTGGCGAAGGAAATAATAAATCCAGATTGTTGCGAAAACACAAATCCACACTCCTGATCGACGACAAGGAGAAAAGCAGAGAATAGGAGACAAAATGGCCGACGACCAAATATCCGTCTACGACGAGATCGAAATCGAAGACATGACCTTTGATCCGAACCTGCAGATCTACCACTATCCGTGTCCTTGCGGCGATCGGTTCGAGATCGCGCTTGCAGATCTCCAGGACGGGCAGGATATCGCGGTGTGTCCGAGTTGTAGTTTGATGATTCGGGTGATCTTTGATGTGGTATGTTCAGAATTTCTTCTTGAAATGGAGAGAAATGGCGTAGAGATTTTGCAACTGACAATGTTGATTTTCTAGAATGATTTGCCGCGAGACGAGATGACGGCTCAGCCTCAGAGCGTTGGTGTTGAAGCTTGAGTTATCATGGATCGGATCCCGGTTTTGCTCTCGTCGAGAGGATTACGTCGTGCGAGACCTTGGGTCAACCATGACTCCATCCCGCCGCAAGTTGACACGGGCGCTTGCAGCTCATTGTCTCATATCATGTCGGGGAAGAGCTCTCTCTCTCCAAGGAACAGCAAAAAAAGGTCACCCACAGACTGTCCATCTGAGCCAAACTCGACAATGATGATAGCGCACAAATACCAATAAATCCAAACCAAACATGTCATAATCATACACACGCTCTGTAGACAAGAAAAAAAAAAAACTTTTACTCCTCCTGCGAATACAGATCCTTTGGCAGACTCAACGTCAACTCCTCATTCAGCAAATCCGTAAGATTCGACCCATCCCGCAGATAGATCCACTGCCCGTTAATAAACCCGCGCGTATCCTGTTTCTCATGCGCATGGTCCCCTTGGACCACCCAGTCGTACCGTTTGGGGCCCGAAATGGGCGAGCTGAGCCAGATTTGCTTGTTGGGGGGTTGCTTGTTAAGCACGTAGGTGCCGACGCTGGGGACGATGATATTCAAGACTCCGGCCTTGGTTCATCCCATCATCAGTATCATTATTATCCCTAGGAGGAGGAATATTGGGAGTGTGTGGGGGACGCACGCTGTATTCAGCTTCAATGTCGGCGCCTTCTTCCTGTACACGCTCGACCTCCGCGAGGACGGCATGCAGGTATCGTTCCGAGTACGAGTGGTATTGGTTGTCGGTCAGCGGCGAGGGCTCGGCGACGCGCGGAGCGAGGCGGTTGTGGTGGTTATTGAGGGGCTGGTTGTGAGGTTGTGGGTTCGGCGGCGTGGGGTCGGAGGAGCCCGGGGTGATGCCTTTACGAGTGACGGGTGTGTTGTGATATTGGGATCGTTGGGGTTGGAGGAGGAAAAGGGGGAGAAGTGGCCGTGATAATGAGGTTGATGGTGGTGGTGATGTCGGAGCGGGACGGCGGGAGGAGGAGGAGAGCCGGAGGAGAGAGCGCGATGTGCGGGATAGCATGGCGAGTAATATAGCGGAGTGTCAGGATGAATTGATTCTGTGTGTAGGATTGGTTTTTCAATTGAGGGTGGTAGTTTGTCTTGAGGTGAGGTGCGGCTAGAAGGAAAGTCCACCGTCATCTGTCGCAATCCGATCACGTTTGGCGACTGGAGCTTCCAGCTCCAGCTCCGCTCTGGCGTCACCCCGTTGGCAACCGAGCTTTTTTTTTTTTTTTAACTCCGAACCAACTCTTCAAATCAAACCTGGCAACGACCATGCCCGTCGATGCTCGCGCTCAATGGCCGTCCATTCCTCTGCCGGCGACTCTTCCTACAATATTCTCATTCACGATCCATCACAATGACCTCCAAAAAACGCCGCCCGCGTGAGAGAAAGAACAACCCGAACAATCACGACAATAACTCCAAGAATACTAGTAGTCATAATAAGAACAAGAAACCCCCACTGACACACTTCCTCTGCTTCCCTCTAATCAACTCAACATCCCTGCCCCAACTCGCCGCTTCGCTGTCACGATTTCGCGCGAATATACCGGTCGCGCCGCAGAACGGCGACAATGCTCAACAAGATGAACAGCAGCCGCTGTTCCCTCCCTCTGCCGTCCGCCCCTTGGGTACCCTACACTTAACCCTCGGCGTGATGAGCCTGACGACGGAAGAGAAACTCGCCGCGGCGAGGGAGTTGCTGGAGTCGTTGGACATGCGCGCGTTGATGCGCGAGGCGGGCAACCGTGCCACCGCCGGGGATTCTAGCGAGGAAGATGTGGCAGAGGATGAGGGGGTGTTTAGGCCGATTTCTGTCTCATTGGAAGCCCTCCATGCGCTGCCGCGCCAGCGCGCCGCGACGGTTCTGTACGCGAAGCCCGTGGATCGCACGCAGAGATTACATTCCTTGGGGGTGTTGCTGAGGGAAAGATTTTTGGAGGCGGGGCTTTTGGAAGGGGAGTATCAAAAGACGAAAACGGAGACTGTGGTCGCGCCTGTCGAAGCGCCGGCCTGCCCGGATAATCCGCCACCGGAATCAGAGGTATCCCTCCAGGACCGAAAGGTCGAGGATGAGGTAGTCGAAGAGGAGGAGGAAGACAAAGAAGAGGTGGAAGACGAGGCAGCACAGCCGGATGATAATGGTACCCTTCTCGAGGCCCTCCCACAGAGCGACGTCGCCGTCAAGACCACAACCGGGACTCACGTACCTCCCAAGAAGCGTCGCCGCAACAATAATCGCAACCGTGACCTCAAGCCCCGCCCGCTTCTCCTGCACGCGACGATAGTAAACACCATCTACGCGCGGCGCGATAAAAACAACCCCAAAAATTCCAACAAGGAGGAGGGTAACGGCAACGGCAACCACTGCAAAAACCATGGCGGCCGCCGTATAACCTTTGACGCGACGCCCGTCGTGGCGCACTACGGGGAGTATTACGCCGATGAGGCGCGGACGATTGTTCGGCCGTATCCAAACCCAGAGGTCGAGGCCGAGGCTGAGGTCAAAGGTGCTGGCTACCCGTTCGTTTGGGCTGAGGATGTCCCCATTGACCGTGTGTGTCTATGCGAGATGGGCGCAAAAGACGTCGATGGCGAGGACGAATTGGAAGATGGGGCGCCGAGGTTGGGGCAGGAGTACCGCGTTGTGGCGGAGAGGAGCTTGATAATAGAATCATGATATCTCATCATTTTGAAACAAATATATAAAATACATATAAATCCTACCCTTATTCTTTCCCCGCAACGCCCAAACCAACCTGCCCAGAAAAAAAAAAAAGGAAAAGAAAAGAAATGAATTGATTCATCGAACCTTGCTCATGATCGTTTCCACCCCCCGCTCAACATGCAGCTCCGCAGCCTTGGCCTTGATCGCGCTGACCATGCCGCGCTCAAAGTCATCGCGCGTGCGCAGGACGGCCTCAACCCACGACATCTGCAGGTCCCAGTACTCGACCTTGAAAGATTCGTAAACGGCAACGACTCCCGCAACCTTATCGGCCTCGAGTAAGCGAACGAGCCAGTCGACGAGACGCCACTTGGGCTTGATGGTGGCATCGAACGAGGCCGGGTAGGCCTGGAAGAAGGCAAACACCGTGAGCACATCGTCCTTGAACTTCTCCGTGTAAGGGTCCTGGCGGCGGAACTTGACGCCCTTGTTGCGGACAGCGGAGAGGTAGTGGATGAGGACTTGGTCGGATAATTCCTCGATGAGGATTTCCGTTAGTGATGGGTGCAGCACCGTGCCATAGTCGGACATGTAGTCCTCGAAGGTTGATGTGACGCGCTTCATGGCGAACTCGCCGTACCATTTCGGCGTGAAGAATTCCGGCAGGGTGCTGCGGAAGTCGACCGCGAAGATGAGCTTGACAAACTGCGCCAGGCAGTGCGTGCTCAGGTCCACGTAGCCGTCCCGCAGCGCGTCTAGCTCTGCCGCCGCCCGCGTCGTCGCGTACTGCTCCGATACCACCGACTCCAGGTCCTGCCGGAACCGCGTCAGGTACCCCAACTGGCCCGTGGCCTCGTTGTCGTCAATGCACGCGATCTGGTCGTTGGCAATGGCAATCAGCCAGTCCTGCAGCTGCTGCAACCCTTCCGCCTGCTCCGGGCTCGTTATGGACTTGTACTTGGCGCACTCCTCGTCTAACAGGTTCTGCCAGGCCGCCTGCCGGTTGCGCAGAGCCCGCAACATAAAGTCAATCACCCCTTCGATCACGTCCTCGCGGTCCGACGCCGATGCCGCGCCGATCTGCTCCCGCAGCATCCGCCACATGTCGCCCAGAGTCTTTGTGCGAAAGTGGCCTTCCGCATTGGTCTCCAGCGCATCTGACGACCGCTCCGTCAGCGCCTTGCGGTCCGCTGCCAGCATCCGATCCATCCACTCCTCGATCGCGTCAAGAATCACGCTCTGCCACTTGCGGATCAGCTCCGGCTCGCGGTCGTCGAGGACGTTTGGTGTCAGGTCCGACGGCTTCCAGTCCAGCCGTGCCATCTTCCGGTAGTACTTGGGCGTCCACTGGATAATTGCGAGCAGGTTGTCCGATGGCAGGTCCGGCCGGTCGACCAGGTCGATCAAAAAGTCATGCATCAGCCGATGATAAATTTCCGTGTATGTCGCGTAGATCTTCCACCGTTTGGGGAACAGCTTCTGCATGCCCTCCTTCACCGTGTACAGATCGTTAAAGTACCACTTGAGGCTTTTGTCCAGACAGTCTGGATCCGCCAGAAACTCCTCCCTTGACTCATCAAATTGGTTCTTCGCGTACAGCTCGATTGCCTGTAGAAACTTTTCCTTGTAGCCACGGATGGTCTTGGGTCCAATGTTGAGCGACTTGAAGCGGTTTGCGAGCTCCTTGTGGTCGCGCTGCGCCTCTTGCAGCGCGCGGATCGTCTCGTCGTTCTTCTCCTCCTTGTCAATCACCACGGCCAACCGGACCACCATGCCATTGTTGTCGCTCTGCACCAGCGGGATCAGATTCATGCACGCAGTGCCCAAATGATCATCGAACCACTCCACCACCCCGTCCAGATCCTTAAAGTAATCCAGCAGCGTCGCCTCGCTGCTTGTGTCCTTTGCCCGACGGATCTGATCCAGCGCCTCGTCCCGGAAGTCCCGTAGCTGCGACAGCATCATGTGGATGCGCAGCAGATTCGGCTGATTCTCCAGATCCTGGTCATCCTCGCGCAGCATGTTCTCCACCTCCGCCAGATCCATGCCGAATCGTTCCAACCCCTTTTTCATCGTCAGCACGGCCTCGAAGTTGCGCTGGATCCGCGCCAACTTGTCGATCTGCGCAAACCCGTCCACCGATGCCTGCGACTCCGCGCATAACCGGTCTATCCCCTGCAGCTCATCCCGCGCCTTGTTCACTTGCCGTTGCCCTTCGACCAGCGCGGCCAGACTCCGCTGAACGGTCTCCAGTTGCTCCCGAAGGCCCTGCTTAAGCTGTCCATCGACCGCGGCTTTTTTGCGTTGATATTCAAACTTCAGCGCGGGAATCTTTTCCAGGTCGTCCGGATGTCGTAGCAGGTCCGCCAGTCGTGGGATGGACACCGCTTTGTCGGGGTCCTTTTCAACCATCATGCCCTTTGGGACTCCCTCGGTACGCAATATCAACCTGTCAATGGCGGATACGTGTCTCAGAGTCCTTCGCACGGGCGAGTCACGCTCAGCGAACAGCCGATATGCTGCCGCTCTATCGTATTCGTCAATGTATTCCGTTCGAGGACTTCGCGGGGGTACCTACATACTACCTATCGGTGATGAGCTTCAGGGGACGCACGTGGATAATACGTAAACAGTTACCATAAATAGATTAGTCTAGTTTTCACCCTTGGCTTTATCAGAATCCTTGAACCGTTCATCCAGAACAAGCTCCAAGCAGTCAATTTCGACGGTTTCGATTTTGTTGCAACGAGAGGTGACCTCCGGAGCGGAGTGACGCCATCAATTGCTCTTCGGGAAGGACTGCAGAGATACCCGCTCGACGATTTACACACCAAGACTCATTGTTCGTCCATCCAAATCATCTCCGAGCGAAGAAAAGAAAAAAGAATTACCGACATCAACGACGACCGCGTTATATACCACCATCGACAAATCTCTCTTATTCTTGACTCCCGCAACCTGATTGATTGCGGAGCCAGTTGATTGATTTCGCCATGAGCTATTTCCGCATCACCCTCCTCCGCTCCGCCATCGGCCTCCCCCGCCGCACCGGCCTCGTCCTGCAAGCCCTGGGACTCAAGAAACGCATGGCAACCGTCTACCACCCGGTCTCGCGCGACGTCGCGGGTATGATCATGAAAGTCAAGGAATTGGTCGACGTGGAAGAGGTGGACCGTCCACTGTCAAAGGCTGAGTTGCACTGGCAACGGAAACCGGATCCGGGGTATTACGTGGAGAGTTCGGCGGAGAAAGAGTGGGAGGAGCGAAGGAATCTATGAGTTTTGTAGTCAGGGTTTCTTTCTGGTGTTCGTTTTTGCGTGTATAAATATGGTCGCTTTTTGGTCTGTACGATACTATGATTCCCTTTGCATGCTGTCATGCCATGGTTGGAGTTTCAAAATACTCGTGGGATTGTTCACTGGTAAAAATAATGCAAAGAATAGCCCAAAGAACGACAACGCGGGTCTCCTCCCAACCTTGACCCGTCAAAGAATCGAAACCCCGACGCCGCCCATGACGCCCGCAATCTATGTACAAACCACCCATATATGAATCGTAATTCGTCCTTTGGAAGCCTAGTTCTTGTACAACGTGTCGAGGAAGCCCTCCGCCAAACGATTGACAATGCTCTTGTCCGGAATGCTACCGGCAACGCCGTAGAGCGCCGAGGTGCTGCCGCGTTGCCGGGCGTACGACTTGCCCTGTCGCTGGCGCTCCTCGGCCTTGGCAAGCTCTTCCTTGACAACCTCGATTAGGTCCGACGTGAGTTGATCGACGGCAAGAGCCGAGGGCCTTGTAAAGGCCACATGCACCGCCGGCGGCGACTGGAGAGCGTTCAGATGCCATCCCCGTGCGGACAGCGCGTCGACCAGATCGTAGGTATCGATGCCCACGTTCTTGCTTGCAAAGGCAACCACACTGACCATAGGGCGCCCGATGACTTGCAAATTGGCAGAAAGGGTCGGCTCTGCGCGGAGAGATGCTTCAAACTTCTTGGCCGCGCCGACAATCTGTTGGCAGCTGGCAATGTATCCAGACTCGCCAATGTTCATGAGACTGGCCCAGCAGCCGGCAATCAAGGCGCCAGGGCGCGACCCTGCAATCGAGGGGGATGCGTACACGCCCCCGGTCCAATCAGGACAGATGAAGTACTGGTAACTGCGCAGGGTCCGGTTTCGGTACAGGAGAACCGAGTTGCCCTTGGGGGCAAATCCATACTTGTGGGTGTCCACGCTGATGCTGGTCACGCCAGGATTACGGAAGTCGAAGCCTCCTTCTTCCTCGTACGGTGATGGGAAGCCGGCCTTTTTCAGAAACGCAATCACAAATGATCCCAGGCAGCAATCAACGTGCAGCGGGATCTTGTACTTCACGGCCAGCTGCGACAGGGCCGGGATGTCATCGACAATCCCGTGGGGAAAATTCGGGGCGGATCCGACTAGCAGGACCGTATTCCGATTGATCAGACGGCGGACCGACGGAATGTGAACCTTGTACTCTGGCGCCGGGCAAGGCACCTGATGAATCTTGATGCGGAAGTAGCTGCTTGCCTTGTAGAAGGCCGCATGGGCTGTTTCCGGAATGATCCTAACTCGGGTTAGTGAGAAATGATCAAAAAAAAAAAAAAAAAAAAAAAAAAAAAAAAAAAAAAAAAAAAAAAAAAAAACAGTACGGGAGCCAACTTACATCTCCGGCTCCGTTACGCCACGTTCGGCGTACGCTTTCTGACGCGCGCCCAGGCAGGCCATCAGAATGGACTCTGTGCCACCACTCGTGGTCACGCCGGCGGCATCTTCTGGGGCATGAAACAGCCCGAGGACCTGGGACGGGTCAGCAGGCCCGTTTTCCCGAGAAAGCATGAGGAACTCACCATTGCCACGATTTCAGCTTCCATCTTGCGAACACCTGGAAACACATCCGGGTGAATTGGATTGGCAACGCTAAAGATGCCAATGGCATCCGTCTGCAGCTTTACCAGGTCTTCGCCGCCGTGATAAACAGCGCCGCTGACCCGGCCGTCCTCCCAGCGGGTATGCTCCATCCCAGAAAGCTTATCCAGCTCAGCACGAACCTGCTGCGAAGTCCAGCCTTCCTTGGGCAGTTGCAAGTGCTTGGTGACGCCAGGGCCCTTTTGAACGAGCTTGTTTTCGAGATCGGTCAGAGCGGACGTGACCTGCTTGTCCACCTCCTGGCGGACGCCTGGGGCTCGCAAGAGAATCGAGTAGAACCAGAGACGGATCGCGAAATAGACATTCTTAATGCTCCCTATCACGCCATAGCCGCGCAGAGAACGCAGGGTCTTGCGGGTGTAGCGCAGAATAAACAGCAGGAAAACCAAGTTCCGGATCCTGGTCGCAGATCAGCCCATTGGTCACGGAGCATGACCTCCGCACGCTACAGTACTCACACGTCCAGGTTCAAGACTGTTGCGAGTGTCATGTTGGACAGCGCTCGCCCAGAACCGGCCAGGCGGCCTGGGAGTGACACGGGCAGACTGGGTGACGGCATGTCAGGGGTATAAGAAAGGTCAAAGTGTCATATACCAAATGCGCATTGATGACTTATACGCGGGATAGCCATGCAATAGGGAAGTTATCAAGAGTGAAAACTTCTGCCGTGGAAGGCGTTGACATGGGTTGCAACGAGGCCCGAGATGAGACATCGGAACTCGGCTGTCAAAAGCGCGGCAGTTGCTTACCAGATTTGGTAGCTACATTACGTTAATAAGCCAGAGGCAGCTATCTTTCACAGCAGTACTATGCTGAAGGTTGTTTCGATTGAGGCAGTACGAGTACAGAGAGTGAGTCAGTAAGGCCATGGGAGGCAACGAAGGTCTGTGTCAGCAGCATGGCACTGTTACCTGCAGCGGTTTTCTATGCGGGTTTATGAATCCAGGTCAACCCTTTGCCAGTTGTCCATCTGCTCGGATTGACCATTTGCATGGAGAATTGCATCCAAATCTTCAGTATAGACTGTGGAATAGTACGATCCCAGATTGAAGAACAGAGAGAGGCAAAATCGCCATCAAACACAAGATCGAGACTCACGACGAAAGAGTGACGTCAGCAGTCAAGCAAGATGTAGGAAGAGATCCAGATGCAGAGATGACTGAGGCACGCAATGCAAGTCTTGAGTCCAACGGCTCTAGTCGCATCGGATTTGTTGTCGACGCTATGTACACAATTATACCCATGTAGTCCCTGCTCTCTAAACACCGGATCTCTCTCGCGCGAAGATCAAGAGAAATCATCCCAATGAGAAAATGAAAAAGAAGAGACAGACTTTTTTCCCAATCGTATCACATGATTCCGTGATCGCAACATAATCGTCATCACTTTTTATCCCAGAATCTCAAAAGGAAAAAAAAAACTCTAGGAATCAAATGCAGGCTTCTCGAGTCTATGCGGCAACGCCTTGTTCGGCAATCTCCTTCTCCTTCTCGGCGAATTGGGCCTTCTCCTCCTCGCTAAGATCCATCAGAGGCTTGTTGGTGCCCGACTTGATGTTGTTATAGTACGCGCGGATGATGCTGTCCGCATCGTCGACCGCAATCGGTCGAATGTCAGCCAGGGCCTTGATCTTGGCCGTGCACTCCTTGTACTGCGCATCCGTCATGGGCAGGTTGAGTTGCTGAGCACGCGACTTGATGGCATTCCAGCCCGTCAGGCGCGAAGCAAAGTGCACGTAGCGGGTCATGCCGAAGTCGGCCGGGTTGATGATCTCGTACGTGCTTGGGTTGTTCAGGATGGCCTTGGCGTGGATGCCGGCCTTGTGGGTGAAAGCACAGAAGCCGGTGATGTAGTTGTTGAAGGGAATGTTGACCTGGACGGCTTCGGCCACCAGGTTCTCAATGTCCTTGAGCTTCTCCAGCTTGTATTTGCTCTTCACGTAGTCAGGATCTGCCACCATCATGCGCGCCATCAGACCGCCCAGCGGGGTGATGCCGTTGCGCTCGCCGATGCCGAGAACCGAGGTGTCGACGTGCGTGGCACCGGCCTCCAGAGCGCAGTAAGCATTCGCGATGGCACAGCCCGTGTCATTGTGGAAGTGTGTCTCGATGTCACACTTGACCACACCGCGCAGAACCCGGACAAGCTCGTAGACTTGGCGGGGGGACGCACATCCGACAGTGTCTGCAATTCCGACCCGGTCAACACCGACCTGGTCAACTGCGGAGTAGATGGAGAGCAGATCCACAAGGTCTGAGCGGAAGGAATCTTCGCTGGAGAATCGGATCTCAATGCCCTTGGACTTGACGAAGTTGATCACCTCGATGGCGGTGTTGGTGATGTAGGTCATGTCCTTGCCGTGAGAGTGTTCCCGGAGGTACGAAGAGGTCCCAATGACGACGTCACTGCAGTGTCTTGTTAGTACAATGCCTCCCTTGAGTGATTTCAGGATTGGGATCCTTACACTCCATCCACACCGGTCTCGACTGCAACCCTTGCGTCATCCATGTGGCATCGGATGTGTGTCAAGATCTAGTAAATGAATTAGCGAGCAGTTTGGTTCCGGACAGAACAGCAGAACGTACCTTGGCCCGGAGACCGAGCTTGCAGATGGCCTCAACATCTTTTCTTGATTGCTCCGAGGCGCAGGGGCTGGTCAGTTCGATCTGAAATTCCGACGGTCAGCCTCGATGGGAGTGCTCCAGATCGATATAGAAGATCACTCACATAGTCCACGCCAAAGTCATCCAGCGCCTTGGCAATCTCTATCTTCTTCTGGGTGTCAAAGAAGGCGTTGGCAAACTGCTCGCCCTCTCGCAATGTACTCTCAATGATCTTGAACCGGGAGACATTGCTCAGGAAGTCCGTGACGCCGGCGTTGTGGCCGTAAGGATTCCGGGTGGCTGGGCGAGGGTTCTGACGACTCTCGATGGCCGTGAAGCCTTCATGCGGGGGGGCATCTGGCAACGGAACGGGTCAGCGCACGACGTGAAAGAGGGAAGACTACAAGATTGCTGTACCCTTGACGGCGTGGCCATTGACGCCGTTGGCTTGGCCATTGGCCGTTTGATTTGCGTCGGAAGACATGGTGTCTGAAGCGGGGGGGCACTGCGGTCACCGGCGAGATGGCCTTGTATCAAGGTCGAAGAAAAAGCAAGTCCGGATGAAACTCGAGAGAAAAACCGTGCCGTTGAACGCGACTATATACTTGCCGAGGAAGAGGACTGAAAATCAGGAAGAGGGGAAAAGGAACGATGACTCAACCGGCTTTTTGTCTCGAAAAATTGAACGGAGGAACCTGGGATTTTACGGCAAATAGTTAAATGCCAATATGGGGAAAAATTTCACCTGCGAGTGGGGATTGGCTAAATCCGACACCGCTTGGAGCTTCTGGATCCAGGTTGATTTCTAAAGATTTTCAGTCTACAACGATGAGACCAACTCGCCCGAAGAATTGACGATCAAGCTATGACTCATTGTGTGTGTCCGAATCAGCTGCTTTCATTTTGCTGCTCTCTCAATGAGAGTTATTGTCTGGAGACGGCTTTTGTGAACCTGCAGTATCTTCAATTGTTCATCGTGGGATTGGCCTTGGCACAGCGCCGACATCGGCCACTCAGAAAAGGGTTTGTCAGCATCTCCGCTAGCCCTAACCTAGCCCTAAATGGCCCTGCGGAAGCCTCTTGCATTCTGCAAACGAAATTCTAAAGTTGACCTTGGATTGGGAATTGGTTCATTCAGAACGTCGATTCATTCCCGTTCAGTGGTGAAATCTCACCAGCATAGTCGAGTCGTGGTCGTGAACTTGAGCTGTTCCTCGTCTTCTCCGCAGTCTGAGTCCGTGCTGTCCGCCCTCCGCAACAAAATGCAGTGCGGAGCCACCGTAGGTACTCCGTAGGTACTCCGTACAGCACGAAATGATCTCATCGCGCTGAATATGTACACCCGGAGCTCCGAGATCTTCACATGCTTCCAACTCACCCAATGCTTGACTCATCAAAGACATGGTTGACTTGTACGTGTCCGCAGTATGTACAACTAGTACAATATCTTCGTCGGATCCGACCTGCGTTGTTGCTCAATCTTACCCAGCAGGTACATGCATTAGCGTGATGAACATTCGTACAGTACTTGTAACTATCTGCTTTCTCTAGTTATGTGCTCTTCCATTAAATTCATTGGCTACACAAAAAGGCCTCTCGATCAAGAACTATCAAACTGACAATATAATGTGACCCTTTCTGTCGAGTTCTCACTTGAATTCGTTGAGCAGGACTCGCTGGTGCTGTGCTGCGCTTGTTTAGTGCCTCAGGCATCAAGAGTTCTGGAATCGATGGATGACATAAGCAGAAATACCCTAATCCGTTTCCGGTTAGTAGCTCCCCGCGGCAACCATGCCTAGACTCCCTTTGTGTCTTGTGTCGCCAGAACGAAGCTGCCAGCTAAACAACAGCTCCAAGGTACAAGGCATCCCCTCGGTTTGGTCATTCACAATTTCTGTATTACTATTTTACATCTTTTAATCTCACCCCGCACCTCGCTCGCCGCATCTGGGCTGACTATCCGGAGTGCTTTTGCGGCTTCAGCCACGTCACAATGCACGTCTCTTCGCTCATCGTGTCTCTATTGCCCGCTTTGGCCGCTGCCCAGGGCCAGATTCCCCTGGGCGATCAGGTAAAAGGTTGGTTTGAGAAGGCCAAATCGTTTATCCCTTCGGCGGCGCCGGCGAATGAGGCCCAGGAAGTCAGCCAAAAGGTGACGGCGAAGATTCCCGAGAAGACTGTAACCAACTTGACCTTGAATAACTGGCGATCGGTGCTGGACCCCTCGTCGCAAGCGGGTCAAGAATGGCTGGTGTACAACACTGGCGGGAATAAATCGTGTTTTGGTCGGTGCGCGCGCCCGGACGAGGCTTTCAAGGTAGGATTCCTCGGGGATCGAACCTGCGGACAGCGAACACCCATATTGATACTCTCCATATAGGAGTCCATTCCGTTGTTTGCCGTGGACCCGACGTCGCCTCAACTCGCCATTCTGGATTGTGAGGAGGAAGCTGTTCTCTGCTCGATCTGGGCCGCTGCCCCTCCCAGTGTGTGGCACTTCCAATTTCCCCAGGTTCAGGTTGGTGAAGAACGGCCTACTATTCCCCTGCACGTCGTCTATTTGAACCACACGACCGTCACGGCGGAGACCATCTACCAAGTCCATTCGGAAAAGTCCTACACCAAGGTGGCTCCCTACGACGGTGCTCTACACCCGTTCGATGGGTGGCTGGCGCGGTTCGGACTTAACGTTCCCGTGGGATACGTGATGTATGCTTTCGGAGCTGTTCCGAGCTGGCTCATGATGATCGTCATTAGCTTCATTAGCCGGACCATGGTGTAAGTTGGGCCCCGTGCACAAAGTTTGTGAGTTAAGTGGATTTTTGTCATTCTGATTAAACCTCAACAGGACTCGGCGTTTGCAGAATCCCGGCCGGCCTGCCGGTCGCAATAACTAGATTCGCAGGAGATCTTGGAGAAAAACAACAAAAGCTTTACGTTTGTAGATATAATGTGTGCTTTATGCAACTGCGATCGATGGATGCTGTTGGTTTGGGACTACGCTTGGGTTATTTCGGACTGTGATTCGCACATCGACGATTGACTTGTCTGTGAAGTTCTAATGTCAGAAATGACTTGGATATCATTTCTCAACTGTAAATGCCATGTTGACATTTGTCTAAACCCGTCAATTGAACCACCCTGGCTAAGCCCTAACCAGACCTGCCGAAACAAACCAAAGACTCCACTCGCTTCTGCCGAGATTGGATTCGGAAGCATTCATTGATGAACGTTTCGATCTCGCAGCCTGGAAAGCAAGAGCGGGGTTTGCTGCACGATATGACATTGTATCGTCCCCATCACACGTGCATTGTTGGTCGAGTCAACCCCTCCTTCTCATGGACCTCGGTTTCCCAGTCTCTGTAGCGGTAGGATAACGCAGTAGCCACTCCTCCCTGGTAAAACAGTGTGCATTTTGCTGAAGAGCATCGGTAATTGTCCTGTTGAGATCTGAATTTCCAGATGTCGGCAAACCTATTACTTCCTGTACTGGAACCCCCATGGTCCAAGCAAGACCTGAGGCAGAGTGAGCTTTTTCACCATTTTACAGACATCTCCTTCCTCGCCTAAAAAGGAAAAAAAAAATAAAAAAAAAAATATAAGATCCCTGGATTCGTCCACAAGAAGATCATCCGGAAATTCGGTTCCGAGAAGTCAGGGCGTTTCCCGTGCACAACACAACCCTGTCTTTCCCATTGTTCTTTGACTCATATTACGGACTGGATGGGAACGGAATAGACGAAGACGGCTGATTTCTCGCGCCATACGGACGAGTTTCTGTTGGACTGGTGAAATTCGGAAACATGGAGGCACCGTTGGGCTTTGGACGAAACGGATGAGCAACGTCGTGGCAATTATTTCGAAACTACGAGTAAGTACTGTAGCGCCCACATTCGTACGTAGGCGGATCAAGAGCCTTTGGCTTCACAATGCCCATTTCCGTGAAGAGATCAAAGGCACGCTGTGGTCGATTGGGTACTTCAACGAGGCGGAGACGGAGTTCCTTGGGGAACTGTGTGAAGGTCTTGAGAATGGGTCGATAGATACGACATGGTTTTTCAAGAAGGGAACCAAGATACGTAGGCAAGAGGACTTGTGGGCAGATTGAAGATTGGTCCTCGCCGTACTAGTAGTCCTTTCAAGCTTCGACTTTTGGATCTTAGCCGCCTTCAGAGCACCCCAGGGTAAGCCAGTTCTTCCTCTTTGAATTCCTGTAGCAGGCACCAAAGTGCTCGCTCATCGCACGCATACTCGGTACTACTAAGAGTAGCCCACTAGTCCTATGTCGCAGTGACTTCCCACTCGTCCGCGTTTCTCGTGGAAACAATGATCGATCCAACCTGCCTAGTTAGGAATCTCAAGGTCAGATATCACTCACGAAATCCAGAGCCCCAGTACATGTCTAGGGGCAATGGCCTAGTTGGTAAAGGCCTGCGACTTTCGAGTTGCAAGGGCGGCTGATCTCCCCAGCCGTGAATGAACCCTGTTGCGCCGATGATGACATGGGGAGTTAAAGGCCAGGTCAAACTTGAGGGAGATTCAAGAAGGCACCTTTAACTCTTTTACTCTTTGCTGCTGATGAGCACTTTTTTTCATATGAATATTTTTATCAACCGATTCGCTGAGCTTTGCTGAATCTTTTCACTTGGGTTTCAAGGGTTTTTTGGCCTGCAATTGATGGGATACTAATGGTTAAACGATGCCGTTGATGCTTGACATGATTCAGGCGAGATGTATCGAAGCATCCTGGATGCATCACTGATTCACAAGGGGGTTACTTACTGATTTTGGAGAACCAGGGTTCGAATCCTGGAGCTGGCGTGACGTTTTGTTTTTCTCTTCCATCAATGTATTCATGAAATGTTGATCTATCAATGAGTTTTCTAGCTTATATTCCACCATATGGATTGGCATGTGGCCTCACAAAGGATGTTCTCGTAAGCTCCCAAGTACACCATACGAGTGTGGAACCAGGAAGAGAATGTACATTGAAAAGGAGGTCAGCCCTCGCGATATCAAGAATGCATACTCTACCTGCATCGACTCGTTAGTACCAGCACTGCTCAATAATCCTTCCAAGCTGGACCCTTTTCTTCTCGCTAGCACTCACTCCGTCTTGTCTTGAATGAAAAGGTTGGAATGCCCTACCCTCATATTCCATGAGTTTTCAACCTCATCAAAGAGGCAAGTACAGTCTCCTTTCTTTCTCTTTCTCTTCAAGTCTTGAAGTGTCCGTAGGCGAGCAAGCATAATAGGCAGTATCAATCGTTGCCTTCAAGAGATCCTTGAAGTAGATAAGTACTACTACATGGCTCGTAAAGGTAGCCATCTCAAATAGCGCGTCAGAGATGCGCAACGAGCGGGCGTTATGCACTCATGATCGAAATTAGCCTGTTGAAGGATTGGCTCATCATTTCTGCCGCACCCCCAAGCCCGAGCCCTACAGTAAGTTGACAGCCTGCTATGAACTTCCGTTTGTTGCTAATGCAAAGGGTAGATGTTCCGGATACCAAACTCTGGCGAGCAGTTGTTGCAACGTTCTTGACAGGTCTAACAAAGTGCCTATTTTTCGATTCCCGTCGGTGTGTCCGAGTTCTCTACAGATGGTAGAAAGCATCGTTTGTTTAAACAGTTACTGATCCATGATAGTCGTCATCGAGCTCCATCTAAACACATTGCGCCTGAGTGATCATCTATGAAGAACAATCTCGGTTTGATACAGAAAATGAGTTCTGTAGTTTGATATCTAGATTAACAATTCCGTGCAGCCTCGTTGATTCAGGTCTCAAGGACAGAGTATTATCGTCAGTCTTGCGCTGAAGCCTAGTGCCCCTGGCCAGTCGACTGGCTGTGCGGTCTTTAATCTTTCCTATCATAGTCTTCGGAAGATCCGTGCCTCGTGGCTGTAACAGAAGCTATACGGTCACTGTTCTATAATTCCGTCAGTTGTTCGTCTGTGTTTCTTTGAGTTTTTCCTCTTTTGTCGTTGTTAGATAGGTAGTCAGGGAAGGAGATGGAGGGCCCCGCGGAAGAGGGGGTTTGGGTGAGCCGTTTGTCGACACGCCAGCCCTTTCCTTCGCGCTGCCTCGTTTGGCTTGCCAGGTTTACCATGTCCACGAGTCGCAGAGCTATTACCTGTACTCACCCAGCCATCGTCTCCGCATGAGTCAGTGTCCTAAACGGCTCGCCTTTTTTAGGTGGAAGAAGCACATTCTTGGTGACGTTACGCACAAATCATTTTGCAAACGCAACCCTCCAGAGTGCGGTCCCAGGAAAATCCATCCTCAATTTAGCGATCGAGTCACAGCAGGCTGGATCAGCTTACTGTATGAAACTGGGAGGTGCGGCAGTCAGTGTAGGCCACTTTCCCTTCTGGATCCGGGATGCATACAGTATAGTAGCTTCCGTTGTTTGTGAACCTCTGACAATGCTCTCTTATCCGGTTACCCTCGCGTAAACAACTCAATTCCCGAGCCAATGTTTTCGGGGCTGGTGTCGAGACTTTACTGTACACATTCTTTGAAACTCGAAGACTTGAAAATTGCATGCAGCGCACGGTGGAATTCATCCTGGAAAACTACTTCCGCTGGCCTAATTATTGCCCGGAGATAAACCCTGATTGTACAGGAGTCAGGACAGGTTCCTCCAGTCGCCCCAGCATTGTATACTGTATTCTGCGGATTCCAGGATGAAATTTGGTTTTGCTATTGAACATTGCTTCATGGCAAAGTTTGTGTTCTTAGTGCGAACTTTGTGATGGAGTATTTGAAAAAAATGTGAAGATGAACAACCTGGGATTCCTTGACCACCTTGATACATGGCTCTCGGCCCACTTCTTGTTCCTTGTTGAAGGTCAGTGCCCTCCTTCCCATGCCTGCAAGGAGGGAGCTAGGGTTACAATTTGCACGTGACCCGAAGAACTTCCGGCCTCAGGGCACTCTTTTACTTCTCCTCCTCCCTTTTCTGCCTCCCCTTACTCTACAGTAGCTTGGAGGTGTACGAGTATAATGTTGCCTATTGCGTGTAACTTTGAGGCTTCTAGCAGTGAAGAGGAAAAAAATAGAAAAGAATAGTACTTAACGGAAACGACTCGGCTCACCAGGCTCTCTTGTAGACCGAGTCTTCTGGGCTGCTTGCTTATCAAGTCGAACCGGGGTAAGTTCAATATTGCCGTCGAAAGTCCCCTAGGAAGCGTACATAGAGGGCATGCCGGCTACTGCTCTCGACCATTCTTCACAACGATTGTGGCTCCGTTCGCCGTTTGGGTGAATCCGTTCAACACATTCATGGCCTACTCGAACATTGCTGCAAATCAATTGAGGTTCGGGTGAAGGGACATGGGAAGATCGGCGATCGGAGCGGCATTGGCTCCCGCTGGGAAAAAGAAAAAGAAAGGAATCTGATACTCGCGGGGAACGTCATTTGCAAGAGATGGCGAAAGATGCCCCTCACAAGGTACAGTGTAACGCGATGCTCCTGTCGCGTTCCGGAACAGTCGAATCGACAATGGCGACGCGACACCGCTCCTTGCTGTGCAAGTATCATGCCAACAGCGCTTTCTCATTGTGATTGACCGTGCCGGCAGCACGCTGTATGCTTGCCCTCAGCTCGTCATCCAACGCCAGACTCTCCAAAGCCGGGTGCTGAAACGGAATCCTTTTCGCCGCGTCCAGAATCTCTTTGTCGCTGTTGTACAAGTGGCTGTACACAGAGACCCTGACGACCAGCGGGCGACACCTTCAAGGGGACGATCGTCCTGTGTGGAGCATCTCAAACAAGACCTGTGTAAAACGTGCGTCGCGTCGACCCAAAGCATCGACGGCTCCGGTAAACGGGCGACTAGCTAAAGGCGTCAAGGTAGCATGGACGGCACATCAACGTCGTAACGCCGGTGTCGCCATCGTGAGCTCGGACCACGTCTCCTTGCCAATGTCAGCGCATGTATACGGAGTTCACGTCGAAAGCGCTACGACAGCGCTCCTGAAACCGCTCCCGGACGATCTCTCCGGGTGCCCATGCTTGAGGTTCTTGGCTGGAGAAAAAAACTGCAATCCGCGAGATTCTCGGTTGCCTCCAACGCCACACAATCCGGGGACGTTATCCCAGTGCTGCAAAGATACTCGTCGGAGTGTCTACCACAACATTCGATGAATGGCGCGGGCTTCTCCTGTCGCTTTTGGAGTGCCATTCAATGTTCGCAGCTGCGACGACAGCTTCGCAGCCGTGGAGTGTGGATGTCAAGACTCGTGCTTTAGCCTACCCGGCCATCCCGCCAATTATTCCGCGCACTTAAGCACACCCAAGCTAGATAATGCCTTAACCATATTTGGTGAGTTGTCTGTGTATTCTAACTGAGATTAGCTAGTAGAACAGCTAGAATGGAAAGAATGAGTGAAAAGTCAAAAGGGTTGGCTGGACCAAGCTCGGCTTGGCATCAACCACCTTTCTTGATCGGAAAGTAGGTAGCCTAGTAGCGAAATTGTCTGCGCGCGAACAACCGGAGCGCAGCATGGCCACCGCAATGCCACCAGATCGCATCGCGCCGAGTACCACAGCTTGCGTCGTAGGCGCCTCGATTCTCGCCGGAGTCGTGGGCTATTTCATCGGACAGGGCGCGTGGTTATTCAGCTATTCCTCAAAGTCAAAATCGAGATCTAGAGGGAGCCAAGAAAAGCGCGACGTACAGGATGTCTCTGACAAAGACGATTGGGAAAGTGACGACGACGAGGCGGACGAGGATGGCGGCGAACTGGCGACGTTTGAAGGGAATCAAGAAGAAGTGAAGCTGGTGCTAGTGGTGCGAACAGATCTGGGCATGACCAAAGGTTTGCGACCCGCGTGCCTACAGGCGCGGCATATAGTTTCATTAATAAATGCTGATTGTGTTGATTCCCAGGCAAAATCGCTGCACAATGTTCACATGCTACCCTCGCGTGCTACAAATACTACATGTCCAAAGCGCCGAATTCGCCGATACTGAAACGGTGGGAACGCGGTGGTCAGGCCAAAATCGCCTTGCAGGTCAAGTCGGAAGACGAATTGCTCCTACTGCAGGCCCAGGCAGTCAGCCTTGGGCTCTGTGTTCGAGCCATCCGGGACGCGGGACGTACTCAGATCGCGAGCGGGAGTTTGACGGTGCTTGGGATATTGGGACCGAGGAGTGTTGTCGACCAAGTAACAGGACATTTGAAATTGCTGTGATATGCTGCTGCATGCTTGTTCGACTTCATGACGAGATGCCTGCTACTGAGTGCTCATGGATAATAGACAGGGTAACTGGATACCAAAATATAACAATCTCATGGTTACAATGAGACTGTCTACGAGTGATTCTACCTCACTTTAGGATTGTAGATGATTGCATGTTGGCCAGTCATGGTTTTTCCCTAACCTCACCAGCCGACGGCCATTCGGCAAAGGGACCGGGAATATGACGCCCACAGCAGCCTAGAACTCCAACCGAGCTCACCAACCAGCCTCGCAGAAGCGAGGGGAGGGAGCTCAAGGCCAGAGGTTTGACTCCGGGAGCTGAGTTGATCTGAGATCTGTCGACAGGAAATTGACACCATGCCCGAAAGATTCGGGACGATGGCTCCTTTGTCGTCGAACTGTTCGGTGATCAACCGAGCACAGCCAGAAGGGCTGCCACGAGGACGAACCCAGCTGGCTGGTCAGGACCTCCGAACACAGATCTGTTGTCATGGATGGGAGAGAAAAAGAAAAGAAGGAAAGAGACGAGAAAAAATCTCTGATATTTTTATTTAGCGCCTGCGGGTCACGGGATACGCTAAACCTGATTCGGCACCTCGAAGCGGCGAATTACATGCAGAGGAACCCGCCAACCTCTTTGCCTTGGATCCTGACTCGACTGATTTCGCCGTTGTCGAGTTCCGTTCTGCAACTCGACGGATGAGAGCAAAATGACTGACGCTTTATCGATCGAGCAGAATAACAAAATTCGGGCGGCGCTGGGCTTGAAGCCCCTGCCCGTTCCTGGTGCCGACAATGACGCCTCCGATTCTGCACCTCGTGAATCCAGAGATTCGACGCCCAGCGACAATGACCCCGGGAGCACGCTCGAGTCTCGCGAAGCTGAAGGTCACGATAACTGGAAGAAGTTTCGGGCTCAAGCTGAAGAGCGTCGGAAACGCGAGGAGCGCATGGCGGCGATCAAGAAGGCGCGCGACATGGCACGTCGGCACGCAAAGTTGGAAGGAAAGAGTCTTGGAGAACTGGGTGACGATATGGACACAAAGACGTGGCTCGCCCAGCACAAGAAGCTGCAAAAGAAGGTGGAGAAAGAGCGTGCCCGCAAGCTCGCCGAGGAGTTGGCCGAACGGGACCGAGTAGTCGAACATACCGCAGCGGATTTGGCCGGCGTCAAAGTCGCTCACGACATTGCGGATTTTGAGACCGGCGAGGGCCAAATCCTTACGTTGAAGGACGCGACGATCGACGAGTTGGAAGCTGAAGGCGATGAGCTGGAGAACATTGAACTCCGCGAAAAGGAGAAGCTGCAGGAGAGGCTCGAGCTGAAAAAGAAGAAGGCGCCCTACGATCCAACGGAAGCGAACGAGTCCGGGACAATACTTTCTCAATACGATGAGGAGATTGAAGGCAAAAAGCGCAAGCATTTCACACTCGACGCCCAGGGGTCTACGGCCGAGGAGCGAGAGGCGAAGCGCCAGCATGTGGCCGACATGTTGAAGAAACAAGCTATTAGCCTTGACATCGCGCCATCGGCTCCCGTGTCCGACTACATGGACATCAGCGAAGTGAAGGTGAAGAAACCCAAAAAGAAGAAGGCCAAGTCAACAAGGCAAAAGGCTCTAGATGATGATGAGATCATCATCCCCGCTGCGGATGCTGCCGATACTCCAAATGGGGCCTCGCATGATGCATCAAATGGAGATGCCATGCAGGTGGACGGAGAGCCTGGTGTGCCACGACAAAGGAAATCCGAAACCACATCTTTTGTTGATGATGATGATCTACAAGCATCGCTGGCTTTGCAGCGACGAGCAGCTTTCAAGAAGCGCAAGAAGATGCGCCCAGAGGATATTGCGCGACAGCTACGAGAAGAATCACAAACACCAATGGAAGTTGAGAACGGTGAGGAAGAAGCTCCAGGGCTAGTTATCGACGAGACCTCCGAGTTCATTTCGACCATCCAGAAGCCTACCATTTCCGAGCGACCATCACGACGAGCCACCACCCCTGCCGAAGATCGTCCGATCAAAGAAGAGTCGCCGGAGGAGAAGGCAGAGGACGTCGATATGGACCGCTCCTACCACGAGGCTGAGGATGAGGAGGAAAAGGCCAGCATCAAAGAGGAAGAAGAGAAGCTTGAAGTGCCGGCGATTAGCGGCACTGGGTTGGATGAAGAGAAGACCCTGGACGAGGGTCTCGGAGCCACAGTGGCCATGCTTCGTCAGCGTGGCCTAGTCCAGCAATCCGATGCAGCGGAATTGAACCGCCTGCATCGCGAGCGTGAGCGGTTCATCCGCGAGAAGCAACGGCTGGAGGAAGAAGCAGAGCGGCGTGCTCGGCTCCAGCGTGAGCGAGACCGCGCCACGGGCAAACTTGACCGCATGTCCGCGCGGGAACGGGAGGAGTACTCGCGACGGGAGAACAAGCAGCGCGAGCAGCAGGAGTCGAAGCTTATCGCAGAGATGTTCGAGAGGGAGTACAAGCCGGACATTCAGCTCAAGTACGTGGACGAGCACGGCCGGTTGATGAACCAGAAGGAAGCATTCAAGCACCTGAGCCACCAGTTCCACGGCAAGGGCAGTGGCAAGATGAAGACGGAGAAGCACCTCAAGAAGATCGAGGAGGAGAAGAAGCGGGAAGCCATGAGTGCGCTGGACAGCAGTCAACATACGACGATGAACAGCGCCATGGGAGCCACGGCGAAGAGGAACCGGCAGGCAGGAGTCCGGCTGGCATGATGATTTGGATGAGGTGTGTACGTTTGCTATTTTGTCATTACTGGGTCGGTACTAGTAGTCATGTACGGAGTATTATCGATAGAGCAAGCTATGTACTCGGTTAATTACCCCAAGTTCTCGGTGAACAAACTGAGCAAATCCGGGGTCAGCTGACCAGATCGGGGCGGATACGCTTATGTAATCGATGGAGGCCGGTGAGGTGTGACTTGTGACTCGGTGACTTGTTCGTTGCCTGATGCAGGATGGAATTCAAAAGATGGATTTGCTTTGAACTTTGTGAAGAACAGAAATTGGGATATAGTTAGTACATCTGAGTAGTAATGCAAAGAGTTGGAGCCTTTTTGTAGATTAATCAAAGAGCATCAAACATGGTTAGCTCTCTCTAAACTTTCCAGAGTAACCCCGATCGGTGGAAGACCGATCGAAGCTGCGGAGAGGGCCGGAGACCAACAAACCCCAAGGGAAGCTTGAGAACACGTCTCCAAATCGATCGTGCGGTGACAACGGCGGCTGCGGCATGGGTTAGCTGACCGCGGTTAATTTTTTAATTTTTATTTTTTTTATCCCTTCCTTGCCCATCTCCTTTCACTCCTCAATTTTCTCCCTGCTGCACTTACAATTCTCTAATTTAGTGTTTGTTTCTTTTTCTTAAAGTGTTCTTTTTCTTTGTTTTCTCGCGACATGCTGTCTACGCTGAGAGTTGCCGGCCGTACCGCGGTTTCGCGCGAGTCCGCCGTGCGCAATCTGGCGGTCGGTCTGCGAGCGAGTTCGACCTGGGCCAATGTTCCTCAGGGGCCTCCGGTGAGTGCAATCCCTTGGTAGCATACACGAAGGAGGAGGAGGAGGAGGAGGGAATTAACGAGTTGTATAGGATGCGATTCTGGGCATCACCGAGGCTTTCAAGGCCGATCCGTTCCCCGAGAAGATCAACCTTGGTGTCGGCGCTTACCGTAAATTCTCCCATTCCGTGGACGAGTCGATGATATCAGTAAAAGATTGCTGATGGGTATATGATCAGGCGATGACCAGGGCAAGCCGTATGTGCTGCCATCCGTCCGCGCCGCTGAGGAGAAGGTAGTCTCGTCGAAGCTGGACAAGGAGTACGCGGGGATCACGGGCCTGCCGTCGTTCACCAAGGCCGCCGCCGAGCTGGCGTACGGCAAGGACTCGCCCGTGATCAAGGAGGACCGGTTGGTGATCACGCAGTCGATCTCGGGCACGGGCGCGCTGCGGATAGGGGGCGAGTTCCTGGCGAGCTTCTACCCGCACGCCAAGAAGATCTACCTGCCGACGCCGAGCTGGGCCAACCACAACGCGGTGTTCAAGCGGTCCGGTCTGGAGGTCGGCACGTACCGGTACTACGACAAGAACACGATCGGCCTGGACTTTGCCGGGTTGATCGAGGACCTCAAGAACGCGCCCAACAACAGCATCATCCTGCTGCATGCCTGCGCGCACAACCCGACGGGGGTCGACCCGTCGCAGGATCAGTGGCGCCAGATCAGCGATGTGATCAAGGAGAAGGGCCACTTTGCCTTCTTCGATATGGCCTATCAGGGCTTTGCCTCGGGTGATGCGGACCGGGATGCGTTTGCGCCGCGGTACTTTGTCGAGCAGGGTCATAACATTGCTCTGTGCCAGAGCTTTGCCAAGAACATGGTTTCGTCAATTCGTTCCTTTTGACTATCGTATTCCCCCCCCCCCACTGACGAGCTCCAGGGTCTGTACGGCGAACGCTGCGGTGCCTTCTCGATCGTGACCGCATCCCCCGAGGAGAAGAAGCGCGTCGAGTCGCAGATCAAGATCCTGATCCGGCCGCTGTACTCGAACCCGCCGATCCACGGCGCGCGGATTGCGTCCACGATCCTCAACGACCCGGCCCTGTACAAGCAGTGGCAGGGCGAAGTCAAGGGCATGGCCGACCGCATCATTCGCATGCGCGCCCTGCTGAGGGAGAACCTCGAGGCCCTCGGCAGCAAGCACAATTGGTCGCACATTACGAGCCAGGTACAAAAACATGAAGCCAATCCAAAGAAAAAGGCAAAAAAAGAAAAAACTAATCTTTTTCGTGTAGATTGGCATGTTCGCCTACACTGGCCTGAAGCCCGAGCAGATGGAGGCTCTCAGCAAGGAGGTATGTACACATTCATCCTATTTCCCTCGTTCCCCAAACATACCAAGGCTAACGAGAATAACAGCACTCCGTCTACGCCACCAAGGACGGCCGTATCTCCGTCGCCGGTATCACTTCGTCCAATGTCAAGAGACTTGCCGAGTGCATCTACAAGGTTGCCGGTTAGACTTGACCAGGTTAGAGATGGAATCGGGTGAGGGTCTTGTACCGTTTGTTTGATGATATATGGGTTAGTAAAGTTCAGTTCTTAAAAGATAAAAAAATAAAAATGACACCACTTTTGTTTTCTTTCTTCCTTACGGAGTACTTATAGAGTCAATGAGATGGCATGGTATGACGTTCCGGCCCCGCTTGTATTGCATGCATGCAGTGTTGCTCTCTGAGAGCAGGGTTCATCGTAGTACGAAAAATCAAGCATAAAATAATAGATGGATGGATGAGATCCATGCGGGACCACTACCAACCATCAAGATCTCACTTGACCGGACCAGTCCATCTAGGTACTACTTTCTCGTCCGCGTTACATGCTGTGCGGATGCACTTTATCAGATCCAATGTATGGTGGTGAGACAGCAGGTTACTTTTTTTTCTTGGTGTAGACATCTACACATCACTTAGATACACGCAGCTCAAACTTTAGGAGTAACGTTCACAATGAGGCAACTCTTGATTATGGATGGATGGACGGATGGACAAAGCAAAGAAGGAAATAAAAAGAGGAAGAAGAAAGATTAAGAAAAAAAAATTATTTCACACTCTTTTCAGTGAGTTTCTCCTCCTTGCCCGTTCCACCCCCCTCTGGACTTTGCTTCCCAGCCCCAGCCCCAGCAGGTACTGAGGCAGCAGCGGCCGTACCAGTCCCTGCCGCGCCCGCCGGCGTAGGAGCACCTGCGGCCGCGGCGGCTGCGGCGGCGGTAGCAGAAGTAGTGGAGCTAGGCGCAGCAGCTGGCGTCGGGGTTGCTGTTGAAGCGGCCGCCGCTGCAGGTGGAGACTCTATTGACTCGCCATAGAACCGTCGCAGAATGACCTCAACTTCACGATGATTGTCTTGGGCGTCGGTGATGTATCCCTTGATGGTGTCCAGGATTTTGGGATCGTCGAGGTTGTCCCCAACGTCCTCCTGGCAGTGCTGGATCCGTTCGCAGTCATCCTTGACCTTGACCAGACCCAACGTTGCGGATGAGCCTTTGAGGAAATGACCCAACTCGGAAAGTTCAGCCAGCCGTTTCCCGGCGCTGCAAATGTCAGCTTCGTTTTTTTCTTTCCGTGTTTCGATGGTGAGGTCTGAGAGGTTGATATGGGTAGTCATACAGAGCCTCTTTCATCTTTTCAAAGATCGAGCTTGCCTGGTCAAAGTAGCCATAGACGATCGACTTGCTGAAGTCACGGTTGGAGTCATCGTCCATCTCCAAGATCTGCTCGAATGTGCTGGGGTCGATCAGATCCGCATGCCTGCGGAGTTCCGACGGGTACTCGTCATTTCTCTGTCGGGCCGTCCCGTTAGTACAAGAAGCGACGAGGAACGAAGATCATTGGGAAAAAGGCATACATCGGCAGCCATTTCGGAATATTAACCTCGACCGTAAAGTTTCGAACTAAGTCGACGAATTATCGAGGACCGGAGGCTTCGTATGTGTGTCGTTTCTGGGCATGCACCCGAATGATGCAATATTAGAAACGCCGGACTTCCGTCTTCACCACTGTTTCTACTGTTGGATGATGATCGTGGTCAGCCAGACTTTGTGTCCACCATGTACCTGGTCAACTCACTTTGCCCCTCTCGGACGTGCCTTGCCACAGTGATGAGGATCTCGATGTCTGTCTTGGTAATCTAATCAGGCGCCTGCACAATCATGCTTTCTGCACACAAAAACCCAGGATTGAGGCAGAAAGGGAAAAAAGCAGGTTTGAAACACAATGGTGGCCAACAACACACGACCCGAGAAGGAATCGTAAATTTTGAAAATCAAAGAAGGCCTGGAATCAACGCGGGAACACAATGGTGACGGTTGGTGTGACTCTAGACCGAATCGAATGTAGCGTGAAGTCTCAAATGCGCGAGCTTCAGCGTTCCAGGCCGGTTCGTAGGTAGTATTAATTGTTACGGTCCCTCCCAAGGATTACAGTCCAAGAGTCGCGAAGTCGAAGAGGGGTAAATTCAAAGCCTTTTTTTTTTTTTCCTCTCAGGGAGCTGGAGGGAAGACGAGGGGCAAAGTAGAAAAAAAAAAAATAAAAATAAAAAATAAATAAAAAAAGGGATGGTTTGAACCCACCTAAAATCGGAGCAAGAAACGTGTCTAGGAAGATTGCCAATGACACAATATGGCAAATAATGGAGATACGAATACAGAGGAACCGCCGTTCTTTACTGGCAGCAGCAGCAGAGCTGTTTCATCATCCACAATATGATGTGCCAGGGTTGGTTGTGTAATTGAACTGTCCTCTCTCTTGCCAACGCGCGCTTATTCTTCCGAGAACCCACGATGGCGGGAGGAATCGAATTTTCGAAGACCCAGTGAGATGCAGATCTCCAACACAACCCTCTGCAGTCACTCGGTCTCCTGGGTTTTTGTGGGTGGGGAGCGGAATCAGGCTGTTCAACACAGGGGATTGGCAGTTTGGCAGGAGAGAAAGAGAAGAAAAAGAAAAAGTATTTTAAGTAGTTAGTTAGCCGGCCGCGAAATCCCTAAAGAATACACCAACCAGTACGGAGTACAGCTCTTCAGAGAACAACCACCAAACCACTGATTTACGAACAATGCTTCCGAAGTCAAGTTGAAATCTGGAGTGATCTTCAACGTATCGCTCCAAATTCCGGAGCGAAAGCACTGAACCCGACGGACGAAATAGCGCTTGCCGAGGAACAGACCGCACAACGGGAGAATGAGGTCGTCGCGGTGTGCGGCAACTGGCCAAGGAGTGGGGGAAGTGGGTTGAAGAGTGCAGAAATGGTAAAGCCGAGCGGGAGGGGTTCAACAACACACCCAATCACAGAACATGGGCCCTATACTTTACCCCATGGATCCTCTGGGAAGAAGGATCAAAGAGATATGTTTCGTACTTGGTCAATCGGAGAGCCCCTCGCCAGAACGCATAAGCCCATAAACTATAACCAAATCATTTGAAAGATGGGTGAGTCTTCGCCATTATGACAGTTGCCGAGACAGCCCACGTCAATTTTCGTTTCTCCGGAGAGGCGGGAAGAAAAGCAAAGAAAGAGCAGGAGCCCCAGCTTCCTGATTAGTGATTGCTGGATACCACGACCCAGGGCCCAGGAAGAGCCAATCGTCGCTCGCATCAAGTGGACCCTATGACGTAAGGGGGGATCCATTCAGCCCATCCGACAAGCCAATATCCGTGCACCACAACATGACGTCGGTCCCCGACAGCAATTGAGCCTGTGAGCTTAAAAGAAGAAGAGATAAATATGGAGGCAAAGACGCAAAAGCAGGCACACGGTGCCGGGTACTGCGTACTGGCCATACAAATCACCATGGACCCAGCAAGCAGAAACATCGATTCCGTCCCGTGTTTATGTATAGAAGCAATCCGTGCCCGATCGCCTCTCCGTCGACGGGGTGTGCCAAGTTGTCAGAACCTGAACGGAGTATACTGATCGATCAATTCCTCTCGCCACCGTGTCAGCAGAATCGAGCGCTGTCATGGCGATGGGCACTCACATCCATGCTCTCGGGCCTGTCCCGTCCCGCTCGCCGTAGGGTGGAGCTGCGGCAAAAAAAAAAAAAAGGCATGTCAGCGAGTCCAGCGAACCAGCATCTGTACTCCGTACGGAGTACGGATTTGAAATGATAAGAGGTCATGATCCCGCCGCAATATGTTATCCAATTGTGATCCCGACCGCCATCCGCAAATCACGTCGCTGGTCACACTCCTCCGTCGTAGGCGAGCCACAGCGCTTATCCCCTACTGGGTCACAGAGGGTCTCGATTGGATCAGCGGCACCGAGTCGGATCCCGGCGAAGACGGGCTGCGACGCGACGCGCAAGAGTCTTGCTGCTAGTGACATCAACTTGCATATTGGGTATATCGGGATGTTCCTCGATCAAGAAAGCACCGAGACATTTGAAGAGTCAGATGGCCAGAGCCCCTCCATCGGGTCCAGGATTGGCGTCGAGACTCCTGCACGGAAAAATTCGGCCATTGGCGAGCCTCTCGGATGGCCCGATCCAGAGTAGAAATATCCGCGCAAGGCCGGGCAACGGCCGAAGGGCCAAGGCTGAACTGGTCGTTGATCCGCCCAATCTACTTCCGCAGGGAATTTGATCCCGATGATCCTGGCAGCCGTTGTTATTGGTGGTCACGTCCCAATCTCCCACCACTTTTTCGAGTAGATCCTCAAAACTCGCGTAAAGAAGAACGGGCGATCTGAGATGCGCGCTGCTGTACTGTACAATATCTTGTTGGACGAATCTCTCGCTTGTGCCAAAAGGTTATGCATATGGAAGACTGAGAAAAAAAAAAGAAGAGAAAAGCTCAAAGACGCTATATATATACTCAACCGTGATGTGTATCTTCATGTTCCCCGTGTCGATCTCCCTCCTGTCGATCACGCCGATGTCGTCGCTCGTGCTTCAACGCTTCCGTAACGCGGACATCCTGTTCGTCTAGCGTCTCGTCCCAGTCGACATCGTACTCCTCCGCCACCGTCTTGATTTCCTTGCGGAGAGCGTTCGCCTCCTCCAGCAGTGATTCCCACAGTCGCAGGTCGACTCCTTTCATCTGATACAGCTTCTGCTGCCGCCGGTTGACCGTGAAATCCAAAGCCGATCGGTACGAAATCTCTCGATTATGGTACAGGAACCATGCGTAGCCAGCCATCAGCGTCGACAAACTCACCAGATACGTGATGGGCTCCATCGTATCCCAACCAAGGTCCGTTTCGAACGTGAGTTTGTACACCAGGTACCACCACAACATGATCACGCCGAGGCCACCGATGGCAACGCGCTGAGCCCCCCGGTGTGCAAGGACGTCACATTCATGTTTGATGACCGCCAGGTCCCGCAGCTTACGTGACAACTTGCGCAGTCGCATGCGCAGGTAGTACGTGCGATCATCGAACGAGGGCACCCCAACCGGAATGGCCCCCAGCGGCGAGCCTTCGATAAGGACGATGAACTCCTTGGCACGGGCAGCATCGCGAATGAAATCTCCGATCTCGGTGGATGAGGACCACCGAACGAAGCGACCTTTTTTCAGTTCTCCAGGCACGCTCTTCTCCAGGTTGCCGTACATCTCGACTCCACCTTCTCCCGGACCGCCTCGCATCTTGATCGGGAACTTACCGGTGATGGAGGTCGATGCTTCCCTCACTGAGTCCTTGTCCCTCTCACGGTCACTGGTCTCCTCTGGTTCGGAGCCCTGGTGTTGGCGGTGTCTAGGCTGGATGGCATCGCCTGAGAGTTCCATGGCCAGGAAGGACACCGTGGGTGGCTTCAACTGGCCGCGCTCATCCTTGACCAGTGGAACTTCGGCCTGGATCAGGCGCTCCAGGTACGAGAGCGGCTGCTGGGGATGCACCAGGAGTGCCAACGGCTCGATCCCTGCTCCCATGAGCTTACGTACTTGCTTGTAGAGTTGTCGGCTACCTTTGCGGTCGCCGTCTTGATAGTCATGAGTCGTTACGGGAAGGATCAGCTTGAGCAGCCTTGACGGGGTCGTGAGTAATTTCCCTGAAAGTATCAGCACGTCTCGGCTAAGAAAAAGGGCGTCTACTCCATGTTGCTCGATGGATGGGGCCTACCCTTTCTTGTTTCTCCTTCTGACCAGTCCCCGTCCATGAGAGTCAGCCGCGATCCCTCGCGCTGCTGGGGTGTTCGCTTCTGCCTGTCCGCAGCCGCTTCATCATTGATGCCGTGGCGTTTGTTCACATCCACGGATTGGCCCTCGGATGGATTGGTCTGCTGGGAATATCGGCAGACGCTGATTTTTCTGCCGACCATCTGCCACCGGCAACTCGATCCCGCTCGGACCAAAGCAATTGAGGTGACTACTCTGGTCATCGAAACAAATTGCTGTTGTTGGCCTGCATAGCGGGAGAGCGCAGCATGGCCATACGCTGCATGGCCGAGCATGCGGTTCCATTGTCGAAAACACGACATTGGTTCTCAATCAATCAATGTGAGCAGCAGTACCTCTCAATTTAGGCACCGAATCCAAACGCACAGACATTGAATCAAGCATTGAAACGCTCTGATATTATCTCCAAATCCTCACATGGCACCTTGTTGTGCTACCAAAGTGTCGACGTCATAATTTGGGGCAAACACTGCAAACAGGGCCAACCTGGTTTCATTTCATTTTGACTTTCCCAGGCCGCTTGTCATGTGACAAGTAATTAATTAGGAGTCTTGATGGATGGACGGGCACGGGCACGACCAAGCTGTCATATTATGCACGTCACTTCCTGTCTCCTCCACCTGTTTATGCCAGCATGCTCAGTCCACCTCCTCAGCACAGATTCTCCGTTCACATCATGCTGACAGGCATATCCACGGATGCCTGCACCCATTCCAGGTCTGGGAACAGACAAACGATCCTTTCTCCTTGCTGGATGATGTGTGGACGGTGTGTGTTGCTTCCCCACAATTGACAACTCATCACGCATGCTCGTCCTCAGCATTTTCGAGAAATACCGGCCTTTCATTTTCAGTGCCAAGGTCTGAGATTATACATTTGCATGGAAAGTCGGTATCGTGAGTTACAGGTACTTTGCCTCCCGGATACTTTCTTTTTTTTGAGTTCTTTTCGGGAGGACCCAGACTGGCAGAGGCATTGCGATCGCCGCCTTCAGTGCCGGAAGAAAAGTGGCGTTATCTCATATACGACTACCACTCACCCTTATTTTGGCAGAAGATGAACGGCTCCGTTGTCTCTCCATCGGACTGGACCTCTCCCGTTCGGCATCTCAGCCGAGAAGGCTGTGGAGTGCCCGATCAGGGTCTTCCTGCTGTACTACCATGAGCATATGTACGATGTATGCAACCATGGAGGATGGGAAATGAACGTGGATGCAGCAATGGCATGGGATGAGATCTTGAGGTGAATTGCACTGATCACTCGACATGCAACTGCAACATCTCCTGTATAGACTACTCAATCAGAAGTAGGATCCTCGAAGAGGTAGGTAGGTAGTTATTCGAAGAACCAGGGTAAGGGGATCATTCAATCTTTTTTTTTTTTTTTCTTGCACTCGGGAGAGTTGCTGGACGGAGGATTTTCAGTCCTCTCCAGCGTCTGGACTTTTGGTAAACATTCCCAGGTCGAAGGAGCCGCTTAGATGCCCCCGCTAGGGTTTCATCACTGGCGGCGAGCCATGCCAGCACATCAATAGATCCCGAACAGGAAAGAAACGAGATCCATCCCCAAAAATCTCTCCCGACGGGCAAAGCAGAACAAGTGGGAAAATTATTGAAACCAAAATAATACACACAACTGACACTCGCGAAACATACTCACACACGCACGAGAGGTGGAGGTTTGCCTTTCCCGATTAATGAATCCTGGAAATTTTAACCTCAATCTTCGATCCAAGATGTGAGATTTTCCGTGCCCCTCCAGACATTATAAAGCAACACGGACACAAGGCATTGATCAATTTGGATCCTTCTTTCTTTTTCGATGACCGTGGTTTGAACATTGAGTGATTTCTAATCGCAAGGCCGATCAAGGCAGGATATAAATCTTTCGAGAACCCTAGCTCCGTTCCATTCTCAATCCGTGATCTGGAATCGATCATCCACACCCTGGATCTGTTTGTTTTCATAATAGTTCCAACCATACCCCGTCCACCACGTCAAATCAACAAACAAAAAACAAAAAGACAAGCGGACGCATCTGCCTGGCATAGTGTCTTCCAAATCCCTAAGTAGCAAGCATAGCTACTGCCGAGTTGTCCGCGATTAATACTTTCTATCTGTGACGCGCTTGCCGTTATCATCCATCGTTCGGCACAGGTTGGTTGGGGAAGGATCGCAGCCTCTCGGAAATTTCGACGAATCAACTGCCATCCCACTGGTTGATTGGAAGGGGTACAAGAAGCACATTGGACGTGGCACGATGTATTACATGCTTTACCTTGCAAGTACGGCCCTGGTTCCGACCCAAGTAACGTTTTGTTTTTTTTTTTTTTTGATTCGATTTCAAACAATAATTTCTTTTTCCTTGCACATTAGATCCGATTGAATCGACCTGTCTTTCTAACGATTTGCATGCAAACCTAGATCTCTGCCGCCGCCGTCATTGGTCCGAACCAAGCTATGAAGTCTACGAACACGGCACAGGGTACACCTGCGTGGTTCGGGTCAACAACCGCGAGTACAAGACCGACAAAGTCTACAAATCCGAGGCCATGGCGCGCGAAAACGCCGCCATGCGCGCCTATCTGATCTGTCGGAATTTTTCTGTCAATGACGGCATGTACCCTGCCGGTGTCGACCACGGCGGTGTTCCCCAGGGAATCCCCGTCGCTATTGGCACCGGCCGGAGAGTGACTTCTCGGTCCGGTCCATCTCAGAATCATGCTTGAGAGGATCAGATGTCTCTCACCAGGCACTTTTGCTTGATCCCCCATCATCATCATATAATCGCCCGGCCGCGGTCTCGAGTTACAGCGGCGGTGCTGGAGGTACAAAAGGTAGTTGGAGCATCGCCATTTGTAACGAGGCTCCCTCTCCAACGCCGCCAAGTTGGCCAAAATGATGAGCCGAACCAAAGCGTCAACTGGTCAACATCGGGCTACTCCTTCCCATTTTGGTCCATCGATTGTCATCTTGCAAACTCTTCGCCATGAACGAGAATAGTGATGAGATGATAATTGATGCCCTGCTTCTTTTTGATATTTTCACGGTCATTTTGACTTACCTTAGATCCCTTGTGGATTGTTTGGCCTGATGAGCTTCATTGATGATGATGATTATGACGAAAAATGATGCATGGTTATGATATTATGACTATGATCATGATAATGACTTGATGATGATGATGATGATATCCTCATACCTCAAAGACTCTGTCTTTTGTGATAGAATCACCCATGACGGAGGAACTTGCTTGCTTTCTTGCATGGCTGACTGTTTTTTTTGCATCTTGTGGGATGGATTGATCCATTGTTGTTACTTTATTTTTTGGCATAAATTCGAGCGATTTAGCGAATCACATTGCTTGGTTTCGGCTTGAGTACATGACATCGGTATGCTGCTACTAGGTCTACACCGACAGTTACAACACTCGCGAACAAGGGACCCAGCTGCCACAATGAACCAGGATGCACGTGGCCATGCTGATTCGCCCTGGTCAGGTAGACCCTTATCATCTGTAACTTTTTTTTTGTCGATTCAGCCGGAATCTCCTACATCCGGATTTTTGGCTGGTTGATTAGATCGGATGCTCCTCACACCATCGTCGGATATCCACCGCTTTCTGGTGCGGGATGGTGTAGAGTGGATGGAACGGCACCAGTCGATCATCCTCGTCAAACACGTTAGCGTCGGATCGGAGCGGTGCGCTCTTCCATGAGAATGCAGACGCAAAGATGCCCTTAACTGGCGAGGAGACCTCCACGCGATAATGGTGGTGTTGCAGCATGCTTAGCCCGGCGAGTGTGTAGCAGGTATGATACGAGTCGGGGCGTCTGCGGGAGTCAATACGATCAGCGCTTTGCCCCGTTTGGGCTGGATTATGGGGGAATGTGCTGTAAGGACGTACTTTCCAGGCTTATCCCGAAGCCCGCCAGTCTTGTTCTGGCAGCAGTTCAAGATATACCGAGCGAGACCTTCTCGGCTAAAGAGATCGTTCTCCAACGCAGGTACGGAGTCGCTCTCCGGAGTGTCATACAGCGCGGATTGCACCAGCGGCCAGCAGTCGCCCACCCAGTGCGAGTAGCAACCATCGACGAGCTTGTTGGTCCGTCCTGAGAACCCTCCCTCGGGAGCGTACTGCCGAGCAGAAAGCCACGAAAGAAGGAGAGGAATATCCATGTATCTGCAGCAGGTGAGCAGCTAACTCCGGCCACTTGGACTGACCAACAGACCTTGGGATGATTTCATTGGGCTTTCCAATGATACACAGACAGGCCAGCGCACAGAATGCATATGCGCCATGGGCCTCTCCGCCCGGCTGGCCGGATATTCCGCCTTCGTAGCTTTGACCTGGCGAGTATTGTCAGTTCCGATGGTCGATGTCATGGACGACGGGCCCTACATCGAGCAAGGTATTCAGGGAGTCCGTCGAGAAAGGTTCGCAAACCGCTCTGTCGAGCGTTGGATTCCGGCGGTAAGTCCAATGGTAGATCCAACAACGAGATGATCACCATCGCGCAATATGCACCTCTCGTCACGATCAGCAAACCATCATTTCCAAAGTCATGGCACTGAAGCAAAGACTAACCGAACGTCTTCTTCACCACCTACAACCATTCGAAAACCGCCATCTGGCTGCTTAAGCTCCCCAAGCCAGGACCACCTGGCCAGACGATTAGATGAGATTCGACTGCGGCGCATCGCCAGGGACCCCGAGCCACTCACATCGCTCTGCGATCAACTAGCTCGTATGCATCAGCACCACCAACCAGCGCGATCGATAGAAGAGCCGCAAATGAACACGCCAGATGTGACATCTGCCCATGGCCACCGCCAAATCCGCCGCTGCTATTCTGCATAGGAGTGAAGTTCGCAATGATCCTGTTTTGCGAATCTCGGATTTCAGTCATGTTGACCACCATCGTTGTTGACCGGGGTGGCAGTCCTACCGATCGCGGTATTTGGTTACGTCTTCTCCCAGCAGAGCCAGTCCTGCAAGTCCCCAGTAGGACAGCCATGGCCGACTGGAATCAAAGCTTACAAATGTCCCCGGATAATCCTCTAAGGAATCGTACAGATATTGAATATGGTGGTCTCGCTGAAGGCATGCTACGCCGTGTGCATTGATGCAGTCGCGCACAGTCTTGTCTGTGCCTCGCAAATACGGCAGACAGCTCAACACGGTTTCGTCCTGCAGTCTGCGCGTTTCGGTGTCCAGCTGATCGCGGATTGCACGTTCCTCGCAAAATACGGACGGCACACGCGGCTCAAAACCGCTCCCACTCGCCGCCGCCATTATGACCGATCCACGGGTAGTTGTAGTGCTCTGGTCGGGCCGCCGGCCGGGAACAAAGTCAGGTTGCCGGTGATACGTTGGAAACCGCACTCGTCGACGGCTTCTCGCAGATGCTGCGACGACTGGCATAGAAATGCATGTAGGAAATCGGCCGCGGGGTCGGGGGTGCTATGGAGGGTCCATAAATCCTGCGATCAATCATCGAAACCTGATTGAACCTTGGTTATGGGTTTGGTGCCACAACATCTTTGTCTCCTTTGCCGTCGCCTTTTCAATGCGGGCTGTCCTCAGAACTGGCCCGCCCTGATGATGTAATCACATTTCTCTTTCCCAACTAGGTAGTTACCCCCAAGTTCGTACCTTTTTTTTGGCTGTCTTGCACACCCCCCAGCACTCGTCGCTTCTTTGCAGATTGCTCAAAGGATGTGAAAGAAAGCACTCGGCAAAGTGCAAAGTATACGGAGTTCTCCTTACTCATCAATATACGAGGAATAACCACAATGTGAATCCTCCGCACCCTCTGACAATCCAACTGTCTTTCCAGTCTGTCTTGGAGAGCTGCAAATGACTCGTCAGCTGACAGCGCTGTTGGAAGGCTGGCATGATTCGCTCATAACAAGCTGTTGATAGACCCAACTGGAACGCGGAGTCGTCTATGAGATCAGTTTGGGCCCAAGATCAAGGCATGTCGATTCGAGCAAGCAATCGCGGCTTGTAGGAAGGTCGACACTTCTCGTCCTCTACCGAAGTTCAGCTGGACTAACAGATAGATTAGCCTAAGAGTACTCCGCACTTGTTCTCAACGTGAGCCAACTGAAACATTTGGCTGTGTTGTTTGTTTCGATTTCATGAAGAGATTCGTCCAAGCCTCAAAAACTGTGTTGCTTACTCGTAATGGCTCATCCCTCTTTACGAGCGGCTCCGCCAAAGCACTCCAACTCCAAAGCGGCAGCAGGTCCGGCGGCTCCAGTCCACCACGCATGATGGCGTGCAGATACCATTCTTTTACGCAAATGACTTGGCCAGCTGTCAGCGCGAGTCATTCTCTGGCATCTTTGCCCCTGCGGAGCGTGGATACTTGGATGATTCGATCCGGATTCGACTGCAGATACTGTAACTGTCTGATGCTATTTCGTCTCTGGTTACCAGGTCTTCGTTGCGACAGTACAAGGTCAAATTCATGATCAAATCATGACTGATCGGACTGATCCAAAAAGACCAACCAGGACCCCCGTGATCGCCATGCAGAATGGCTGTCCAACCCTCGATCCGAGGACCTTTGGTCAGTTGATCCCAGCGGGGGTTGAGCACTTCCGAGCTGGGCAAAATGCCACAAAATGCTGGCCTTATTTCCACGCACTGTGTCCGCGGAGGGCATCTGATTGGCTCGCTGTCTGCACCATGCGCGGTCTCGGCACGCTACGGATGCATGGCCCGGCGCCGCCGGCACCCACCAGCGAGTCGAGCGACGGCTCAGAGTCCGCCCATGCACCCGCTTTCCCCGGAAAGAGCAAGTCCTGCACAATCATTGGAGAACTCGGCAATCAACCTTGTTGGGCGCCCAATCAGCGCGGACGGATTTACATGAACGGCCCACCGGCGGAGAGAAACGAGGCGTGGCATTAATCGGCGGGGGGGGTGTGATAAGTGATAAACTCGCCGGCAGTGGAGCCCTAGACAAGCCCAACCGCGCGCCTTTGCTCACCGCTCCTTCGCCATCCCCACCCCAGCATACCTTTTCCCTTTTCTTGCGAGGTTCCCCAGAGTCATGTTCAGAATGTCCTTTACGACCTCGACATTGACGGTCGGCCTCGCCTGCCTGGCCCTCTTTCCGCCCCGAATTGCCTTCTCCCGCCCCCCTGGAGCACAATGTCAAACCTCAATCTCTCCAGCGATGGCCTGGTAGAGCTGGATTACGATCCCCGTCACTACATCCAACCTCAACATTGGCCCGCCAGCGTCGATCAGCAGGCCGTCCCCAAGACGGAACAGTCTCGCGATGTGTCTCCCTTGATCCTTCTTTCTTTTTCGATGACCGTGGTTTGAACATTGAGTGATTTCTAATCGCAAGGCCGATCAAGGCAGGATATAAATCTTTCGAGAACCCTAGCTCCGTTCCATTCTCAATCCGTGATCTGGAATCGATCATCCACACCCTGGATCTGTTTGTTTTCATAATAGTTCCAACCATACCCCGTCCACCACGTCAAATCAACAAACAAAAAACAAAAAGACAAGCGGACGCATCTGCCTGGCATAGTGTCTTCCAAATCCCTAAGTAGCAAGCATAGCTACTGCCGAGTTGTCCGCGATTAATACTTTCTATCTGTGACGCGCTTGCCGTTATCATCCATCGTTCGGCACAGGTTGGTTGGGGAAGGATCGCAGCCTCTCGGAAATTTCGACGAATCAACTGCCATCCCACTGGTTGATTGGAAGGGGTACAAGAAGCACATTGGACGTGGCACGATGTATTACATGCTTTACCTTGCAAGTACGGCCCTGGTTCCGACCCAAGTAACGTTTTGTTTTTTTTTTTTTTTTTGATTCGATTTCAAACAATAATTTCTTTTTCCTTGCACATTAGATCCGATTGAATCGACCTGTCTTTCTAACGATTTGCATGCAAACCTCCTCTGCAGTCACTCGGTCTCCTGGGTTTTTGTGGGTGGGGAGCGGAATCAGGCTGTTCAACACAGGGGATTGGCAGTTTGGCAGGAGAGAAAGAGAAGAAAAAGAAAAAGTATTTTAAGTAGTTAGTTAGCCGGCCGCGAAATCCCTAAAGAATACACCAACCAGTACGGAGTACAGCTCTTCAGAGAACAACCACCAAACCACTGATTTACGAACAATGCTTCCGAAGTCAAGTTGAAATCTGGAGTGATCTTCAACGTATCGCTCCAAATTCCGGAGCGAAAGCACTGAACCCGACGGACGAAATAGCGCTTGCCGAGGAACAGACCGCACAACGGGAGAATGAGGTCGTCGCGGTGTGCGGCAACTGGCCAAGGAGTGGGGGAAGTGGGTTGAAGATATGTACTCGGTTAATTACCCCAAGTTCTCGGTGAACAAACTGAGCAAATCCGGGGTCAGCTGACCAGATCGGGGCGGATACGCTTATGTAATCGATGGAGGCCGGTGAGGTGTGACTTGTGACTCGGTGACTTGTTCGTTGCCTGATGCAGGATGGAATTCAAAAGATGGATTTGCTTTGAACTTTGTGAAGAACAGAAATTGGGATATAGTTAGTACATCTGAGTAGTAATGCAAAGAGTTGGAGCCTTTTTGTAGATTAATCAAAGAGCATCAAACATGGTTAGCTCTCTCTAAACTTTCCAGAGTAACCCCGATCGGTGGAAGACCGATCGAAGCTGCGGAGAGGGCCGGAGACCAACAAACCCCAAGGGAAGCTTGAGAACACGTCTCCAAATCGATCGTGCGGTGACAACGGCGGCTGCGGCATGGGTTAGCTGACCGCGGTTAATTTTTTAATTTTTATTTTTTTTATCCCTTCCTTGCCCATCTCCTTTCACTCCTCAATTTTCTCCCTGCTGCACTTACAATTCTCTAATTTAGTGTTTGTTTCTTTTTCTTAAAGTGTCTTTTTCTTTGTTTTCTCGCGACATGCTGTCTACGCTGAGAGTTGCCGGCCGTACCGCGGTTTCGCGCGAGTCCGCCGTGCGCAATCTGGCGGTCGGTCTGCGAGCGAGTTCGACCTGGGCCAATGTTCCTCAGGGGCCTCCGGTGAGTGCAATCCCTTGGTAGCATACACGAAGGAGGAGGAGGAGGAGGAAACGGAATCCTTTTCGCCGCGTCCAGAATCTCTTTGTCGCTGTTGAAGACCTGAGGCATGTCGAACAAATTTTTGTCTCGGCTTGTTATCCGCGCTAACTGATGCGATTGATGAAAGCGTTGAGATTTTGGATTGCTTGTATTTTGGCTGATGTGTGCAGTGTTTACTTTCCTGACATGGTCTCTGGAGACATTGGCGTTGATCGTCCTGGATCATGGGATCCCGAGTCGTTCGTTGGTTGTTGTTGTTTGTTTGTTTGTTTATTGTTGAGTTTGTCGATTTACCAGCGTTCCTTTGACAGCTTCCCAGTCTCTTGTCCATTTGGTCTTTCCTGCAGTGATGAGGATGACGACGTTCATGACCAGGCACGCGCATTGACTAGAATGCTACGACCGCACACATATTATGGCATAACTGCATATTTCTTCTTCCGCCTGTGTGTGTTGTTCGTTTGCGATGTATTTTTTTGTGTATTGTGCATGTGGTGCTGTTGTTGGATCTTAAAAGTGACGCAATTGGGATCTATGCCGTCTTGGCCTTGGATCATCAGATATACTACCCGTACGATAGGTATTGAGTGAATAGGGAAGAAATCTACATATAGCATGATGGATTCAATGGATTGTCTGCTTCATGGTCCGGTTAAATGAATTCGTGAACGGCGCTGGAATTGCACGAGCCAGTCCAACTCTTTGGCAGGTAATGTATGTGATCTGCAGTAGATCAGTAGATTCGCGCATGGGCCAGTTTTGAGCTTGAGATGTGTACTCGTTCTGTAGGTAGTTATTCGGAGGATGATTCATCCTGAACATCGGTTGTTACCTGGACAATTTGCAGACTGAGAGCTCAGCCATCACGCCATAGAGATAATCCAAGTTGGTACCGGTGGTTTATTGATTGAGAAGCTATGGCGGAGTACTCCCGTAGTCCGTACCAATAACCATGCATCCGCCAAATTTCACCCGCAATACGGAGCACTCCATACGTACTCATAGCGTACTCTGTATTCCATAGTGACATGCCGATGCTCATCAATGGCATTATAATTACTCAGCATCCAGATTCAGCTCGTTTGTCATCACCGAAAATGAGGGGAGTCACATGACCATGAGTCAACCGCCCAGGGTTCTCATCTTCCAGCAGGTTCCACCTGGCTGATCATTGGTGGCTGAGAACGTGCTAGGCGGTGCTGGAACCCCGCCCTCACGTCAGTGGCCGCCGAAATAGGCAACCCTGACTAAGAGGGGAAACTCCCGCCTTTCGCCTCCACCCGGTCCTTCCCTGCTACTTAAAGCAACCTCTGGAGGCAACTTTCCTTTCTCCCTTCCAACTCTCTCTCATCCATCCCGTTTTATCTTTAGAGATCCTCCGTGCTTCCCTAGAGAACTTTGACTCCATCTCCAGAGCTCCGTTTCTTCAGAGAGAAGTGATCCATCATGCAGATCTTCGTCAAGACTCGTGAGTATCTCCGCCATCTGACTCTGACTCATACTCGGCAGTTCGACTGACGCCGATTGCCACAGTCACCGGCAAGACCATCACCCTTGAGGTGGAGTCTAGTGACACCATCGACAATGTCAAGTCGAAGATTCAGGACAAGGAGGGTATTCCGCCAGACCAGCAGCGACTGATCTTCGCTGGCAAGCAGCTTGAGGACGGTCGCACCCTGTCCGACTACAACATCCAGAAGGAGTCCACACTGCACCTGGTGCTGCGTCTCCGTGGTGGTATGCAGATTTTCGTCAAGACCCTCACGGGGAAGACCATCACATTGGAAGTCGAAAGCTCGGACACGATCGACAACGTCAAGTCCAAGATCCAAGACAAGGAGGGAATTCCGCCGGACCAGCAGCGTCTGATCTTCGCCGGCAAGCAGCTGGAGGATGGTCGTACGCTCTCGGACTACAACATCCAGAAGGAGTCCACTCTGCATCTGGTGCTCCGCCTGCGTGGTGGCATGCAAATCTGTAGGTCTCACCGCAATCCAGGTCAACCATGGTTCCGTTGCTAACCCTGAACAGTCGTCAAGACGCTCACCGGCAAGACCATCACGCTCGAGGTCGAGTCGAGCGACACCATCGACAATGTCAAGTCGAAGATTCAGGACAAGGAGGGGATCCCGCCAGACCAGCAGCGACTGATCTTCGCTGGCAAGCAGCTTGAGGACGGTCGCACCCTGTCCGACTACAACATCCAGAAGGAGTCCACACTGCACCTGGTGCTGCGTCTCCGTGGTGGTATGCAGATTTTCGTCAAGACCCTCACGGGGAAGACCATCACATTGGAAGTCGAAAGCTCGGACACGATCGACAACGTCAAGTCCAAGATCCAAGACAAGGAGGGAATTCCGCCGGACCAGCAGCGTCTGATCTTCGCCGGTAAGCAACTGGAGGATGGTCGGACGCTGTCGGATTACAACATCCAGAAGGAGTCGACTTTGCACCTGGTGCTCCGACTCCGTGGTGGAAACTAAGTCATTCCCTTACGACTTCTACGACTTTTTGTGGTGGTTTAGGTCGGATTACCTGGCGTTCGGTTTGACGGGCTTGTTTTTCTTGCACATCTAGATATCAGACGACTAGGATTTGATCCGAATCAAAGACTTGATTGTATAACTACCTCGTTCCTTGGAGCATTGTTAAACCTAAAGTCGCCTAAGGTACTGTGCTCTCGCAGATGGACTGTCCATGACAGCGAGGATTTCCTTGCCCGATGAACAGAGACCCAGCCATCGCTCGTATTTCTTTGGGCCTTGGGAGTGCTGTGTGCCCTTCACTGACACAGAGTACCACGGTACTCTGTACAGCTGGCTACATTGAGTGAGCTGACGCTCAGGACCCTTATCATAAAAAGAAGAGATACTGTAAGATAGGGTTACGCTATTTCTTCCTTGACCAGTTGACCTCGGTCCCTTGACACGCCACTCCGCAAATTTGCTGCAGCTAACCCAAAATAAAATTAGCTTTCTGCAAGCTTGATTCATTTTGGCCAATCGTTAGCCGAGAAGTTGCAGCACTAGTCTCGAAATAGCCTAGCGTATTCTGTCAGAAGCCAATTTGGGAAAGAATGGATCTTCAAACTTTGTCATCCTTCGATCGTGATGCGTGGAATTATTCGGGTTGAACCGGTTGATAACCTGCTTTGAGAAAAAGAAGAAAAAAAAAGTTTGACAACCCTACCCGCTTATCATTCCTTGTGTCTCGTGCCTCAACAGCGAGACGTTTCTTTTAAATCGTGCTTTTATTCTGCGGTTTTGATCCTGAGGTTCAAATGTCGTGTCGAGGGCTCGGTTGCAATGAATCCCAATATCATTGTCGCGGTCTAATATCTTGATTTTGGAAGCGGGATTCTCCTATTGATTCGTCCTATCTTCGATCGAGGAAGGGATACGTCACCTTGCAGAACCCTTGAATTGTTTGCTGTTGTTCGATTATGCTCGAAATGGGCTGGGTAACGAAAATCAATCGTGCTGTTGCACGCAGCCCAGTTGGGTATTACTTCCGTCTTCAAGGATGCGGTCATGTACGTTCCCGCTGAAGAGATCGATGGACAGATTTCAATTGCGACTAATACATCGATTCTAGCCTCGGGAGCGCAAGGCCCATTTCTTGACGGAAATCCGCGCTGGTCTGGCGACTTTCTTTGCCATGGCATATATTATTTCCGTATGCACAGTTTCTTTGAAACATGGGATGGAACCTGCGACGGAGAACTGACGGCGGGGTCTCTAATCAATAGGTCAATGCGACCATCCTGACCGACTCCGGTGGCCCGTGTGTATGCGAAGACGAAACGGATCCAACCTGTACCGATAATGAGGCCTACGGTCTTTGCCTGAACACCATTCGACGGGATTACATCACGGGGACTGCGGCCATTGCCGCCCTGACGACTTTTTGCATGGGCCTGTTTGCCAATATGCCAATTGGCCTGGCCCCGGGTAGTACGTTGCATTTATCCCCAGGGGTGTATCCCGGTGGTGTGCTAATGCTGGCGCTCGGATAGTGGGTTTGAATGCATACTTCACGTACAATGTTGTCGGCTACCATGGTACCGGGCCGGTTTCTTATCAAATGGCCCTCACCGCTGTGTTCGTCGAGGGGTTTGTCTTTGTGGGCTTGTCAGTTCTCGGTATGCGTCAATGGCTTGCCCGCGCTATCCCACGATCCATCAAGCTCGCCACTGGTGTGGGTATTGGACTGTATCTCGGTGAGTCGTCCGACTCTTGAAGGACGAAAGAGCATAGGCTCATGTATCAGCCCTTATTGGCCTCACCTACAGTGCCGGTATTGGTGCCGTCACGGGCAGCACTGATACCCCCGTGACTCTCGCCGGATGTCCAGCAGAGGATTTGGCCGACGGCGTCTGTCCCGGGTCGTCCAAGATGCGGAGCCCGACCCTCTGGGTCGGCATCATGGGTGGTGTCGTGACTTGCTTCCTGATGATGTACCGTGTCAAAGGCGCCATCATCGCCGGGATTCTTCTTGTCGCCATCATCTCCTGGCCGCGCCCCACGGATATCACATACTTCCCGTACACCGCCAAGGGGCAAGACTCGTTTGACTTTTTCAGGAAGGTTGTCACGTTTCATCCCATCGAGAAGACGCTTAATGTGCTGGAGTGGGATCTGTCCAACAGCACGGGCCAGTTCGGTCTCGCCTTGATCACCTTCTTGTACGTCGACATCCTTGACGCGACCGGTACGCTCTACTCCATGGCGCGATTCTGCGGCGCCGTCAACGAGGAGACGCAAGATTTTGAAGGCTCTGCGATTGCGTATATTGTCGACGCGATGGGCATCTCGATCGGTTCGCTTTTCGGATTGTCTCCCGTCACGGCGTTTGTGGAATCCGGTGCCGGTATCTCGGAAGGTGGAGCAACCGGCCTGACAGCCATCGTGACGGCCATCTGCTTCTTCATCTCGGTGTTCTTCGCGCCTATTTTTGCCTCCATCCCACCGTGGGCGACGGGCTGCACGCTCGTTCTTGTCGGGTCGATGATGTGCAAGGTCGCAAAGGATATCAACTGGTCGTACGTGGGAGATGCGGTGCCCGCCTTTATCACGCTCGCTGTCATGCCGTTCACCTACTCCATTGCCTACGGCCTGATCGCGGGTATCTTTACGTACATTGCGCTGAATCTCACCGTTTGGGCCTTGGAGGTCTTGTCGAAGGGACGGATCGTCCCGCATAACAAACATCTCAAAGATCCCTGGACGTGGAAGGTCCGGGGTGGCATCCTGCCGGGATGGTTGAAGCGACTTTTGAGAGGGTCAGTCAGGTCCATTGCTTCGATTCCATGTCCTGGTTCTCTTGCTGACAAATATCTGCAGGAAGAAGGATTTCTGGCGCGCTGACCCGGAGACGGTGGATGATGTTCGCAAGGGAACCATTTCATCCGGGGAGAAGACGCTCACTGGGAACGGCAACGATGTCAGCGAGACCGTCGTAGATATCAAGACAGAACCCAACTAGATGTTCCGGATTATGGTAAGTCTAATTCATAGGAGTTGTTGCTATGATCCCGGACATCCTTGTACATAGATGGCATGAAATACATCAGCTACTTAGTTGAGCTATTCGACTGGCAGCGGCTTGGAAGTCAGTCCTGTATGGAATAACGTACCTGGTACATAGTTACCGTAACTAACTACTCCGTACTGTATGTAATCAAAACTTGACTAGACCTAATCGAGTGATATCGTAATCACCTAGGTAGGTAATTGTTCGCCACCCCCGGGAAGCGACATGTGATGATCTAAAAAAGCCGTTTTGATATCTGTTTCATGCTTGCTCCAAGATCTTTCGATATCCCCGACATCAATCTGCAATTACAACGCCAGGATGTGTCGGAATGCCCTCTTACTTCTACCACATATTGCTTGAGCTAGTGCCGTACTCAAAAAATCCAGCAACGAACGACAGACAACCCGCACATTTTGCTCTCGAATTGGTTCGCGAAGCTCTTCTTCCGTTTCAACGTCGCGACAAGTCCATTTCCAGAGACCGTCGCGGGGAACGCAGCGACAACTACTCTGAGAATAAATCACATTCGTCGCGGTCTTCCTCGTCCGATGCGTTGGGCGTCGTAGACGCATCCCGCAGACCGACGAGCCAATGTTCCATCCAGAGGAAGGCCAGCCCTACTACCACAGACAGCTCGCTACGAGACCATAGCCCGGAACCGCAGCAGTTGACATCTTCGATTGAGTCTGATTGTCGCTTCGACGAGATTTCGATTCGGAGCATTGATATGATTGACTCGGAGCGTGCTGCGGTCGCCCAGGGCAAGATGGAGGTCAAGGATAGTGACAGCAACAATAGTATCAGCGTTGGCATCGGTACGGATATCTTGGGGGGCTTGCACACGAAGGGCAGGTACATCCCTCTCGACAACCGCGTGTCGGACAGCGTGTGGGGGATTGTCCATCTGTACCGCGATGCCAAAGAGACACCGGGATTGAATCTCAATGACTATCCACCCGATCTCAAGGGTTCCGCGGCTGCGCGCCAGCCTAGCGACCACAGCGGAAGAGCGGGAAAGCGCGGAGAGGACGTCAACAGTCATCATGATGTTTCTACACTGTCGGATGAGGATTGTCGGACATTGTGCATCCTTGCCGTGCCGTCCTATCTCTCGCCGTCGGACTTCCTTGGGTTCGTGGGCGAGCAGACGATGGACGATGTCAGCCATTTCCGGATGATTCGCACCGCGAGAGCAAATCGATACATGGTGCTCATGAGGTTCAGGAATGGCAAGCGAGCACGGGAGTGGCAGCGGGACTGGAACGGAAAGGTGTTTAATAGCATGGAGGTTAGTATTCTACGTCGCAGAACGTGGAATAAAATGTTGCCGCTGACCGTTGCAGCCGGAAACCTGCCATGTTGTGTTCGTCAAGTCGGTCGAGATCCAAGTTGCCGCTACCGCACCGGCTGAGGAAGGGTCCGTGTTAGGGTCAAGCAGCGTCTCTTCGAGCCTTGCGCCCTCGACATTGTCGGCCAAGCCGGTGCCGCCTCCTACTCCGTCTCTGATCGAGTTGCCCACATGTCCTGTCTGCCTGGAGCGCATGGATGAGACTACGGGGTTGCTCACGATCATTTGTCAACATGTATTTCACTGCACCTGTTTACAGAAGTGGAAGGGCAGTGGCTGCCCCGTGTGTCGGTATACATTGGACGACTACGGACGACGGAGTCAAGGAGTCGCCGTGGACGAAGGACCGGCGGAGTGCAGCGTGTGCCATTCGGAGCAGAACCTTTGGATCTGTCTCATCTGCCGCCACATCGGCTGTGGCCGGTATGACCAGGCGCACGCGTTCGCTCACTTCAAAGAAACGTCGCATGCTTTTGCCATGGATCTCGTGACGCATCGGGTTTGGGACTACGTGAGCGATGCGTATGTGCATCGGATCATTCAGAGTAAAACGGATGGCAAGTACGTCGAGCTCCCCGCGGCGGACAACTCAGCGCTGGATCCACCGGACTGGGAGGACGCCGTGCCGCGGGAGAAGCTGGAGAACATGAGTGTTGAGTACACGCATCTGCTTACGAGCCAATTGGAGAGCCAACGGGCGTACTTTGAGGAGATTGTCGAGCGGGCCGTGGACAAGGCATCTAAAGCCGGGCAGGCGGCCTCATCGGCGCAATCCGCCGCGGAGCAGGCGAATGCCGAACTCCGGGAGCTCCAGGCCAAGTACAAGTCGCTGACAGAGGAGACGATCCCGAGCCTCGAGCGCGACAAAAGTCGAGCGGAGCGCCGCGCGGAGAAATTCGAGGCGATGGCGCGCAAAATGGAGAAAGAGTGGCGTGAAGAAAAAGCAATGAATGAGAATCTACTCAAGCGGGTGCAAATGCTCACGGAGGAGGTGACCAAGCTCAAGGCAACCAATGCCGATCTGGCGGAGCAGAACCGAGACCTGACGTTCTTCATCAGTGGTTCGGAGAAATTGAAGGAGTTTGGGGAGGAAGCGGTCGAGGGAACAATCAGCGTTCCGGAGAATTCGGGGGCTTCGAAGAAGAAGGGAAAGGGAAAGCGACGGTGACGGGGATCTTTTTTTCTTTTTCTCGCTACGGAGTACATGGACTTTGGGTTGTATTTGATGGGACGGGTTGATTTAGGCGTTGGACGGTGTGGGATATGATTTCACGAAAATGATACCAATGATGTTCCCTATTGCTAGGTTACGTAGTAGATGGCAATGCTTCAATTACATTGATCCTGTAGCAGTCGGAGCTTTGTATGCCTGTCGGATCTTATCCAGAGTCCTTCATGATAGACGATCGTTAAGACTACGACCCGGAGGCAGGTTACCTAGTACTTGACTTACCGAGCAGAGTTGGGCATTTCGCGCCGACTCGTACTTTCAACAGTGAACGACTCCATTTCTCCAGTCGAGCTCATGCCCAGACTCGCACGAATATTACTGTACCCAGCAGTTTCTACCCTCGATCTCAAGACAATGATATCATCGACGTTGATTCAGGTATGTTTCCAACTACTGCAGCGACGGGGCCAGGCCTTGCCCCGTCGATCTACCTACTTACTCCGTAGTCCAGACTCCCGAGTCGATCAAATGAAGATGGAACACATATGTCGGAACTAGTAGATTTGGGCACCTTGAACCGACTCGGACTCGCATGCATAGATACTACCTACAGTTCTTGTGGAATGACTCGGCAGTTTTCTATCTCCTTTTTTTTTTTTGAGAAATGATATCATTGATGTTGGTTGATTGATCCTGCAGCAACTACATAGACCTATACCTACCGATCACCGATGCCCGTCCCCATCGGATCTTTGATCCAGAGGTGATCGATAAAGATAGAACACATGTCGGAACGACCGATTGGGAACGAGTATGGAGTAGACTTGGGCACCTTGAACCGACCTCGTACTGCGGTGCACTTGTGGAGTTATACGGAGTACCTAGTTTCTCTGATAATGGTTTGAGCATTTTTGCAGTCGAGCTCTTACTAGTACCTACTGGATTGACTTGTCCTGTGTTTTCAATTCTTTCGTCGATGCCGTTTTTGTTGCTAAGGACTGTACTCCGTACTCTGAAGATAAACAATGCTTCAAGTCACATCGATCTGCGGCAACAAAAGCTTTGTACGAGTAGGTCTGTTCTTCGTAGATCAGAGACCGAACTTTCGAAATCTCAACCTACGCCGTCCTGTAGTTACTCCGTACTCATACAAGACAAGAAGATCGGAGGACTTCTGGCTCCTCTGGCCGACCATGACTTTCTGGAGCACTCGGACTTGGTCGAATACTCCGTAGGTACTATACTCCGAACGAGTACGAGTACTCCGCATCGACCTCGTACTCAGATCTGCACCTCTGGAAGCCCATAAATGCACAGCGGGTCGATTCGGTTAAGTCGAATCAAAAGGAATGCAGCACCGTTCGGCGCTTCGGTTGAATCGGCTTGGATGGAATTCATTCATGACATGTCTCTTATTTTTTTTCTTTCAGCCGCCAGAGCCCAAGAAATGACGGAGTTCTCTCGGCGCCCATCGTGATCTCCAATAAGCTAGCTTGATTCGCTCATTCAAAACGGGTTTTGTGTTCTAACCCAATTGAACACTAGTCACGGCATGTTTGAACATGCACAATGCACGATGACAGGGGCCCCGGGAGGTTCGAATTGGGGGTCCAGACCCAAGTAGCTACATAGTTAGGTTAACCGCCGGAAACCAAACCATTCGTCTCAAGTTCAGAACAGTTGACCCTCTCCTCTCCCTCTTCGGATGGAGCTGCGAAATGCAATCAGCTCAGCTCGGGAAAGAAAGGAAAGGTCCAGGAACAGCAAGCATCTTGGCTGGGTCCCAAGTGGGCCCAGGTCGTTGTTGGATGCCTTAAAAATTCGGTGAAACGAGAAATTCGAGATTCGCAGTGGAAAATTTTGGAAAATATCGTGGTGCTGCGAGCTTGCTATCTATTGATAGTCGAGTAGTTGAAAAAAAGCCAGTTCTTGGCGATAACTAGTTAACGTTGACGAGCGTTGAGAATTTGAAGATCGTTTCGCCCTGCGGACAAGAGGTTCTTTCGATCCAAACGCTCTGCAGAGGTTCATGATTTCATCGTCGATTCCTCGTACAGGAACAACCAGATTGGACCCCCCATGGGGAACTGGAAAGTCAAACCTGCATGGATCTGCTCTGCTAAGCTCAAAGAGGAAACATTTCTTCCATCATTTTCACGACCATCGTGAGGACTGGAATCATGAAAAAAAACTAAAAAACACATCTTGGACGAATTTGTCCTAGCCCTCCAGCTGGGCCACCTTCCCGTTAGTTTTTACCGAGGCTGGGGAAAGTATCCAGACTACGGCGGAGCTTCGAGCTTTGGCAGCATAACCTTAACCTATTCAGCTAATCTATGTATACCAAGTATACATAGAAGCGGTGATGTCAATCCCACGCACAGTCCATGCATGCATGTCGCGGCTGAGGCGCCTACATCGGCAACTGTCGGTTGAATCGGGATGTAGACCACGTGACCATGCAGCATGGCTGCATTGTTGCAGAGAATCCTTGCATGGGCACATCACATCCGGCATCCCAGAGGGGGATTTCGAAGGGTCGGAGCTGACAAGATCAAGTTGGGGCCCTGATTCTCTTGTCAAAGAATTTTTCCCGCGAGAGGCCAATGGCAGCGGAAACTGTGTGCTCTTCGCAGGCATGGCATTCCTCCGAGCCCCCAACGCTGAAGGCTCGGCACTTGGCGTTCTCTTGGCCGAGTCGGAGAGGACGGAGGAGGCGGGATGTTCGGGAAAGATCACGACGAAAGGCCGGTGAGAGGAATTACGGTATTGCAAAGATCGTCCACCGAATCGACGGCTATGGGCAATCTAACTGGTAGGTTGAATCGAATACTGTAACTCCTACTCCGTATATATGTACTGTCCTCGTAATTGCAAAAGGCGCACTTGTCTGAAGCCGTCGTTCCAAGTCAAGTCTGGGTCAATTTCTTGTCGTTTTCGTGTGTCCAATAATGCAAAACGTTTCTGGTGGAATCATGGACGATCCCAGGGCCAATTGCCATAGACGAGAACCGTTAGTTAGTGCACGCAATCCGCTCTCGGGGTCTTCCTGCATGAGCCAGAACCGACTGGGCATGGCAGCGGGCCTGTCCGAGGGAGACTGGTGGTTGAAGTGGTTGACCTGCAGCAGCACGCTGCATCCGAGCCCAACACCGGCAAGCAAGTAACCACATGGCAGAAGCTTGAACTCCGATCACACACACACACACACATACGGGGGGCACGAGCTGTCATGGCCCATTTCCGGCGGCGATTTCTGGCCGAAACTGAAATTGATCAGTCAGCCATTCCCTTTCACGTGATCCCGGCCAGAAACAGGTAGTAGCGGATTTTCTTGGCAGGCGTCATCGGGTTGCTGGGCATTCGCCACTCCCATCATCACCTCCGCTCGCAGAAGCCGGGCCAAGAACGCTTTTCATTCATTCTCTGCGATTCCGTGGCCACCAAGCCGCCGTCGCTGTTGGTTGAGCCTATCAACGGGGGATCTGGTCTCTTCCATGGCCAATGAGCACCGCCATGCGGACCCTTGCCGGTGTGCAGGGAAACCCTATTACCCACTCCGGGGGTTGGGACTTGGGACAGTCTTGGCCTTCAGTCGTGGATTGTTCCGCAGTAACAATTTTGCCCGCTCAGCGATGCGAAAAGAGAGGTCGTTCGCCTGTGGGGGCAACGCGGATTGCGTGAGTATTAAAGTAGGCTGTATATCGTCAAACGTGGAGATTTCCTCATCAGTCCTCCACCTTCTCCTCTCCTCTCTTCGCCCCGTGGGTTGAGTGTCCCAAAGTATTCTCCCCGACAAATTGACCTGCTGGGTGTCTGAAGTGCGGTTTCAGTATCACACCAGATAGAGCGGAACCCAAGCACACGCTTAGCTTGGATCGTGTATTTGCAGCTGCAAAAAGAAACAAGTGAACAAAGAAATTCAAGAAACTCGAAGCAGCGCCCTGCTCCCTGTAAAAGAGAGAGAAAAAAAAAAGGTGTGCAACTTAGATGGGTTGAACGCTGGAGGGGAAGAAACATTGGAACGTCACCATGGGCAAAAGAGACAAAACCACTCCCGCCCAGGTCTATGACCGCCACCCCTTTCTTCTCTCGGTCGACGATGTCGTCAACAAGCTAGAGACGAACCTCGAAGTCGGCCTGACCAATGTCAAGGTTCAAGAGCGACAGCGCATCTATGGCCCCAATCGCCTCAAGGACGATGGTGGCGTCAGATGGTACGCGATTTTGATGAAGCAGGCCACCAATGCTATGATTATGGTAGGTTACTTTGGATCAAAGAGTGGACAGTTGGGGGCGCGATCTAACTGCGGCTAGGTCCTGATCCTCGCAATGGCTCTGGCCTATGGCGTCTCCGACTACATCGAAGGTGGCGTCATCACGGCCGTCGTCGTCCTCAATGTCGCGATTGGTTTCTACCAGGAATTCAAGGCGGAGAAGAAGATGGATGCCCTGCGATCTCTGTCCTCGCCGTCGGCCACCGTCATCCGCAATGGCCAGGTTGACACCATTCCCTCCGGTGAGGTGGTCCCCGGCGACATTGTCCAGATCAAAATGGGCGACACCATCCCCGCCGATCTGCGGCTGTTCGAGTGCATGAATCTGGAGTGCGACGAGAAGATCCTCACCGGTGAGGCCATCCCCGTCGCCAAGGACGTCAATTTCGACACCACGGGCCAGGACGAGTTGACCACGGGTGTTGGCGACCGTCTGAACATGGCCTATTCCTCGGCCACCGTCACCAAGGGCCGCGGCCGCGGCGTCGTGGTCTTCACCGGAATGAGCACGGAACTGGGCAAGATCGCCGAGTCCATGCAGGGCAAGAAGCGCAAGCCCAATCGCTCCCTGTCGCGCAAGAAGTACGGCAACTTCCAGCCCATCAAGGGCAGTGTTCTGCGCATCTACGATGCCGTGGGCAAATTCCTCGGTCTTACGGAGGGGACGCCGCTGCAGATCAAGCTGAGCAAGCTGGCTTATGCTCTGTTTGGTTGTGCGATTCTCCTGGCCATCATTGTGTTTGGTGTCAACAGGTTCCACGTCACCAATGAGGTCGCCATCTACGCAATCTCGACTGGTAAGACCATTTGAAGATCCATCTCTGAGAAAAAGACGTTGGGCTAATGTTCTAGGCATTGCGATCATCCCCGAATCACTGATTGCGGTCTTGACGATCACCATGGTCGTCGGCATGACCCAGATGCGGAAACGGCGTGTGGTCGTCCGCCAGCTGTCTGCTCTCGAGGCTCTCGGCGGCGTCACCAACATTTGCTCAGATAAAACCGGCACCCTCACCCAAGGCCAGATGGTCACCCGTCGCGCTTGGATTCCCGGGGTCGGCATCTACAGCGTCAACAAGTCCGACGATGCGACCAACCCGACCCGTGGGTTTGTGACGCTCGGCGAAGCGCCCAAATCCAAGTCCGAGGCTGAGGCGCTGCGGGAGAAGAAGCGCATGGAGATGGACCAGGCCCGGTCGACCGCCGCACTCAAATTCGAGCTCCCGTCGGAGAAGCAGCTCAAGGATGAGCAGGGCAAGGACGATTTCCTTTTTGTTCCGCTTGCATTGTGTGTTTGAATCTCTTAATTCTTTTCTAATCTCGTGGCACTCTTTTTCCTTCTCTCACTCATACTTTAATATCGTGCATGTAATTACTAACTATAGCATTGTATGTATGTCACTATTTTGGCATGTAATAATAGAGATGATTCAAACTCCAATTCTTTCAAGACCGAACCAACCCCATCAACGCCTGGAGTAATGATGACTTGTTGATCGTGGTATGTAGGTACTGTACTAGTATGTAGGCAACGTGGCTGCTAATCATCGCGCATGGATCTGGAGATGATCTACGTCAGCCTAATCTCTCGAGCGATCAATTTCATTGCAAGGCCCTGTGCTGAATACAACTGAATTTAGCGTGATCCTCGATTGGCACCATTTGATCCCTGAATCCCTGGTCCGATCCCAGAGGATGACTAAGCGGCGTAAGCGCCCAATGCCCCGCTCCCGGAGATCGTTCCCGAACTTGAGCAGTTCCTGCTCTCCGCTGCGCTTTGCAACTTGGCCACCGTGCGTTTCGACGAGGCGGAGAACAAGTGGCAGGCCATGGGTGATCCGACCGAGATCGCCCTGCAGGTCTTTGCGCATCGTTTCGGCTACGGTAGCAGGACCCTGAAAAAGGAGCACGGCTGGGAAGAGCTTGCGGAGTATCCTTTTGACAGCACGGTCAAGCGCATGTCGGTCATCTACAGCAAGGGGAATGAGCGGCCTGTGATCTACACCAAGGGAGCCGTCGAGCGCATCGTGGATCTTTGCACGTCTCTGGGGTACGGCGCGAACAACGAGCCCATGACTCCCGAGGTGAAGGAAAGTGTCCTCGAGCAGATGAGCTTCCTAGCAGAACAGGGTCTGCGGGTGCTCGCCATCGCCACCAAGCCGGCTCCGGAGGGTTACAAGAAAGGCGACAAGTTGGATCGTGAGGACGTTGAAAAGGACCTGACCCTCCTCGGTCTGGCGGGTCTGTACGATCCTCCGCGATTAGAGACCAAGGACTCTGTCAGAGGTAAGGCACGCGCTGGGAGCAGCTTGTTTGTGACCACTATGCATCTAACTGTTTGCAGAATGTACAAACGCTGGAATCCGTGTCCACATGTTGACGGGTGACCATCCATCGACGGCCACGGCGATCGCCAAGGAAGTTGGCATCATCCCGAAGGATATGAGCTCGCTCTCCGCTGAGGAGGCCGCTGCCTTGGTGAAGACTGCGGCTGAGTTCGACGGCATGACGGATGAAGAGATCGATCAGATGCCTACCCTCCCCCTGGTTATTGCTCGTTGCGCACCGGACACCAAGACCCGCATGATTGCTGCCTTGCACCGTCGGAAGGCTTACTGCGCCATGACTGGTGACGGTGTCAACGATGCGCCCTCGCTCCGGGCCGCTGATGTCGGTATCGCCATGGGCATGGGTGGTTCTGATGTGGCCAAGTCTGCGTCGGACATTGTGCTCACGGACGACAACTTCGCCAGCATCGTCAACGCCATCGAGGAAGGTCGTCGCATGTTCGACAACATCCAGAAATTCGTCCTGCACTTGCTCGCGTCCAACGTGGCCGAGGTGGTGCTTCTGATTCTGGGCCTTGCGTTCCAGGACTACAGTGGGATTTCGGTCTTTCCGCTGTCTCCTCTGCAGATTCTGTGGATCAACATGCTTACGTCTTCCTTCCCTGCCTTCGGTCTGGGTCGTGAGAAGGCGTCCGGATCCATCATGCGTCGACCCCCGCACGACACGGTCAAGGGCGTTTTCACCTGGCAGATCATTTGCGACATGTTGGTCTACGGAACCATCATGGGTGCTTTGACACTGTGCACTTTCGTCATCATCATTTACGGCGCGGGCGACGGCCGATCCGATCTGGGTATCGACTGCAACCGCACGGATTCCGAAGCGTGCGACGTTGTGTTCCGTGCACGTGCCTCTGTCTTCGCCGAGCTGACCTGGTTGATCCTCATCTCCGCGTGGGAGTTCAAGGACCTGCGCAACAGTATGTTCAACCTAGACCCGGTCCGACAGGCCAAGGAGCCGTCCAAGTTCCCTTTCTTCCGGGACGTTTGGGAGAACCAGTTCCTGTTCTGGGCCGTCATCATTGGCGGCGTGTCTGTCTTCCCTGCCGTGTACATCCCCGGTCTGAATACGCGGGTGTTCAAGCACCGCGGCATTTCCTGGGAATGGGCGCTCTCCTTCGGCGGCCTGATTCTGTTCGTTCTCGGTGCCGAGGTATGGAAGCTGATCAAGCGACGGACGGGCTGGTTCGCCGAGACGGTGAGTGCCACCGCTCCTGCCCGCGAGCTGGGTCTCCGGCAAGGATTCTTCAGCTTCGCGCGGACCTTGACCCGGGTCAGCGAGAAGAGCTTCTGGTCGGACACCCTCAAGACGCGCAAGGCCGAGGCGAACAACAACGGCACCGCGCCGGATGGCAACGTGGTTTAATGAGAATGAATCGGATAGAATGTTTTTCTTTTTTTTTTTTTCTTTGGGTGGAGCTGTCGCTTTTTGCCAGCTACTGATTGTTGTTGATGATAGTTGTCGGTACTGTTTAGTACTTGATGATGCGATGATATCAGCGAAGCAAAGTCATTGAAGTTATGAAAGTTCATAGATTATTAGTTGTCAAATCAATATGCCATTATCAAGTTCATCGTAATGCCCTGCTGCATCGAGATGTCAAGAGGGGGAGAATTTGGCCTTGTGTAGCCTATGTACTCCGTACGGAGTACCTGCTCCGTAATTTGATACGGTAAATTACAATGATACGGCCCACGCTAACTGAATTCAGTAGTGCTCTGTTACGACTTGGCGTGGCAGCTTTCTTCTGTCCATCTCAACACCACTGCAAAGCATTCGGTGATGCTTCTACAATTAGCCAGCGATGCGCGGCGATAACATGTGATTGTAACTCAAGATCGGCTCATTGTAAGGTTCAGCAAAGGATGAGAGTCGCAGCGGATTACTAATACAGCTCTCAGACCTCTCATTTAGTTTATCTCTACAATCGAGGAGCGTGAAAGACAGCTAGCTTCTCGATGGCTACTAGTCGTCTCTTCCTGCGACCTGCTATTGCAGCTCGCAGCCTCTGTTTCGCTACGCGTGTCGCCCCGAGAGGAATTGGGCGATCGCCATGCTCAATCCGGCATCATTCCTCGTCCGTCTCCGCGGATGAGTTGTCCCATTTCTCGGGCCTGGCCAGCAGCTGGTGGGATCCCATGGGCCCGTCACGAGTACTGCATTTGATGAATCCCCTCCGGCATGATTTTATCGCTTCGTGCCTGGAAGAGTCTTCTCCGGCATCGTCGTCGGATCAGCCGGGGCTGCGGTATCTCGACGTCGGCTGTGGAGGTGGCATCTTTGCCGAGTCGCTCGCGAGGACACTCGCCTCTCGCCCGTCGTCGTCGTCGTCGGCGGCGGCGGCGGCGGCGACAGCCCCGTCGCGAACGAATGCGGCGTCCATCCTCGCGATTGATCCCTCCGCGGATTTGATTGAGATTGCGCGGAACCATGCCCGACGAGATCCCACGCTTGTCGAGCACATGCGTACTGGCCGCTTCCGATACGAGAACACGACACTTGAGTCACTTTCTGCAGAGGTCGAGGCTTCCGAGTCAAAAGAAAAGAGTGACCAGGGCTCCTCCGCGTTGTCGTCAGACGGACGATTTGATGTGATTACCCTCTTTGAGGTCATTGAGCACGTCGACCCCAGCACGTCGTCGCCCCGTGCGTTCCTGACGCACTGCTTCCGTCTCCTCCGCCCCGGCGGCTGGCTCGTCGGGTCGACCATTGCTCGGACAGTGCCCTCGTTCGTGGTCAACAAGATGATCGCCGAGGCGCCATGGCCGCTCGGCGTCGTGCCGCCGGGCACGCACGAGTGGAGCAAGTTCGTCAATGCGGACGAGCTCCGCGGGTGGGCTGAAGAGGGCTTGATGCGCGCGTGCGATGGCCGGGCCAGTCGGGCCGGGGCCGCGGCCCTCGAGGGCATGAAGTGGAAGTGTGCGGGGGTGGTGTACTTTCCCGGATGGGGGTGGAAGATGGTTGACGGGGGAGAAGATTGGGGGAACTATTTCTGGGCCGTCCGAAGGGGTGTATGAATATGGATAACACTGAGAATGAATAATAGTAGTCGAAATCTGATTTACCGACTAGGTATGGAACTGTGGCTCGGATAGAATCGTCCCGAGTAGTTCCTGGGTAGTCTGTTCTCCTGCTAGTGCTTCAAATGGGCGATCAGGGCAGATTCACATCAACGATAAACTTTTGTACACAGTCGGAAGATTATACAATTCAAATAGCCCAAGTAGCTCGTACTCGTCAATCATTCTGATCAATTCTCCTCCGCAAGAACCGTAAGTAAATACAGTATGATCCACCAGATTAATGGCATGGATCGAACACTCTTAATATTAATTCGATCATGGCTTCTCAACGGTCCTGCGTCTGATTCCTGGAAAAACAGTCGATCACGGCGCGGGCCGAGGCCTTGGGTCTGGGGAAGTATGTAACCGGAAGTCTTCAGAGGACATGTCTAGAGGCACTCACTCGTTCGGGTCCAATTTGCTGATACATACTGTAATCAAATAATCTCGTACGGAAGATGCTGAATGTCTTTCTTGGTCGTCCGTATCGTAACCTTCGTAGTTCATGGACATGGATCGAGCACCACACGAACAAGGGGCAAAACTTCCCAGTCAACGATGGCGAGGTGGAACTGTCGAAACGGCGCGCCTCAAGTTCGGATTTGGAAGAGCCAATAAGCTATGTACTCCGTAGTTAGCACGGAAATCCACTGCGTCAGCATGAATGTTTTTTTTTTTTTTTTTTTTTTTTTTTTTAAATTTTCATGTTCCGTTCCTCCGTATTGTTCTCGTGTCTAGGCCCCGATAACTAGAGTTCGGCGGGTTTCTGCGGATGGATCGACGGCTTGGACAGGGGTGAATGGTCGATTCAACTAATATACTCTAGGCTGAGTTGTCGGTGAGTTGATTGAGTCGATTCAACTGTTCTTCTTGACAAGCATCCCGCGGACAAGTGGGCTTTTGATAGGTCGCATTAAAGAGCAGAGTTTCGTGGATGTAACTCGAAGGCATCGAATTCATGTATGTTGCCGCTCGTACAGAGCCGATCTGACCAAGTACATACAGGACTTACTGTACGGACTACGGAGTACTCCGTACTTGCTCGTATGGTACTCCGAGGATTCCGGTGACTCCGTATTATTGGGATTTGGAAACGATGGGAAGTGAGCAACTGTAAGTACCTACCTAAGTACTCCGTCTCTGCATTCTCCCGCCGTGGAGTACCTACGGAGAACAATCCTGATGCTTTGGCTCCTGTTGACAAGCTGCCATGCTCCATCCACAAACGTGTCCACCCGCTGATCATGCCTCATGGCCTGCCCAGAGTACCCACTGCTTTTGTGAACTTTCTCTGACTGCGAGTGCACCGACTGCCGACTGCACGCTGATCGAAGCCTTCTAGAAAGCTTCTGGAATATGAGCTGTCAAGCTTGGCACCCGGCGATTGTCCGAACGCCATGCGGGCCTGCGCATGCCTTGTTGATCGTGGTATGTAGGTACTGTACTAGTATGTAGGCAACGTGGCTGCTAATCATCGCGCATGGATCTGGAGATGATCTACGTCAGCCTAATCTCTCGAGCGATCAATTTCATTGCAAGGCCCTGTGCTGAATACAACTGAATTTAGCGTGATCCTCGATTGGCACCATTTGATCCCTGAATCCCTGGTCCGATCCCAGAGGATGACTAAGCGGCGTAAGCGCATGACGGGCCGATACGGGGACTCAGCCAAGCCCAGCCCCAGCAAGAGGCTAGTATGTTCGGAGTCCTCCGTATACGAGGAGACGAGCAATGGAATTTCATGCAATTCCTTAGCGCCCTCAGCGGAGTCAAGCCCCTGATCTTCACCGTTGCCTGTCTCAGTCTCTTTGGGAAGAGGAGGAGCAAAATTGACAGGGGTCGCGCGTGGTAGTAGTAGGTAATCATTGCAAAGGCGCTTCGAATTGGGCGATGGAGGAGCGGAAAACAAAGCCGACAATCTGGAAGAAGGACCGAGCGTCTTTTCTTTTGCGCAGGAAATTGATACAACACTGTGCTGCCAGCAAGCTTTTTGGTGACATGCCTGGTGCAGCGATGGCTCTGTCTGTGCTCCCTAGCTCCTACGCTCAGGTGCGCATGTGCTCCCTGGGCTGACCGAGACCACTCTCAGGTTTGATTGATGGTGGGCCGCCATGCAGGCTTTGATTAGATGGCGGCTCCGGGAGAACGGCGTAGACTTCAACGGCGCCAACAAGTTCATCCAAGTTATTTTTGCTTTTTCCCCTTTTCAGTCGACCGTTTTGTTCTAGCGGGCTTCTCGAAGGTCGCTGTTAGCTGTAGACGCGTGGATCCTGTGGATCGGGGCTCTTGACTGGCGACGCGGCACTAGGCTTCTGCGGGACACAGAGTACAGTACTCGTAAGATTAGCTAGCATTCAGCAGGTCAGGTTAGGCAAAAAATCTCATCAATGTTGACGGACAGCGACGATTGAGAGCGCCAAGCCCAACCCATCCTGTCGTCGGTGACGGTGTGAGACCAATGCCGTTGCGTTTCAGCCCCCCCCCCCCCCCCCTTTTTTTTTCCCTTCGTCTTTGCATGGCTGCATGAGGGATGCCATTTGGAACGAACACCTTCAATCCCTTGCCCGTTGTGCAGGACTGCCATGAAACAAACAGATGGGATTGTGGAACAGCGAGAAGGATGGCTACATGCGGGACAGGGAATGGATTTTGGGGGGGCCAGGACCACGGTGATGGAAGTGCCGAAATAAACTACTCCGTATGAGAAGTTGTTGCTGGAGCCCTTTTTTTTTGACTGGAAATTCAGATTGAACATCGGCTTGTACCACAGGTTGAACCTCGAGCCGAGGATTGTGTCGGCCATCATTCATCCATGCGAACAAATCTCCATGATCTGCAACGATTCGTGTCCACGCGGCTTGGTTTGCATGGCCCCAGCCACTCAAATCGGGGCCGCGTCAATCTTATTATTCTTAGCTTTTCATGTGCCCAGTTACCAACTGCGTCGCCGTCGTAGAGGTTATGCATCCCATCAAAAATAGGGGACCGGGAAGCGTGCGAGAAATGAGCAGAAAAAAAAAGCCACACGCACACTCCACCATCCCCCCTTGTTCTCTTGATTCCATCCGTCCCCTTGAAGAAGACCGTTTGATCAATTTCCTGTTTCTGCATACCTCTTGAATTATGACCTTCCTTCGTCTGATCCGGCGGGAGATTTGACATTGGAACCCAGCCAAAACTACCTGTAGGCCGAGTTCGGATAAGAATCGCGCCTTGTCCGCTTTGTCGCGTGTGAGCAAGTCGACTCAGATCATTGAGGTGCTCAATCACCAGTCTGCAGCACGTCGACGTCAACTGGCCTCAGCTTTTGGTTGTGCTGAATCGTTGCTCTGGGCTGGTTGGGTGTCTGGTAATTCTGTTACAGTTTGTGTTACGGTATTACAGTTTCGTTGTGTCATTTCATCCTGCTTCCATTACGATACAGTCTTGTTGAGACTTTGTGCCTCTACCTTTTTTTTTTTTTTTCTTTCTGGGGCCTTGACAATCTCCGCCTATTTTTCTCCAAAAGTCCAAAGAGGGCGGCCAGGGTGCCGTGACGATCCTTTCTACTCCCATTGTGTGTTGTCCTTTTGCCAGGATTACCTAGTGTGGGATCCCATACCGTTGTAGGTATTGGTATTCGCCGTTGACAATTACTACTGTGAGTGGTTGCCCCAAGCTATCTTCATGGGTATTTTTCCCCCCTTCAGCGTCCCTCGACCTTGGAAAAAAAAAAAGGCCGTGGGCGACGGAATCAAACGAACGGAACCGTCCAAACTATGATCAGCTTTCACACGGCCCGCATGCAAGAGGGTCCCCAGCTGTTTAGATAGCTGCAGACTCGGCCAAACAACACACCCTTTTCGACGCGTCTTGCCGCATGGATCAACTGATTTTAGAGTTTGGTTATCTTGACTCTGACACGCTGTTGGACACAGTTGCTCGGATTGTCTCTTGTCTTGCTTGCGTCGAGTTTGTCGCTTTTGCCCTTGGACGGTCGCACAGCTGTCTTTCGTTGGTTGATCACATTTTCCCCGTCGATCCGAACCATCGCGCCTATCACGATCGAAGTGGCCCTGCTGATTCATTCTCAAAGCCGTGCTTTGATTCCCATGTAGTCCGCTGGATCGGGTTCCCTCTCACTGTATCCATCGACCCGTGTTTTGTATCTTGCCTCCCATCGCTCTTTTCGGAGAAGCTTTGGACGACTCTTACCGACCGAACGGCGCCGATTTTCTTCATCGCTCAGACACATCGATTCCGATCGGACGGCCGGACATTGCTCGAGCCAGAAGTTGGCTCTGTGACCTGTACAACAACGGGCTGTGGCTGCCTGCTGAGGCAGGATACCTATGGACATCACAACCATCTTGAATCGCAAAGGTTCTGTCGCCATCTCAGACCCGCAGCTCCAGGCGCAGATTGCGCAGGCCGCTCAGCTGCACTCGCAGTCGGTGCCCGATATGTCAGAACAGAGCACCTCACAAGCGGGGGAACATCCCGTGCTGTCGTATCCTCCCAGCACGCAGGCGGCATACTCCATGTCCCATGGCCCGCAGGGTGTTCCTCAGGTGTCACATCCGGACACGGGTATGCAGATGATGCAGAACCCTTATATGCAGCAGGTGTATCAGCCGCAACCTCAGCAGGCGCCTCAAGAGCAGACGGTGTCGCGGGGGCGAGGGACCGGAGAGCCAGCACCGCGAATATTCAATTGCTCAACATGTAACAAGGGGTTTGCGCGACGGAGTGATCTTGCACGGCATGGTAAGTTTTTCTTTATCCCCGGACACATCCTGGTCTAACAGACGCAGAGCGCATACACAGTGGGATACGACCTCATGCGTGCGATTGGCCGGGCTGTGGAAAGCAGTTTATCCAGCGATCGGCGTTGACCGTACATTCTCGAGTCCACACGGGCGAGAAGCCGCACATGTGTGAACGGTGTGGGAAGGTATGGCGTTCCCTTCTTGAACATGCTCGCGTGCCAACAGGGTACTTACGGTTTCCTATACAGCCCTTCAGTGACTCGTCATCTCTAGCACGGCACCGCCGAATCCACTCCGGAAAGCGACCATACAAGTGTCCCTATGCCAACTGCCAAAAGACATTTACACGCCGCACGACCCTAACTCGACATCAGAACCACCACACGGGAACGCTCGAGGAGGCCGCCGCACAAACCGAGGCCAACCTGCGACAAAACAAAGAGCGGGCCGCCGCCCGGCCGCAGGAAGGCCCGGTGTACTCCACCACGGGGTCCGCACAATCGACGCCGTCACCCGCACAGCCACCGTCGCTATCCCCCGCCAGCGGGGAACTCCCGCCGCTGAACACAATACGGCCGACAGGCGACTATTATCTCGGCAATGGGTCGATCCCACCGCACATGCGCAGCGACTTTCCGCCGCAGAACAGCCCACGGGCATCACCAACAGCGACATCACCATCACTGTCGTCCTATGGCGGGGGTGGGGGCGGGGCGGGCACCGCCGCCGGGCACCCACGGCCGTCGATGACATCCCACCCGGCGACCTACGGCCCGCCGCAACCGCTCGAGCCACCCGCGACGACGGACCAGCGGCCTAACAGCGTCACGGGCAGCCCGCATATGTCGAGCATGGGGTGGGCCTCGCCATCGCACGCATCCATCCCGTCGCCCGGGCCATCCCACGACTACGGGTATCCCCCCGCCGAGACGGCCCCCGGCGGCAGCAGCGGGCCCACTGCTGCCGGCGGTGCCTACCCGCCCAGCGCGATGCCACACCACATGTACTATGCCAACTCGACGCTGCGACGGCCGGGCAGCATCGAGCAGGACAATTATGACATGCGGAGTGCGCGGAACAGCGGCGACTGGTCGACCGCGGTGTAAAAAAAGTCCTATCCCTTTCATTCTTATCATCTGCTCTATAATCACTTTCATCCTTTTTGGCACGGGTTTCAGGTGCATTGCGGAGGAGTTGGGTTCCTTTCCTTTTTGTTCCGCTTGCATTGTGTGTTTGAATCTCTTAATTCTTTTCTAATCTCGTGGCACTCTTTTTCCTTCTCTCACTCATACTTTAATATCGTGCATGTAATTACTAACTATAGCATTGTATGTATGTCACTATTTTGGCATGTAATAATAGAGATGATTCAAACTCCAATTCTTTCAAGACCGAACCAACCCCATCAACGCCTGGAGTAATGATGATGATGATGATGACGATGATAGTTTCAATGCATTGCAAGAACATTCACAGGCAGGATATGACAGATTGCGAGGTTTTGTCCCGGCAAGCCCCCCACTTTCCTCAGTACTGCCGCCCGCTGTCAGCAGTCCGAATCGGAGAATCACCTCGCCGATGGTGACGATGATGGAGATGGTGATTAGGACGATGATGATCCATGTTTGATCTGGTTTTTTTAATTTCTGTCAGTGAAGAAGAGGGAAGGGGGAAAAAGGAATGGATGACGTACTTGACGTGTTTGCATCAGCTATGGAATCGGATAGGATTTCTGTCAGATCGAGAAAGACGCGGCATCGCTCGTTGAGGACTTGGATCCGAGGTTTGATCTCGAGGTATTCGCGCACGGCGATGTAGAGTGGGTAGAGCGTGGGTTCGCTTTCCCAGAAGAAGGTTGGAACGTCGAGCATGTTTGACGCTTTGCCAGGAAAAGAAATAAAAAAAAGATCATTATTAGCGGGGATACGTGTTTTTGTGAGAGTTATCTTGAAAAGGGGAAAGGTTGTGAACGTACAGAGATTCACCTCCACGCGACTCTTGAAGAGTCTTCCTAGGATGCGAAACACCTCATCGCGCTTCATGCCTAGCTTGCCTTCGGTGGCGAGCCGCCGCGGAATGTCCTTTGCGTCCGCCATTTCCTTGGCCATGGCCTCTTCAAAGAAGCACAGCTTGGTGCTCTGCGCGATGGCATGGCTGATGGCCAGCTTGATCATGTGGTCGCCGCTGCGCAGCGTGATCATGTCGTTGTAGACCCGCGGCCGCGGGATTTCCGTCGAGTATTCAAAGTGGAATTCCTCGGTTTCAAAGTCTTCCTCCGCGAGGGGGTTGGTTGCGAGCGGTACCGGTACCGACGGCGTCGGGGACTGACCAGGACTGCTCGGGGTCGAGGAGAAGGTCAGGTCGGCGAGGATGTCCTTTTCCTGGTGCTCGGTGAAGTTCCAGAAGACGACCACACCGTAGCTGAAGACGAACATCTCGGCGATGTGGAATACGTTGGGCGAGATCCGTGGTCGGCCCGGCCCGGGTTTCCCCAGCGCTGCGCTATGCGGTCCTGTTTCTGGTCCCTGCGGTGTCGGCGCGACTGCGTCTGCTGCGGGGGATTGGCCCCGACCTCCGCCGACCGAATGCTCGTGCGCTTCACCCGGATACTCCTCGTGGTAGTCCCGCTGCTCATTCCGCTCAATCTCCTCGTCCAGCACGACCTTGCCGCCCGCACCCTTGAGCACCGGGCTGCTGCGCACCCGGTACCCATTCCTGCCCGGAAGCAGCGGTAGATGGTACGCCGTGTAGAGACAATCATCGTACAACTTCGTCCGCGCGCCGTGCCACTCTTTCACAAACGCTGCCGTCGGCCCCATCATGTATCCCTGCGCCGTGCAGTACGCCGTCACTCGCGGCAACTGCTCCGCGCGCCGCGCCTTGGGCAGCCGCTCGGCATACGACTTGGCCTTCTCCGGCGGCACGCGCCGCTGCCGTAGCCGCTCCTCCTCCGCCAGCAAGGGAGCAAGCTCATTGTCCTCGTCAAAGTCCCCGCCGACGAGCCGCTGCTGCTGCCGCCGCGCCGCAAGCTCGTCCAGTAGCTGCCGTCGTAGTGTCTCTGGCTCGATGTTGCGCTCCCGCGCTAGCCGCTGCACCGTCTCCTCGTCCAGCATCCGCACTGCCGGGCCCTCTCCTTCCTCGCCCTCGATATCTTCCGCCCCATCCGTCTGCGTCTCCGGGAGCAGGACCAGCTTCTCCGTCACTTTGGTCGACCGTGGCGGGAGGCGTGTCTGCGCTGCGAACCGTCCCGCCGGCACGCTGCCGGTCACTCCTCCCATTCCACCTCCACCAACCGCCATTCCGGTGCTCGACCCTAACCCTGCCGAGGATGACAGCCGCGATCGCGGCGACCGCATCTGCGGCCGCTGCTGCGGCGGCGGCGGGCGGGGGTCGCCGCTGGCGCATCGACGGCACATCCGACGCATACTGCAGCACGTTGTCCACGCTGATCAATCGGGTTGCCGGTGGGACGGCGGATCGTCGCGTCGAGGGACGTTGGGATTGTTGATGATTGCGGGAATCGGTGACCTTCACATGCCCATCATCAGTTTCAACACAGCAGCTATCGATATCGATGAAATGCTCACCAGTACCGACGGATTGCGTCTCCCTGATTCTTCAGATGGCGCCATGCTCAATCCGTTAATCAGCAATCAAAGCGTTCCTCTCCATGGGAATTTTTTTTTCTTGAATGCAATCACTCCTGCCAGGCCATCGGCAAAAACGTGAATAGGTCCTCCACAGAGCTGTCTCTTGGAGAAATGACGTTGATGGGCGGTTCTGCTTGGCGGGAGGTGTTCAATACGGTAATTTACAGATTGCCCGTATGTTATGTAATGAATAATACGGGCTGGAGGCACCCAAAGCAGCGGATCCATGGGGTGGAGATCTTGGCATGAAATCATGATCCTAGGCTAATCCGGTTCGGGTTAGGGCCCGTTTGACATAATTATGGCAAGGCTGAGCGGCCTCAGGCCGAAATTCTGTATCTGTGTGTTCATGGAAGAAGTGCTGTACTTCGGACGTAAAACGAGATTCACTCGAGTTTGATATGGCTTGAATACTGTACAGATTTGTAGATTGCTCTCATTTGCATGGAACACCCGATCAAATCATGTCTAACACTGCATCAGAAACAAAATCCAAAGCATGATCCCTCCATTTGTAAATGAAATCATAAACCATGATGTTGATCCCAACTCCGAAAATCAGCCTGCTGATACACTCCTGCATGCAACCGTGAAAAAAAAAAAAAAAAAAAAAAAACTAACCTGGGAATGCGCTTGAATATCTCCTAGGCCAGAGTACCCCCCAGCCTACTCAGTTCAGACCGTGTCAAACGATCTGAAGACCGGAAGTCCTAGTCCTTTCGTAGAATCGTAGCGTCGTACGAACAGCGTCACAACGACCGCAGCCGTCGGTCCTCGTCCCAAATCTCCTTCTTCATCCGCTCCAGGCGCGCGTGCTGCCTCATGAGCCGATCCAGGTCTGCCTTCGGGGGATTCGTCTGCTTCGCCAGCGTGTCGTGCAGTGCCCGGTATTTCGCGTAGTACCGCTTGAACAGCATCGACTTTTCCCGGAGTCGCTGGCGCAGTAACTCGCGACTCATGGGCGGTGACGCACTGCCGGAGCTGATCCCGCTCGGTGACATTGACTGGTCTGCACATTGCCGCTTTGCATCGCTCGCATGCGTGCTCAGCCGGTTGGCACCGCCGGTGGACTCCGATTCGGCTTGTCGTTTGTTCCTTTCTGGTTGTGGACGCGCTGTCCCGTTGGCCTTGGCTGCCGTCTTGGATTTCGAGACTGCGTTCGGACGGGGCTGTTTCGAGAGCTGATTCATCAGCGGCGATGAGCTGGTCGAGCTGGCTCGACTTGATGGTCGTCCGGATGCATCAGCGTCGGCACCGTTCATGGACGGGGACAAGGCCGGCGATGGTTTCGCAGGAGACGGAGGCCGAGGCCGCGAGGACGGGCCGAGCGTCTTGGAGGAGGTAAAGGACGTGGCGGGCGTGGCATTTGGGGTCGTCTTAACGCTGGATTGCTGCGACGGAGGCCGCGTGGACGGCCGGCTCTCGGATGCAGCCGTCTTGGCTGTTGGTTTGGCGTCGGCCTTGGCTTTCGTCATTGCCTTGTCCGCTTCGGTGCCCGATGCTTTGGTAGCACCCTTGTCGGAGCTTTGAGTTGGCTGCGGTGGAGCGTCGACCATCTCTGTATCGGAAACATCTGAGTCGTGCACGAACTCGGCCGACTTGTATTTGGTCTCGTTCTTTGACCGCCCTTTTCGTTCGGTCTTCTTCGTCACTCGCCCCGACACGGCGGTGCTGCCCTTGGACTTGGCCGATGTGGCCTTCTTTGTTGCCGTCGCCTTCTTCTCGCCCGTTTGTTTCTTCCCCGGGGCTGTGCCCCCGGATGCTGTGACGCGGTCCGTTTCACCGTGCCCGGCATCGCCCTCTTTGCTCTCGTCAGAGGACACCACCCGAATTCGGGGCGTGGTCGGCTTCTGCATCGGCCCTGTCTGCAGGTTCAGCCGGGACAGGCACTTGCCCTTGCCTCGCTCCTCCTTGGGCAGCAGCTTCTGCCACAGAGCATCGGAGCGGGATATCCGGAGTCGGTCGAATGCAGAGATGGCATTCTCAATGGCTTGCTGTCGGTCGTCCTGGCTGGGGTATGGAAAGTTCCATACATCCAGCTCCTTGTAGTAGCGGTCCTTCAAGTCGAACTTGTCTTTATCGAATCGGTTCTTCACGCCGTACTTCTGAATGAGCACTCGGCAGTCTTCCGTGGACGACCGTGTGGTTTTGGCAAGAAATTTGAGGGACACCGCCCGCACGGCCAGCAAGTGGATGAATGGTACCCGCAAAGCTTCCAGCCGCATCTTCTGCTTGCTCTGCGGCGTCGGGGTGGATGGAGGTGGAGGAACAGACACGGCGGTTGAGGTCCGCGAGGCGCCAAGACCGTGGCCGGGGCTGTTGGAAATTGATCGATTGGCGGCACTTTGTTGTTGAAAGAATCGCTCCTTCTGCCGGTCAATCTTGGTGGCCGGCATCCGCGCCAGTTTGGCGGCCTGCCGGCCCGTCGCTGACCGGCTGTCCCCCGCGCCCAAGGCCCGCATTCCCTGAATGTCGGTGATCATTGGTGTTCTCTTGGACTCCTTGCCTCGCTCAAAAGCGCTGAGCTTCTGCTCGAGGCTGGCCAGGGCCTCATCGGTGGCCGCGGTGGCTTCTTTTGCTTTCTGAACCTCGAGCCGGTGGCTTACAACCCCGGCAAAGTACACATTGTTTCTGTTGGAAGGAATGGCGCGGTACAGTTCTGATCGATGGGTCTCGACGGAGGAGTGGAACGACTGGCTCTTGGTGCCGTAGTAGAGCGTGTGGTGTTTTCCGAGCCGTATTCGAGCCTTTTGGTTGTCCCGTAGGCACTGGATTAGCTCATCGAGGGTTGACTGAGCCAGGTTCAGTCGCAGAACCTGGATCGGCTTGCCCGAAGCGTCCGGGACGGGCTGTCCGGGGAGCTCACCCCGGCGGAGCAAGAGCCCCGACTCGGGAACCGAGAGAGCGGGCATGACCACTCCACGAACCCCCGGAAAACACGACCTGCTGACGATATGAGCACCGGCGTTTTGGACGGAGGAGTTGTAGAGGAGGTTATCGACACCGGACCGAGACGAGGGAAGCAGGAGGGAAAGCTGGTGGTGATTCAGCTGTGGAGGCGAATGACGGAGGGCTGCTCCATGGGTCGGACAGCCACAATGGAAGAGCAGCAGGCATTCACCACCAGACAAGGAGAGCACAGGCTTCTGAATGGGGTCGTCAGGTAGAATGAAGGCCCGTCAATGGACGAGAATGGCGGACAATAACGCCGGGGAGAGGGGAGAAACGAGTGAAACAAAGCGGACGAAGCGTAACGGGCGATACCTGCTGTAAGGGAGACCCGGCCCCATACGGTAAATACCGGACTCCACTAGCCGGGCCTGACACCCGCGGACCACTGTGGTTGGCCCCGCTCCCGGTGGCCCTATTAATAAGATATGTTACTGTCACGGTCGTTGCGGTCATGACGTGTTTTTGTTACCGTACCCGTAGTATCTACAGTACCTACAACTTGACCCAAGACTCCGAAGCAGCCTTTATTTGCTTGGCGAGTTGGCAGCACCATGTCCATCCGCCTTGTTGCGGCGACCTTTTGCGTTGGACAAATTGCCTTGGCCTTGGGCGACTGTGCAGTTTCTCCTGGGGCTCTGACTCCGAAATCGTGTTCCCACGCCCGTGCGCACGAGGTGGTCTAGCAAGGGATTTTAGTTATGCAGCTTGCTCGCTGATTCCATCCTGTTCTCAAGGAGCATCCAGTCCTGCCAGAAGAGCCACGCTATGCTGCAGTGTACCTAGTATACAACATAAGTCTGTGTGCCGGTTAGCAGGTTGTCAGAAACGGCATCATTCGACGCCGTTTTTGGCATCGCGCTAACCGGGCTTTCCGCCACGGCCATCCTTCCTTTTTGCCACGCACCTTTGGGCTCTGCCGGTATGCTGTCTGCGCGACATCCCAACGGGGGCCTCGTCGCTGAAACGAGTCCGTTCCTGCGTGCGTCGCCAGCATGTCGCGTTCTAAAGCGCGCCTCATCGGCAACCCCTCCACTTCACAGCCTATGGGAATTCAGGCCTCTCTCCACCAGTCCGATTGATTATACCTTTTTTTCTCTTCATGCGAGTCTGGAGACCGCGGCGAGGGCCCCCCAACTCTTGCTCCTTCTTGACACTGCATCGTACTTGCGTGCCACCGAGCAGGGGTAGAACATTGCAACGGCGCGTGGTGGATGCCTCAGCAATCATCATGTACGAGTCGTGTTGATGCTGATGTGGCACAGTACCTGGCTACAAACTCATGGTTTCGAAATATAAAGCTCCCAGACATCGAACGCTGTTACAACCTTTTGCACCTTTCCATATCTCCAGCGTTGGCCATACCTCCTCTTATCTGAGTTGTTTTCTTGTAAGGGAAGGAGGAGGCCAGAGGACATCCTTGTGGTCATTGTTCTCTGTTTCGCCCTGCTCTCGCACCCAAATCCTCTATCAATAACAATGTCTCTTCCGGAGTCTGTCACAGCAGGCATATGTGCCAGGGACGAATGTCGGGACGATCCTTATGGAGAAACGTCCGACGAGGATTCCCTCCTCTCATCCGATGAAGAGGAGGGACGCTCCCCGGCCTTCTACCTGGCACAAGCGGAAGAGCGCCCTAACAATGGAACGCCGGGAGTCCTGTATGCAGCACGGACCCAGGAACTGCTTAACAAGGCCAAGGAAGATTGGGACCGGTACGGAGCAGGAAAATCCAGCGTCACCCTGCCTCTGAAGTGAGCACGGTCTCATGTTCTTGATTCCAACAGGTTCAGTAAGGCGAATGGGTGGAACCCAACGGAGTTGCTGCGTCACCTATCGGAGTCTGAGCAGGCGGACCGGCTGTTGACAGTTATGAGAGGCTTCCTGACCTGGCTGTGTGACCGACAGTCGAACCACAGGAGGGTCAAACACAAATCGACCCTCGAAGTGACAATCCGATATTGGTCAATGTTGCTGAGGAGGGAGGTCGGTCGTGGCCTGGGGAGGGGCATGATGGACGCGCTGAATACAGTAAGGAGCTCCGGCTCTGCGGTCTCACTTTGGTGTCGTGACGAGCTTGAGAGGGACAAACTGACAAATCGATGGCAGGTGGTTGCCGAAGTCGCTCAGGAGAAGAACCTCGCATGGCATGGCCGACCAAAGGCGGTCATGTACATTGAAGATTTTCTAGAATATGCGAGGGTGTTCCTCAGCACGACGGAAGTGAAGTTTCATTACGGTTGGTCGCGAGTCCAGGCGCTGCTATTCTGCCACCTGCTCGCTATCACCGGCAGCCGTCCTGGAGCCTTGCTGCAGTTGAGGTACCGTGATATCTCGCTCAGCCTGCTTCAGGTCTCTGCGAGCGATTCGCGGCCACGCTTAATAATTCGGCTCCGTTTGGTGAATACCAAGCGGTTCCGCGGCCCCAAGCCGATGTATGTTTCGTTTTTCCCATTTTCCTTTTGGTTTGTTGGTGATGAAGGGAGAGGCTGATTATTTTCTGGTACAGTAATGAGTTTGCAATCCCGGAGATCCAATTTGACCAGACCCTGGTTATCAGCCCCCACATATTCTTTTTGGGCATGCTGTTCCATATAAAAGCTTTCAAGGCCGTTGGTCTGGATGGGCCGGAGAAGCTGTACGGGCTGCAGGTGCCCAAAGGGCTCAGGGAACAGCCGCTGGATCTCCGGGATGAGATTCAGGATAACTTTGTATTTTGCACACTTGTCAAGGAGGCAGACGGCATCCGTCTCGACAGTTCGAATGCTCTCTCCGGCCACGCCGCCCGGTATATTATGAAGCGCGTGGGCGAAATCGCGGGTTTCTCTAAACCCGTGACGCCATACACTTTTCGGTATGCGGCTGCGAAAGCGTTAAATGATAGCCGTAAGCATTTTCCCCGATTTCCTTCGCTGAAGTTTCTTCTTCCGCTGACCGAAATGCCCTGTTGATCAGCCGACGTCTCCGACGTGCTGCAGCAACTGACATTGGGGCATAACGGCATGGGGGTTTTTCGGTGGCATTACAGCGTCGGCTTAAGCTATGACCCAGGCCTCGTCATGCGGCGTCAGCCCCAGGAGCCGGAGGTGATTCGCTTGGCGTGCTCCATGAGGAGGACCACGGATCCCCGGCGGCCACGTAGGCTGACTGACGAGGATTTGAAGGCCCTGGACAGGGAGCCGACGCTGCATCGGTTGAAGCGGCGGAAGGATGACTTATGCAAGGAGAGGGATCGTCTCCGAAAGGCACCACCGGACCAATATCAGCGCGCTCAACAGGAATACGAGCAGGCCCGGCGCGAGTATCGGAATAACAGGCAGCGGGCCGCCTACCGGTTGCTGCGCAGGAAACGCGAAAAGTACCAGCGCGAGCAGCCGGTCCGAGATCTCGAGCGCCAGCTCTGCGGGAATATTCCTGCGGACGAGGTGATGGGGGCGCTGCCGGACTCGCCGGTCATGAGCCACCAGCATCTCGCGCTGGTTGAGGCGGTGTTGCAACCGCCCGGGGACACCCTTGAATTGGACCTCTGCCGCCGCATCGCCGCCATCAATGCCGTTAATGCGTATTGCGGCGTCGTGGAGGGGGCCGTTCCACGTCCGGCGCAGAGACGACAGCATGGCGCCGGACAGCGTGAGAAGGAGGAGGAAGAAGAAAGGCTCCTCCGCGAGGCCAAGGCGAAGGTTTTCGTCAAATCGAGAAAGGAACGCCCGAGAGTTTGTTTTTTATGCCTCGGAGATGAAGGAAAATCGGTCTACCAACGGGTCTATACTTATTCCTCGCCAGGTTCACTGACGAGGCATCTGAAGACCTGTCATCTCCGATGCCACTGGGGGGGGAAAAGTGCGGTGTTCCTTATGCGACGAAGATTTCACTTGCAAAATGATGCTAATGAACCACGCCGAGGCCAAACACGGGACCGTCATTCGGGGTGTGAATGTGACATGCACATGCATATCATGTACGAGCAGAGCTACTATACAGAGAAACACTGTATATACATATATAATATAGATACTGTGCGTATGATAAATAGATTAGGTAGATAGGTACTGGACACTGCATAGATACTGTATATACTGTGTTGAACGCGCGTATGTCCTCGCATTCGGGCCAGCGCAAAAGCTGTCTACTAGTGTCAGAGGGTATGGTCCAGTATGTGTACGATACGTGTATCGTTACACGCACGTTGACCTGCTTCCTGTCTTCTCCTTTCTTGCTCCTTTGTTTTTTTCTCCTTGTGTTCAGCTCAGTGTCTTTTAGGCCTTTATGTCTTCTCTTGTGCCGTCTTTTCCGTCTTTCAGGCCGTTTAGGCTTTTAGCCGCTTCTTTTCCATGGTTCATGTGTTTTCAGCACTCTTCAGCTCGCTTGTACCGTCCTCTTTAGGACGCTACTCATTTGTGTAGGTTTTTCCTCTGGCTTGGCATCATGTGTATATAGAGCTCCGATTGCCCATAGAGTCGGAGAGCAGAGTTCTAGCTAGCAAGGTCTTGTGTTTGGTTCTCTCTCGGTCCAGGATAAGCCCAGTTCTGTCCGATATGATGACTATGTACCTCCTACTAATCTTTGCCCGAAACGGCAAGGTCGGTTCGTTTCAGGCGCCGACAGCCGACCAGTGATACCTGTAGCCCTATTAGGAAAAGTGCGACCACGTGATCAGGAAAACTCCTGCAAGAAAATCTTGTTGCACGGACATTTCGGAAATTTCATGAAATTTCAATTTGACACCCCTAGTTCTAGCCTAGTTCCATCCTGATTCTAGATGAAGACTATTCCACTTTACGGAGTAGATAGATCCAGAATTTTCGTTTTATTTTGGATGACTATTACTATCTGGAACTTCAAGCATAGCGATATCGAATAACTACTACGAGTACTCGTATATAGTTATCGGTAGTTTAAGCTGAGAATCTGTATGGGGGAGGATCCGTGGCCCGTGAGTATCGCGATAACGCTTACCGGATCGTGATAATGAGGAGAAATATAACGGGGATTGACTCTATGAACCTTGGGTATTCGGACTCTGAAATGTGTGGACGGGTTCTAGCCTGGCGCAGTCTGTTTGCTTCGATGGGATACGGATTGCCTAAACCTGTGAAGGTCTTTCAACTTCTTTCAGCGGCAAGCAAGGAACCTACACTTCATCTCTCCTCGTACAGCGTATGTACTTGACCTTTCTCCATCCGTTCATTTATTAATAACCTAGGTACTTTTTTATTTGCGACTTCAGAGCTCTCTATTAGGTAGCGGGAATAGTTCAGGGGTAAGTATCTCACTACATTAGTCCAAACGAATGCCATGGTGTCTCTCAATATAGTAGGGTATCTCGCTAGGGAGTGATAAACTCCGTAGTCCGTATATGTACGTCAGATACGGAGTATTTTGTGGAGGAACGTGATGGGTTGGGGCACACTAATTCAGTATCCTAGCATGTGCCCGGTGTCCCATGCGGCCATGCTGGGAACGCTCGGCAGGCCTTTCGACTCGAAGCTAACGTTATCGGGAACTAGCCTGCAAGTAGGTACTGTACGGGTTCGGAGTAATCTTACTTACTATTCGGCAATACTGCTACACTGTGTCGGAGCCCCCTACGGAGTCCAGCTCCGGGATTGCTTCTAACTGGCATCAGATAAAGTACGAGTACTGTCCTTCGGTTCCGATTCCTCCAAAGTCCAATCCCAGTTTTGATGATGTGGTAAGTGAAAGCGCCCCGGACACTCGCATGCACTGACAACTGCTAACTTGTCAAGTTGTGTCAGAATCTGCACTATGAAGTCGGGAATATGGCAAATATCACTTGTAACCCGTGAGGCGCTTCTGAAGGGGAATTTTCGTGGGCCAAAGGAGTTGACGGTTCGTCATTGATCGGGTTAGAAAATTGTCAGTACATAGTCGTGGTTTTCGTTCCAGCCTCACACCCCTGCATCCAGACTCAAAATCCACGTTGCCGGGGGTTCAGCCGGGGCAAGCCGGGGTTGATGATTGGTTTGTCCAAGTTCCAGACACATCAACCCTTGAAGAACCAATGTGTAGGGTTCATTGATGGGTCTCGTTGCCGAAAACTCGATTTCGCACGGACGACCAATGACAGCGAATGAGAGTCAGCCTTTCTCAAGTGGTCATATATATACAATACTAGGTAATTGATGTCGTCCACTGATGTTCGAGTCAACTCCAGTTCATGACAGTATGACCCCAGTCGTCTAGGCACGGAGCGCAACGGCTAGCCTAAGCGCAAATTAATCTTTCTGCCCCTTGCAAGATGGTTCAGGTATCCCCGTTCCTACCCCGTACCTGGCGACTTCTTCATCACAGCATGGATCGCACAATCCTCATGGATTGCAAGCAGACCGATAGTAGATAAGCATTGCTTTCGGCACCCGTATGGCCCAGTAAAACCAAAGTTGCTGGGGATGCCTGCAATGGGACAAGCCAAAGTCGACCTCAACTGAATACGGAGTACCTAGTACTTGATATACCAAGGCTGTGCGCATCAAAGCATGAGCCCCCTCTCTCAACATTTCAAGGAAAAAACTCAATTGCGCTGGATTAGTTTGCAAAGGCTTTGCTGAAGCGCCAATGCTGATCGGTGAACGATGGTTATGGCCAGGATCATGCATCCCTCAACCACCGAGTATTCTGTCCGCTCAGTTTTGCCTCGAATGGACGGCCATGGAGTTCATGATCATAAAAGCTTACTCGTGAAGCCATTGTCCACAGACCTTCGGAATGGCCAGATCGGTGTCTCCGTACTGGCAGCTATCTCGACCCTAGCGACCTTCTCTCTCATTTGCTATCTGACATATCGGCTCCTCTTCTGGCAAGTATACCAGAAGCAGTATCTGGGCCAGAGCCAGTACATTATTCTCATCTTCAACAACCTTCTTCTGGCGGATATTGTGCAATCGATTGGTTTTCTGGTTTGCGCTTATTGGGCGGTGAAAGACGAAATCAGAGCCCACACCGTGGCATGTCATTTGCAAGGAATGTCACTCCATATTGGTGACCCTGCCAGCGGTCTGTTTATCTTGGCGATTGCTATTCATACGTTCGCGCTGGTCATAACCGGCAAAAAAACTGCCTCACAAATGGTTTGTGGTGGCTATAGTTGCGGTGTGGGTGTTTCTGATTATACTTCTCATCGTTCCGTTTACAAGACATGGAAGTCATCTTTTTGTACCCGCTGGTGCTTGGGTTAGTACCCTAGTTTCTTCTTTCACTACATGTCACCCTCAATAGCTATGAAAGCTGACGAGTAGTTAGTGCTGGATTGACGAGAAATTCGAACTTGACCGCCTCTTCATGCACTACGTCTGGATCTTTCTTGCCGAATTCGGTACCCTAGTCCTCTATACCATCATGTTTTTCTACCTTCGATACCGCATTGCTTCCTCGACTGTGTTGGGAAGTCATCATCTGGAGGGACTGCGACGCCTACGGCGAGTAGTCAGCTCCATGATGATTTACCCATTGGCCTACGTGGTGCTGTCTCTGCCACTGGCAGCCGGTCGAATGGCCTCGGCAAAAGGAAACACGCCGAGCTTAACCTATTTCTGTATCAGTGGTGCCATGATGACTAGCTCCGGCTGGGTTGACGTCCTCCTCTACACGTTAACGAGACGAAACCTCTTCCACGATATGGAACGTAGTAATCGTGATCGCAGCTACCGGCAGGATGACTATCTCTCGGGACATATGGCCACCATCACTGCGGCATCACATCGCGAACCCCGCCGCATGAACCCATTTCGTAGTAGCACAAGGGGCCGCGAGGAATACAGTGACGGCCAAGGCTCAACAGAGAACATCGTCCAGGGAGACGTCGAATTGGCGCAGATGGGCAAGGTATACCAGGAGACGACGATTGAAGTTACCCATCATACTGTAGACGCTAGCTGAGAGGAGTCAGATCGACGGCAAGGACTACGGGCACTGAGGTACTAGGCCATTTTGTCAGCATGATCACTCGCTTGTCTTGTACATCACCTCATAGTTGTTTCCTAATTTCCTCTGATGCCTGTTCACAGTACGAATCATTAACTGGATCAATATTACTCTAATAATGTTCAATTTGATTCACTGACATGCGCCAGCGGACTCATTCTGCCCACCTAGCTCTCGAGGTATATCTACCTGTTTTCTACAGGTGCCGTCACTGGCCCCGTTAAGCAGCATGCATCTAGCCCCAAGACCCGACCTCGATTACCCAAACGAGTCTGATATGCACCAACTTGCTGCCTTCAGGAAGTGTTCCGAGGCAGTGCATCACCAATAGTTGGGTCTATTCGCCCTCGACAGAGAAGAACTCAGAACAGTTCAGCAACGTGGCCTAAATTATCTCAATTTCCACTACATTGCTGTGTTAATGTTTCGTCGGTTGCGAGTTTCCATCATCTCCTGTATGCCAATGAAGTTTAACCGCGGCTACTTCGCATCAAAACCATCCGAAATGCTATCAACGCGCTCGGGTCGTCCCAGAGAGAAGAGCCGGGTCAATAATTCCGGGGAAAGTGTTCTCTACCGTTCTCGAACAGGCCCGAAGAAACACCGTTATTGTCGTTCGCAGCAGTGGTCTCAGTGACCACGGGTGCTTCCTCCAGCAGATCGCCATAATCATCAGATCAGCCGCATCCGACCCAATGTTGATTCGACGAGAATCACGGCTTTCCGCTTGCTGAACTGGTTTCCGGGCAGGATTCCAGCTCCGAGCTCCACCTCCGCGCAGTCCGGCGTTATGTCAAGTCCAGAGTTCAACACCTGTTGATGCATACAGACCGGAGTCCATTTTTGAGCGGCGGGACGAGCAACACGGTTGTGGGCCTGGCGGGTGGTATGTTGGCGGTGCGAAGCAAATCGGCTGTCTTGAGGCGGGAGGAATTTCCTCAGCCTCGTCGACTGACTCGTCAGAGTAGTCATTGTAACGGGAGTTCGTACGCGCGGACAAGGTTGTCTGTCCAAGGGCGTTCCCTAGCGAATCGCTGAGATTCATCGAACTAGACGTCACGATGCCTCGTGATCTTGTCCTTGTGGTCCTTTGTTGATTGCCACAGGACAAAAATGTTGTGGGCGTCGTAACCGATGGTGTATTTCTTCTCCGCCCGTGGATCGAGATTGCCGCGCCGTGGAAGGTCTGGAATGCGGGTGTACGCGGACGGACCGATTGCAAAAAGGGTAATGTTTCGTCCGTGGTCGCGAGAGCCGTTCGTTGAGAACCTTAAAGGATGTCTTCCAGTCCAAGGCTCTTGTCGGGGTTCTGTTCACGAGATAGAACGCGTGATTGTGGAAGAAGGGCCAGAGGTTCCAGGAGAGTGCACTGGCGAGGGCGCGCATGCGGTCGGTGACAATGGCGCTGGTGTGTTCGGCAACTCCGTTCCGCGCCAGTGTCTCTGGTGCGGTCCTCAATGCCGTGGCCCTCGGCCTTGAGTGTTTGAACAGCTCTTGCAGGGGCGTATAATCGTTGTTGCTGTGCATAGTGCCAATCTCCACCCCTTATGTGACACGGATTGTATTCATGATTTCCAGTAGCGCGGACCTGCTGGTGGTCTTCGTCGGGAGGATTTTGGAAAATCACGAAGTGAGTGTTGTCACACGTGCTGTTGAAAAAATATCGGCTGCTGTCAGGTGCAGTGGTGAACTCCGTGATATCGAAGTGCATCCGCTCAAAAAGAAGTGTGCCTCTGGGCGTGGGAACTCGCGAGATCTGTTGGTCGGCTTTATTGAAATTGCAGGTCTTGCAATCCTCAACTGTTGGACCACCCGGGGCGAGTTTTACGCCGTCAGCAGCGGAGGGAAGGTGGTCGATCGCCTCTCTCTGGTTGTGGGCGATGGGATGAGCCAGTGGAAAGGTGTGCCTGACCGGGAACGCAGTTGGTGGCCATTGGTGTAAGATGCGTCTGAGGATACGTGGCGTAGAGGTGTGTTGTTGAACCGGGTGATATTCGAGGACCAGCATCCCATGACGGCGCTCCAGGTACCAGTAACTACCTTACCTAGTGGGATACCTACCTTCTTCCCTCATGAGGCATTCTTCACGGTCGTCAAACCAAATACCAGATGATTTCGCTACGATGGCAGGAAAAAACACTGGTGTGAAAGTGCGGGAAGTAAAGGACTTCATGAATTGTTGACGTCCTCTTGCGTCCATTATGGCCATTGGCCTTCGTCGAATCTTGGCTCTTGCTACTGGGGTACGGAGTAGATTGTGGTTTCTCCGGTGAACGCGGAAACGGAGTCATCATCAATGGGCTCGAAGAATGTGAACCAGCTTCGGTCATTGCAGATGTGAATATTATTTGATCTGGTGCCGTAGATGAATGAATTCTTCTACGAATAGCAAATTTTCCCTTTTCGTTGTGCTTGCAGTGCCTCAGCTCAGGCCCTGTGCTTGCATTCCCAGTTGCTCTGCTGTGGACTTTAAACCCACATTTGTAGGTTCCAAGTTTATTAGAGCTCTAAATGTACAAAAGGAGTCGATCCATTTGGCCTGTGAAAGGCTGCCTGCAAGAAAGTGCGAACAGGACAAACCGCTCCGTACTCCGTACTCGCTCTGAGTGCTTCGGAGAGTTCGAAGAATTACGGAAGACTCTCCCACTGTTTTTCGTGAGAACAACTCATAACTTACTTCATTATTGCTTTCCTGGATCGTTTAAGCACGTTAAGGATCATACGATTGGAACCTTTTCGAAATTTTGGTCATTAACACTTAGTGTTGGGCAGAGCTGGGGGAGATCAGCTCACTCCCCCGCTGTTATTCATTTCTTTTCATCTGGTGTGAGTTGCTCATAAAAGTATGCACATACTGAACATACGAGTAGATAGTCGGCAGGGTTCTCTACTTCTAAGTAGTGCCCCTCGGTCTGTCATTGCAGTGTTTTGTGGCTCGTCGTCGTGACTCAGGATTCAACAGTACTATTGAATGCTCGATACTCCGTACTCCGTAGGTACATGATCACTAATTTCACACTGTGATTCAATGACAAAATGGACAAACTGAGTATGACGGAATGCTAGAGAGATGATAACTTTAGTATAGTTCACCTGCACTGCTGTCAAATGCATGGAACTATTGTCCAATTGACACATCATCACTCAGGGCGTTGCTGCGGAGGGATATCCAGCCAAGGATATCACGCTGCAGGAAACACGCAATTAGGTTATAGACAAGTAGCTAACCTGACACCCAAAGCACAAGTTCAAATGACTCACGTACTCAACGTCGGTAGTACTTACCTTTTACAAGGAATGCACTCGTACAGTACTCTTTACGGAAGTACAGAGGTCCCTCAATCCATCAGTACTGCGAGCTTTGTTGATGTGTACAGAGTATTTCGGGACATCGGATAACCCTTGTTGGGACAACAAGTGCTTGTCCCAAGTCCTCTGCAAAAAGACCCGACATTGGGTACCAAAGACAGCTCTAGGCTTTCCCTTCTTCCCCGCCAGGACATACATTAGCTCACGGTCTGGGTCGATCACCAATGCAAAGAAGGCATACCTACCTTACCTACCTTACCTAGATAGGTAACGAATAGCGACATGCCTATAGAACTCAAAGAGCACGGGCCTCTTCGGCCCGTGGCCATGCGGGGCGGGGGCCCGCGGGGAGGGGCTTGGGGCTTGCGGATCCATCCATAGGTACTCTCCGGAGTTGACCCACAGTATCTTCACTCTACCTACATACACTTCTGCTCAACGTTCAAATGCTATTGTCCTCAGCGGTCTGAAGTACGCTACCCCATCGACATAAGCTTTTGAGGAGGGGTTGCTGTTCGTCAATCTTAAATATCATCCAAGAGATTCTGCTTGCTGCAGATTGCATTTTGTTCCTATCACTCCAGGCACTGTTTTTGTTGGAGACAATTCATACATAGTACTTTTGGAACTGGTGCAGAGAAAAACTCGTCGTCAATAGTACTGTAGTACTGCTGAGCTCCGCAATTCACAATGAGCATCACCACTGTCCAGGCTAAAGATCATCTTCGCGGTCTCCCCGTTTATCCCAAAGAGGAGCCGTTCACGAACTTGACGGCCCTGGTCACTGGCGCAAATGGTTTATCTGGATATCATATGGTGCGAGTTCTCTCTGCAGCGCCAGAGCGGTGGAAGAAGATTTATTGTCTCTCGCGTCGACCACCACCACCTCACTTCTTTGAGGACTTGGGAGAAGGCGCATCTCGAGTTGAGCATGTCTCAGTTGATTTCCTCTCAGAACCAGCCGAAATCGGGAATCAATTGAAAGAAAAGGTCAAATCTGTGTACGTGCAATCAAGGTCTGCCTGTTGTCGTTACTACTAACATTCATGACTCTTTATCTTCCAGTGATCATGTTTTCTTTTTCGCTTATATGCAGCCTCAGCAGCATGGTGAAATTCTTAATATGTGGGCTGACGCCAAGGAGCTGAGCGACATCAACTGTACGATGCTTCTTGTCCAGGAGTTCCGTGGTTCTGATTCTCCAATTGCTGACTGATATCAATAGCTACCTTGCTGAAGAATTTCCTGGGCGCTCTGCGTCACGCTAATCTGAAGCCAAAGCGGTTTCTCCTCCAAACAGGAGCGAAGCATTACGGCTTTCACATTGGTCCAGCAACGAATCCCTCTTTCGAGAGTGATCCAAGAGTCGACTTGGAAGACAATTTCTACTACCCGCAAGAAGATGCGCTCTTTGACTACTGCAAGGAAACTGGTGTCCAGTGGAACGTCGTTCGACCGTCGTACATCATCGGTGCAGTCACGCATGGCGCCCTGAATCATATGATAGGCCTTGCTGTGTACGGAGCTGTGCAGGCTCACTTGGGACAGCCGCTTGCCTTTCCAGGTGATTATGCTGCCTGGGATCGTGAGTACTGTCAGAGCACAGCCCTGCTTAATGCTCATTTTGAGGAATGGGCCGTTCTCACGGAACAAGCCGCAAATGAAGCTTTCAACATTCAAGACGGCACTTCATTTACTTGGGGCAGACTCTGGCCGTACCTGGCCCGCTGGTATGGGACGACATGGACACCGCCTGAAGAAGACCAGTCGAAATATCGTGCCACGCAGTCGAGACATGTTCGGACACCTCGAGGGTAAGGCCTTGTTTGTTCTTGTTCCGATTACACATGTCCACCCTTGTCTAACTCTTTCCGTCATCTAGGTACGGCCCCGTTGGAGTAACTCGCTCCACATTTAGTCTCTTGGAGTGGTCTCGTCGGCCAGAAGTGGAGCAAGCATGGCGTGAGCTTACTGCGAAGCATGGGTTGGTACTTGACATCTTTTCGGAGAAGAACCGTCACGATATCTTTGGCATCACTGATTCTGCCGTTATTGGAGGCTGGCCGTTGTCACTGAGTATGCGGAAGGCACGACGATTGGGATTCTTAGGAACAGTCGACTCGTATGAGTCGATGTTCCGAACGATCAAGGATCTCGCACGTCTGAAGATTGCAGTGCCACCAGTTGTTTCTGAGTATGAGGAGTGATCCGACAGTTGGAGTTTAAGTACTCACTACTGTAGTCGTTTGATGGATAATAAGCTTACGTTGATAATGAATTCCTTCGCACAGAAGTAGTAGCTTACACAAGCCTTGAGCTCACATACGATTCAATTGCACATTCATGACCTGGATCGGAGGCTGCAAAGCAGTCTCCGGGGGATGGCCGACAATCAAAGTCGTCTTGAAGCTTCGGCAACAGAAGCTCTCGTAACCCGGTGAGCGGTTATTGCAGCTGCAAACAGATGGGACCCTTGGACTTCTAAGACTTCTGTGATCGGCGTCGCTCCGGGAATTAATACCATCCTGGCGAAGAGTAAGTGCTAGGCTGTACGAGTAGTTACTCGTACTTCCTACCTCAGGTAGGAACCTATTTTGCAGGTCGGATGACTACCACAGTGTCCGGAGCTTCCACTTTCACAAGGGTAGGTAACAGGTAACTACGAGTACTTCGGAAGCAGAGGAACTTATGCTGGCGTGCTCTTGGGACACATGAACAAGGAAAACAACCCTGTTGTACGAGAAATGACCATAATGGCATACTGGGACTGGTACGGAGTACTCGTACGAAGTTGACATTCACTAACAAGTTACGGAGTAAGCCAGTTGGCAGTTAGTTGGCCCTTCGGGCAGAGGCTCCGAATTCTCAAGATCGGTTTCGGACTTACGGACTAGGTAGGACCGTAGGCCTAAGAGCGAAGTGAGCCATCAGTCACACTCATTAATAATTGCCTGCATGGTTACGGTTATGGAAGTCAGTACCCCGTATACAGAGTACCCGTACGGAGTGCTCCGTACTCCGTACAGTAAGTAGCAACTTATGCCAATGGCGAACTTTCCACAGCCTACCTTTGACAGGTACATACCAGCAAACCTGCCAATAGCGTTTATGTAAACAGAAAGTTTAACTCTCATTGACGTTCGGATTTATATAATACTATAACCTAGACCTAATCCTACATGCGTTAGAGACAGGTTGGATGCTGGCATCTATCAAGAAGCTCGACGATGGGATCTCTCGCTCGCAACATAACGGTAGGTTGCTTGAAGACCAAAATCAAGAGTACTCACATGTACTAAATGGACACAGCTCAGCTTGTTTCGCAAACACAGATCGCTGAATGATAGCCTTGTTAAAGGATGCAATCGCCTCACAAGGGGAGCTCGACGCACCTATGCACGCGCAACGGAATATCTTCAGAATCACGATCCAGACCTCACTGAGTCCCAGAGAAGCGTTCGCGACGCGATCGCGAAAATTTGCAGCAGATTTCCCGATGAATACTGGAGGAAGCTCGACGAGAACAAACAATTTCCTGTAGAGCTTCACCGTGCTCTTGCCAAGGATGGCTGGCTGGGTATTTGCATGCCAAGTGAGTATGGCGGGTCAGAATTGGGCATTTCCGAGGCTGCCGTCATGATGCAAACAATATCTGAGTCCGGTGGAGGGATGACAGCCGCCTCTTCGGTGCACATGAACATTTTTGGACTGGAGCCCGTTGTGAAGTTTGCATCAGCCGAGCAGAAAAAGCGATGGTTGGAGCCGTTGATTGCTGGAAAAGAAAGAGCGTGTTTCGGGGTGACGGAGCCGAACACCGGGCTTGATACTCTGAAACTGCAATCCACGGCGAAAAGAGAAGGGGACTATTACATTCTCTCCGGTCAAAAGATTTGGATTTCTACGGCGCAACATGCCCAGAAGATCCTCATACTTGTTCGCACTACACCCCTTGATCAAGTGCAGAAGCCATCGCTAGGCCTTTCTTTGTTCTACACTGATCTTGACCCGTCCGCGGTGGAGATAACCGAGATTCCCAAGATGGGTCGAGCTGCTGTTGATACGAACACGCTTTTCTTTGACAACTGGCGCGTTCCGGCGCGGGACCTTGTTGGAAAAGAAAATGAAGGCTTCAAGATGATCATGCATGGCATGAATGCAGAACGGATCTTGATTGGTGCGGAGGCTCTTGGACTCGGCTATGCGGCGTTGCGCAAAGCAGCAATCTACGCCAACGAGAGGCATGTTTTTGGTCGTCCAATTGGGCAGAACCAGGCCATTCAGCATCCACTTGCCGATAGCTGGATGAAGCTTGAGGCAGCCCGTTTGATGACATATCATGCGGCTAAGATGTACGACGGAGGCTATATAACTGGAGAGTATGCGAATACAGCCAAATATCTTGCTGCTGAAGCCGCATTCCAGGCATGTGAACGGGCGGTCATGGCGCATGGGGGAATGGGCTATGCAAAAGAATATCACGTTGAGAGGTATTTACGGGAGGTGTTCATTCCACGCATTGCTCCCGTGAGTCGTGAGATGATTTGCAACTATATTGCTGAGAGGGTGCTGGGGCTACCCAAGTCATATTGATTAAGTCGTGAGTGCGGACTGCAAACTGCCAATCGTATGTCCAATGCATCTATATTCTCTGTGCGGGACAAAACTATGAGCATCTGCACGGCACTGTCAATGGATATGTATCTAGTCAACCTACTGTTTCAATGGAATGGCATTGATATCCTTGTACTGTGAAGTAATCAGTACGAGAACCATCTCTCGGTGAGACTCTCAACATGTACATGCTTCACACAGTTTGCAGTCACAAAACAGCTGCGGCCCAGAACTTTCCCGTCAATTGTCTTGAATGACTGGCACAATCTAATATACTGCGTACGGGGTAGCACCATACACGAGTCATTTTTGACCAGGAGATTGATTCAAGGAAGAGTTCGGTGTGACTATCCTATCAAAATGCCTTCGTCAACCTCAGTAAATGACTCACATGTCAAATGTTCTATCGCAGTCTGCTGCTTGGTTGAGGTCATTTGTCGCCGCTTCCAGGAGGCCAAGGTGCTGAGCAATCAGTTATGTCAATCAATCCTCTCTCCTCGACGAAACTATAGGTAAGTTCCAGACGTTGTGATCATTTTCATCCGGATCACTGGAATCACTGCGGGTATGCTCCCACATAGCACATGCGACACCTGTTGTGTACAAACGCAATCATGCCCGAGATTTCAGAAGGAAAATATGACAAAGATTGGCCATTTTCGTGTGACAGGAAGCCAGGCTTATGCTGTCAATGATTACACCCTTCCTTCGAAGTACTGTACTTACAGGTATGTACCTGGTCGTTTTCGGTCGGCCATGACGACAGATAACTAAGGGCTTTCGGAATGATCACGTGGATTTTCCCCACATACTCCGCTACTCCAACCAATCATTCTTCCACAATTCAGCGCTCGAACATGTTAAGCGCAGTTATTTTGTTTAAAGATTCTGAAGCTACGGAGTCACCTAACCAAGTAGCTAGTAAAAGTTACTGTGTTATACGAGGGACAAGTACCGAGGAAGGACGCACTTGAACATTGAAATTGACACGGAATCTCGTTACTCTTGGTTGGTCAGGCGTTGGACACTCCGTACTCATGCCTCATGGAAGAATTCGATCTAGCAAGCTTCATTCTTCCGGGTTGCCGGTTCCGACGAGGATGAATTCAACAAGTCTCGCGCTTGTAAGATCAAGCAATCGCATCAATGTGGTCCATCGGTGCCCTAGTCCGATAGGCACGTATCGATCTGATATCCTGGAGTAGCAAACGCCCTCTGCAGTGTACTAAACTCATTGCCATTCGTTGCTCACCAACACGTGGATGACGATGTGCGGAGGTCTGGGCTCCACCTGGCTCTTGCAAAGACTTTGTACTCCGTACACCTGAACCCGAAATCATGCACCACATAACTACTACCATCAATGATGGGAGAACTAGATACGGAGTACGGAGTAGTACTCCGTTCATTACATCCAGCCTATTTACAATCCTTGAGGCATCAGCTAGAGCTTTCGTTATGGAACGTTGACAGAGGAACTACTCACTCAGGAAAGCAAAGCCTACTTTGTCTGAACAAGACAAGATCTTCGGGGTGAAAACATCCGGACAGCAGTTCCAGTTGGCCCGTTGGGGCGAAGGGTCCAGAAGAACAATTGTTGAATACATAAACTATCCGAAGTAACCACTGCAAGTAACGAGGCAAGCTCAATACTTGTTTGCATTGATTATCATTAACCTATCCCTGTCTGAAGTCTTATTTCTATTTGATCCAGAAATAAATAGTTGTTGACTTGCGTTTCGGAAATGCCAATCCGCTGCCAGCATGCAGAGTTTGACACCGCGGTTAATTCAGGCAGCCTTTTCCCCTTCTGTTAGGACTCGTTTGCTCGTCGGCACACGTCGGTATCACTCGCAGGCAGCGGGAGATATCAATGCTGGCCCTCTGAACGGTGTCAGAATCTTAGATCTCACCCGCGTGCTTGCCGTATGGATTCAAAAGCATGGATTGATTCTGGTTCGCGATTGCTGATCTGAGATTGTAGGGTCCATTTTGCACTCAGATTTTGGCTGACTACGGAGCAAATGTTATCAAAGTCGAACATCCACAAGGGGGCGTACGTCTTTTTGGGATCATCCGACTCCCCAAGTATCTATTAACTTCATCCCAGGACGACACGCGACTATGGAGGGAGGAAGGAGAAGATGTACTGTGGAAGCCCGAGGCAAAGCATACTTCACTGTATTTCAGCTCCATCAATCGAAACAAACGATCGATCGCAGTGGACATGAAGACCGAGAAAGGCAAAGATATCATTCTCAAACTGGCAGCGAGAGCGGATGTTGTGTAAGTCGCTTGCGGGAGGTGGATTTTAGCATCAAAGCTTCGCATACTTCTGCTCTGATCGATGGCAGCTAACGCAAAGTCCAGCGTTGAGAATTTCATCCCTGGAAAGCTAGATAAAATGGGTCTAGAGTATGATGCATTAAAGCGTGTCAACGAGTCTATCATCTTAGCGAGTATCTCTGGTTCGTTTGCACCGTCCAGCCAGCTTCACGATCGAACGATTGACATTCTGCTTTCCCAGGGTACGGCGCTGATGGTCCTTATGCTCAACGGGCTGGATACGATGTGGTCGGTGCAGCGGAGGGCGGCCTGCTTCACATCACAGGTGAACCGGACGGTCCTCCGACAAAACCCGGCGTTGGGCTGATGGACATCTGTACCGGACTTTATCTCCACGGCGCGATCGTCTCGGCCTTGCTAGCACGGGAACGAACCGGCATGGGACAGAAAATTGATACGTCGTTGTTCGAAAGCACGATTTCGATCTTGGCCAATGTCGGCATGTCCTGGCTTAATCTCGGCAAAGAAGCTCGGCGATGGGGCACTGGACATCCAACGATAGTGCCGTATCAGGCATTCAAGACCAAGGATTCCTATCTTGTCGTCGGCGCCGTGAACAACAGACAATTCCAAACTCTCTGCCAGTTACTGGAGAATCCGCGTTTGGCACAAGATCCTCGTTTCTCTACGAATGACGCTCGGGTCCAAAATCGAAAGGCGCTGATACCGCTTCTCAACGATCAGTTTGTCATGCGGACAACGAACAAATGGCTTGAGATCTTCCATGGCAGCGGGATGCCTTATGGTCCCATCAATACGCTGGAAAATGTCTTCTCACATCCCCAGGCTCTGGCTAGGAAGATGGTGGTCACGGTGAGACAGGATGAGACAAAGTCGGGAGACGTCAAAGTTCTAGGTTCGAACCTCCAAATTCCTGTCAACTCGAGTACGGAATGATCTCTTTCTTAGCTGACGACGGTGATTTGTAGGTATGCCTGTGAAGTTCAGTGGATCCAAGCCATCGATCAAAAGCGGGCCCCCGGCATTGGGCCAACATACGGACGAGGTGCTACAGGAGTTGGGTTTCCCACCAGAGACCATTTCACAGCTTCGGCATGATCGCATTATCTATTAGATTAGCAATACACCCCGGGTCAATCTCTACGGGCCCCGTTCAGCATTAGTCTGCAGACCTGTTTATCTACATGGATGTTTCTCGAACCCTTTTGTCAGATTTGTTCCCCGCAGCCAAAATTATTATCTACATGTATCCAGTCGAATTGATAGAATCTTGCATGTCTTGGAACAGTTGCTGGAAGTTCGCATTCGGATCATAGTCCGGGAACCAGCCTTCTGCATATTCACCATAACCCGCTGGCGTGGCCATCAGCCCCAAAGTAAGCGGCCTGTCTCCTTGCAAGTGCGGATTCTGATGCAGTGGCTGATTTTTCGTCTCCGAGTACTGCGACTCCTCCGGCTTCGGCACTGAGTGGCTGGGAGGAGACGGAAAGCTCACGGTGCTCAATTCCCTCAACGCACTCATACTGAGCCGGTTGAAGATGTCACAAGGACCGCGCGCATCGTCCCATCGTTCGCAAATCGCAGTAAGAATGTTCGAGCAGTCGCGGACGTCAGAGAGGACGTCAAAGTAGGATGGCAAAAACCCCTCCACACCACGCTTACGTCTCTGCGCACAGCATCCAACACTGTAGACATTGGCCAAACCGGCCATCATGATCGAGTACAAGCATACCCATGAGTAGTTCAGATGACGAACTCGCAACAACTCAAAGTAATTTGCGACCACCTGCCGGGATGAACTCCACAAAATCCGCAAACAGTTGTCGATTTCTCCATCCGATTCGTATCCCTCCATCGCGGGGAACGCTTTTGATGGCCGAAAGAGCATCAAACATGCGCTATGGTACACGGCTTGATACCAGTTTGGATGCAGAAACACAGTGGAGACGATTGGTGCCTGATCTGCCGGCGGCAGGGGCAGAAGACTGGATTCCTTTTTCCAAACTTCCAGCTCGTTAAAAATCTCTCGTCGAATGGCCTGTCGGTCACGCAGTGGAAGAGCTTTGATGGACCGACTTGTGTACATCATTCGGTGGATTTTTGACTGTATCTGACGAAGGCGAATATGTTGCAAGAATGGCGATGTCACCGGAGGTGGTATGTTCTCTTGGTTGAGCGAGTCATCGTCGTGTGCTGACGGCAATGGAACATTGATGTCATCATCCTGGAGACCCAATGGCCGTCCAAGCGAGATGTTCACGATTCTAACAAAGTCAGCCCTTCCTTCATCTGGAGCAATCTAGAACAGTGCACTGACCTCTCCAAGTTATAATAACACCAAAAACAGCGTCGCTGCATTTCAACAAGCACCGATGCCGGAAGAGTGCCGGTGATATGGGTCTCACATTTGGGTAGCACTTTGTCGGTGTTGTTGTGCATACCCAATTCTATGCAGAGCTGTGTCGCTTTGCCCAGAACTTCCCACATCTCGCGTGAAGTGTCTCGCATACTGGCATGGATGCCATACTTGCAGTACAGCAATAAGGCTTGTAATGATCGGATATCCCGTTTCGTGGAAACTTCTTGCAAACGGGTCAATGCTCGAGCAAAGTGCAATTCTGCGTCACTGAAGCACCACTCAACCCTGTTGGATGGCACCGATCCCAGAGCAAGGACAATATCAAAAGCGAATGCACAGGAAGCCTCTTGGCGATACACATCCGGATCGGCATACATTCGCTGCACCATCTGCATGAATGCTGGTCTGTAGAGTAGTGGGAAGGTCACATGCCAATGCTCAAAATATGACTTGATCAAGGGCATGGCCGTGGACTCGTCGACCAACGCCGGCGGTTGAGGGACGGACGGTAAAGCCACCTTGTTGCGGGTGCCCCGGCTGTCAACAATCCGCCAGTACAGGCCCCCGGTATGTTCCGAGTCGACAACTCGTTCCACAACATCAACGAAATCCACGCCGTTGCTCGAACCAAGATACCGTGACTCCTCACACGGACTGCGTGGCAACGAATTCACTGATTTGGCAGGCGATTTATGGTTGTCAACTTCTATTTTACGACCATCATCGGGATCATTTGTGGACTGCCGCGATGACGGACTGGCATTCTGTTCCGCTTTCTGGGATTGTCCATACAACTGAGCCCGGAGCTGCTCATTTTCACGCTCGAGTTCGCGTAATCGCGTTTCGATCGAGCGAGTGTACTCTTGCTGTAACTGGCGGTCCCGTCGCTTGTTGGCGTATTGACACAAAGCTCGGCTTTTGGCACACGAAGTGCATTGCGGTAAGCGACGATCACACTTCGTTTTTCGGGAGTAACAGCGTTCGCAAGCGAACATCATCGGCGTGGACAGCTCGCTCATTTTGGGAGTCATTCATTCTAATGGGCGACGATCCGTTTGAGGAGCTGATCAGCCCTGAGTCAGAAAGATCGGACGGGAAGTAGTACCTAAGCAGCCTAGATATCATTGCATTGTGATGAACAGATCGAATTTTGTCGGCGACGGGAGAGCGAAGTACCTACACCAAGTTCATTCTCAGGATGAGTTTGTCGTAAACTCACGCCACTGTTCGAGTACAGCTCCAGTAAGCCAGCTTAGCTGGGTTTAGCCTAGTACAGTAGTAAGTTGGTAAAGGAGGCCAAATTTAAGTTACAGCCGGAAGAGGAAAAAGCGAGGCCAAGGTTTCCGTCTTCTTGGTTCGACGGCTCCACGCCGCCAGACCCCTATGACCTGGACCATTTCCTAACCGTTCTTGGATTAGCTATTGTCTTGGCATTTCTCATTACTCTTCAGCTCAGGATTCAGGTTAGCCGATGTTCTTTCCATTGAAAAAGCGGGAGATGTCAAGAACTGCAGGACAATACTATCTACTAGGTATTACTCTTACCACAAGAAGTTCCATGTAGCAAGAAGTGTGAATTAATCAGAAATCCGTATTGTCTAAGTACCACCTAATCGCATTCCTCGACTTACACGCTAGTGCCTACCTAATGAATACCATGCGCCCCGTCCCGTGCCGGCGCCCGCTTCTAGCCCGTGCGTTTGGAGTTTGGACCTCAGATTGATCCGGTATCCAGCCTACCCATGAGCAATCGGCATCATTGTGCCGTTCGTACAACTGAGGACTCGAGAGTCCCAATTGGGAGTTATGTTTGCTTGACGCTTGCGCGGCTGCATGGGAAATGGGAAGGTAGGCCTAAAGATGAAGAGATGCTGTCAAGTACAGAGTAGTCCGGTCTCCGGACATTCATTGTCATCAGATCCTCAAGCCGAGCAATAGTTCTAAGTTATTGCTCTCGGGCTATGCAAACCGTAGTTAGTTGGCATCGAACCCCTGATCTTGCGAGAAAATAGCTCGCTCTTTCTTCAGTCTGTCCTGTCGGGAGTAGGCGTCAGGTTGCTGGTACCATATCTCCGTGCCAGCTGCTTGCTTCAGGTGTTCAATCCACACGGGTCAGAAGAAGCCCTTTTCACGCTGTCAAGGTTCAGTGGTTGGCTAGTACTATTGACTTGGACTTGGGAGAAGATGCACATCTACTTACGGTGGAATAATAATGTGGCGAGAGCAAGGGAGAACCAATGGGGCACCAAGGACTAAACAGTGCGTGCTCTGGACTGACTAATCGAAAAATGGAAAGACACAGTGTAAATACATCAATCCATTATTAGGACATCGCGGAATGTGCGGGGTATGTACGGAGTACAGTACTCTGGACAAGTATCGGACAGAATTGGGCTTATCCTGGACCGAGAGAGAACCAAACACAAGACCTTGCTAGCTAGAACTCTGCTTGTACTGTGGAAGCCCGAGGCAAAGCATACTTCACTGTATTTCAGCTCCATCAATCGAAACAAACGATCGATCGCAGTGGACATGAAGACCGAGAAAGGCAAAGATATCATTCTCAAACTGGCAGCGAGAGCGGATGTTGTGTAAGTCGCTTGCGGGAGGTGGATTTTAGCATCAAAGCTTCGCATACTTCTGCTCTGATCGATGGCAGCTAACGCAAAGTCCAGCGTTGAGAATTTCATCCCTGGAAAGCTAGATAAAATGGGTCTAGAGTATGATGCATTAAAGCGTGTCAACGAGTCTATCATCTTAGCGAGTATCTCTGGTTCGTTTGCACCGTCCAGCCAGCTTCACGATCGAACGATTGACATTCTGCTTTCCCAGGGTACGGCGCTGATGGTCCTTATGCTCAACGGGCTGGATACGATGTGGTCGGTGCAGCGGAGGGCGGCCTGCTTCACATCACAGGTGAACCGGACGGTCCTCCGACAAAACCCGGCGTTGGGCTGATGGACATCTGTACCGGACTTTATCTCCACGGCGCGATCGTCTCGGCCTTGCTAGCACGGGAACGAACCGGCATGGGACAGAAAATTGATACGTCGTTGTTCGAAAGCACGATTTCGATCTTGGCCAATGTCGGCATGTCCTGGCTTAATCTCTTCTTAGGAACAGTCGACTCGTATGAGTCGATGTTCCGAACGATCAAGGATCTCGCACGTCTGAAGATTGCAGTGCCACCAGTTGTTTCTGAGTATGAGGAGTGATCCGACAGTTGGAGTTTAAGTACTCACTACTGTAGTCGTTTGATGGATAATAAGCTTACGTTGATAATGAATTCCTTCGCACAGAAGTAGTAGCTTACACAAGCCTTGAGCTCACATACGATTCAATTGCACATTCATGACCTGGATCGGAGGCTGCAAAGCAGTCTCCGGGGGATGGCCGACAATCAAAGTCGTCTTGAAGCTTCGGCAACAGAAGCTCTCGTAACCCGGTGAGCGGTTATTGCAGCTGCAAACAGATGGGACCCTTGGACTTCTAAGACTTCTGTGATCGGCGTCGCTCCGGGAATAGACGACGATTGAAGTTACCCATCATACTGTAGACGCTAGCTGAGAGGAGTCAGATCGACGGCAAGGACTACGGGCACTGAGGTACTAGGCCATTTTGTCAGCATGATCACTCGCTTGTCTTGTACATCACCTCATAGTTGTTTCCTAATTTCCTCTGATGCCTGTTCACAGTACGAATCATTAACTGGATCAATATTACTCTAATAATGTTCAATTTGATTCACTGACATGCGCCAGCGGACTCATTCTGCCCACCTAGCTCTCGAGGTATATCTACCTGTTTTCTACAGGTGCCGTCACTGGCCCCGTTAAGCAGCATGCATCTAGCCCCAAGACCCGACCTCGATTACCCAAACGAGTCTGATATGCACCAACTTGCTGCCTTCAGGAAGTGTTCCGAGGCAGTGCATCACCAATAGTTGGGTCTATTCGCCCTCGACAGAGAAGAACTCAGAACAGTTCAGCAACGTGGCCTAAATTATCTCAATTTCCACTACATTGCTGTGTTAATGTTTCGTCGGTTGCGAGTTTCCATCATCTCCTGTATGCCAATGAAGTTTAACCGCGGCTACTTCGCATCAAAACCATCCGAAATGCTATCAACGCGCTCGGGTCGTCCCAGAGAGAAGAGCCGGGTCAATAATTCCGGGGAAAGTGTTCTCTACCGTTCTCGAACAGGCCCGAAGAAACACCGTTATTGTCGTTCGCAGCAGTGGTCTCAGTGACCACGGGTGCTTCGGTGTGAATGTGACATGCACATGCATATCATGTACGAGCAGAGCTACTATACAGAGAAACACTGTATATACATATATAATATAGATACTGTGCGTATGATAAATAGATTAGGTAGATAGGTACTGGACACTGCATAGATACTGTATATACTGTGTTGAACGCGCGTATGTCCTCGCATTCGGGCCAGCGCAAAAGCTGTCTACTAGTGTCAGAGGGTATGGTCCAGTATGTGTACGATACGTGTATCGTTACACGCACGTTGACCTGCTTCCTGTCTTCTCCTTTCTTGCTCCTTTGTTTTTTTTCTCCTTGTGTTCAGCTCAGTGTCTTTTAGGCCTTTATGTCTTCTCTTGTGCCGTCTTTTCCGTCTTTCAGTTTATGGATTAGCTTAGGTCAATTCCACTCGCTTGCCATATTCAGTTAGCTTACAAGGTCCGCATCAAAAGTTTTGTCACCCCCTTGGTCATGTAATTTTGTAATAGGCTTGTAATATACAAGAACACCTATCCATTTAGGGAAAGTACACAATATTCGTACTTGCTCCAGGCACCAGGTACCTCGACAACATAAATATTACTGCAAGTAGACATTTAGCAACGAATCTAAGATCATCAGTAAACAAAACAGCAAGTTCACTACTAAGCATGAAGATTCCTTTTCATGGTTTTTTTGGGTAACCTAACCCACAAGCAGAATAATCCGTGTCACGTAGAGATCGTAGAGGTATCTGGTACGAATGCTTGGACTCGGTACCTTCCTGAATAAGCTAGCTACTTTAATTACATAATATAAATTACGTGCCAAGACATTGGCCCGAAGGGACTTCTGATGGAGACCTCGTAACTACGGGTTACTACTCGGTATAAATACCGAGTCAATTTCTGTCCAGAAACAGACATCGCTCGGAACACTATTGCAAGCGGCCACATGTCGGGGCGATTCAGCAAAATGCTAGAGTTTCCTCCAAGAACGGAGCAGGTTTCTAATTAATAGTTTTTTCCTTTGAATATAAAACGTGTGGGTGCGTCCTGGGTGCGCGTGTACGAGTACAGTAGGTACTTCGTACAAATCAAAGTGAGAAGCGCTCAAGCCTTCGCTCGGGGATAAAAGGCTTGTGGTATATTCGTACCTGACGGCCGTTCAGACCGATTTCGGCACACTTCTGAAGCTCTCTTCCTCAGCATCCGCCTTTGCTTCGTTGAGGAAATGGTTGGATACATTGCCTCGGGCGGACGAACACAGGTTGTCGTACCGGAGCCTTAGGTGGATCCGATCGAGAATGGCTTCAAAGCCATTGAGAAGATGACTGTTTCATTCTGTTGTCTTCCTCGGTTTCACTTGGCAGTGAAAGGCAAGAGTTCTTCAGGAATGGCGACAAAGGCGTGGACTTGGGCGCAATCAAACAAAGCACACTGGGTATCCAAACACCAAGCAACTATAGAAAAAACCAACAGTTTATAATCCCGCTCTAATATCGCCAATCGCCTTGTCAAAGGCCTCGATGATTTGCCCATAGAGAACCTCCGGATCCTTGGGTGTGCCTGTGAAGATGTCTTCACCACCCCAAGGAAACAAGATTCGCCGTAACTCCTTGCAAAGCGGCTTGATGCAATCAAACTCAGGTGGAAACTCCTCTAGAATCTGCCCGAATCCGTTGGCAGTCATATTCCCAATTTTGGCGTTTGCGATCTTCCTGAAGGAGCCAGTATACCAGTCTGTGAAAGAACTATCCGCCGGTCGATCTTTTGGTCTGTTGACAAACTGCCAGCCCCGACGACCGCACTGCCAGATAAGCACATAGAAGAACGACTCGAGATCATGCCGGTAGGTATGATCCCTGTTGAGCAGCACATCGATGGCCATGAACTCCATGGTGCCGGTGCGACAGCGAGCGCCGCTTCGTTGGGTGCCGACCTTCTTGGCGAGATCCAAGTCGATCAGCATCCCCACACGGCCAGTTTTTTCGGAATCGGTTATGATAATATTATTCTCAGAGATATCTCGGTGAAGGATTTTTCCATCGTTGTAAAGGGATCTGTGCGCTTTGATCGCATCACGCAGCGCTTCCACCAGCTCCAAGGGCGACTGGTATTTATAGAGCGGCCGGCCGGCGGGATAGACGACGAGACAGCGCAAAATGCGGTTGTCGTACGGGCCGTCATTAGAAGCGAGCAGACTGGCCCCCTGCGCTTCTACCACATCGTAAGTGACCTCATTCTGGGATGGAATCGATCGGTTATTGGACCTGGATCGCTTTGATTTCGGGCCGACATCAACCGACTTGCGTTTCCTTGATGGACCCTCACCCCCACTCTCCGCGATGGTCAAGCTGTGGAGCTGGCTGAACGATCGGACACTGGACGGCTGGGACGGCGAAAACGACGAAGCGGCGCTAGAGGTACCGCCAAAGGTGTACGGCCTCGTAAACGTGATGTCTGAGCGCATGCTTTTGATGCTGGTGATGGAGCGATGACCGAACAATTTGGCGATGCCTTGAACTTTTTCCTGGTTCGCCAGTTGGAGAAGATCGGCTTCGGGCTTCCGTCGGTCGGATGTCCATGAAAATTTGGTGACGTGGTCCCAGTCTTCAGAGTCCGGACGCTTTGTGAGAAAGCAGGACGTTCCGCGGCAGACGATCGCCCGCTGACGGGTGAGAGGCTCCAGTTCCAGCTGCAGTTTCATCTCGGTCCCCTTGTGCTCGATGCGTATGAAGTGACGGTGGCCATCCCGTTCCATGAACGTGTCCAGACCTAGTTCCTCCTCATCCATCATCGTGTATCCGGCGATCAGCCGTATGAATCGTTCTGGCTCCGTATGGATATTGAACTGGCCCGGACTGTAGCATCCTGAACGATCAAACACCCACGGCGTCATGAATGGCCCGCAGATGGTAAACGCGTGGAGGTAGCGGCGCGTCGGCTGACAGGCGAACACGTCTCGCGCGTATCGGGCGAGCTGCACCAATGGCTTTTTGACACCATCGTTGTTGGACGCCTTGAGCTCGCCAATCACCTCGATTTCTCTCCAGTCGTGCTCGGTATCCGACGGATTCCCGCTCTTTCGTTTGACGATCAGGTCAATCTGCCGCTGGGCCTCGCCCCCGATTAGCTCTCTTGGGAGGTTGATCTTGTAGTAGCGACGTCGCTCGTCCGAGAGATGATCCTCCTGCAGTTGAAACAGCCAGTTCTGCACGTTGTCCTGGGTGGTCTGAAGAAGCCCAGTCCACATGCCACCAACATGTCGGCCCTGTATTGACTTGTAGACATCCCGGGCACGCTCCGTCCAAGCCTTTCCCTCAAAGTATTTCTCGTAGAATCCCTGCACATCTCGATACGTGCAGCCCTGGATCTCTTGAAAGACTCTTGCCTCGACTAGCGCCCGGGTCTGTTCGCTGCCTTGTAGCGACGCGGAGGTATGTGTGATGGGCGTGCTGTCGAACGCAGGCGGGAGATTTGTTGAGACTGGAGTGGCTCTCGAAAGCTTGGCAATGAGATCGAGAACGGCGCTCCAGATATCGTAGTCGGACGCTTTTAGGATGACGAGCTTCACGAGAGGGCGATAGTCTTGGTAGTTGAAATCGCCGTTTTGAACACGCTCAAACAGACGCGCGATTTCTGATGCTGCATTACGACTGCTGATACTCGACTGAAGGTTGAAGGCTGCTTCTTCTCCCAGCAAAGCTGATAGAAGTCGCGATACTACATTCTGACAATGTTGTGCGAATCTGTCGTCAACGCCGTCAAGAGAACCGGCCACGGAATACGAACGCTCCACGCTTTCGAGTGACGCTCGTAAACGGTCGAGAGAATCGCTCAACGGATGATCCTTAACAATTTGCAGGTCATCATCTGAGAGAGAAACCATTTTCGCGATGGGTAAAAACGGGAGAACAAACAGGCAAGCCTCAGTGAACGGGTTGGACTTGGAAGTAACGGAGTAGTTATCTCAACACGCCTAGAGGTCTCTATGGCCAACCTTAGCGTCAGTGCCTCAGGCCCTCGGCGCTAGTCCCGTTTAGCGCGGAGGGCCTGAGCACAGAGGCTCCATACGAGTAGTAGCTTTCCGAGTCACGTGAGCGCAAATTTAGTCGAGCACCGCAACTTCCGCCTTGCCTGAGCGACCTTCGGACCCTTTTACTCACTTCGTATCGGACAGAACTGGGCTTATCCTGGACCGAGAGAGAACCAAACACAAGACCTTGCTAGCTAGAACTCTGCTCTCCGACTCTATGGGCAATCGGAGCTCTATATACACATGATGCCAAGCCCGAGGAAAAACCTACACAAATGAGTAGCGTCCTAAAGAGGACGGTACAAGCGAGCTGAAGAGTGCTGAAAACACATGAACCATGGAAAAGAAGCGGCTAAAAGTCTAAACGGCCTGAAAGACGGAAAAGACGGCACAAGAGAAGACATAAAGGCCTAAAGACACTGAGCTGAACACAAGGAGAAAAAAAAAGGAGCAAGAAAGGAGAAGACAGGAAGCAGGTCACGTGCGTGTAACGATACACGTATCGTACACATACTGGACCATACCCTCTGACAACAAGTCACGGGTTCTAACCACTCGATAATCTCACAAGTCAACGATCATGGCTACTTATTCAGCCATGATGCAGCCCGGTCCCCGCGGAATGGCGGGTCAGAGTTTTCTAAGCGTCCGACCTGGTCATTTAGGTATTGCCCTCCGCACGAGCTGGTGAAATAACCTAATACCCAACTTAATGCCTCCAGTTGTATGAAGTACTCGTACTGACTCGAAACTCCTGCAAGCACTCGTGTATGAGAATCCGATAAGATCGAAAGCTACGCGTCATCGCTAAATCACCTGAGAATGACAGTACATAGTAGTTAATGTACGAAAGTGATAGTTAACCTAGGTTAATTCGGCCTACCCGAGAGTCTGAGTGGTTCTGTCGACGCCACCTCCACAGAATCCCCATTCACTGCAACCTTGCAGCATTGCGCCAACCTGTATTACGCCATCAGCACCAGGGAGGAGCTTGGCTTCCAGCCCCCAACACATATAAGAGGTAATCACTACCTCATCGCATATCCCTTTCTTCCTTCTCGATCTTTCCAAAATACCAACTGGCTTCCAAGTCGACTCTCTCATCATTCGGTCGTCCAGCATCCAGCCCGATTCTGTTCCCTTGTTTCTATAGAATCGTTCCACGGTTCCAGAGTCACCATGCAGAAGAAAGCTTCTCTCGCCGTTGCTCTCGCCTTTGCCGGCGCTGGCCTGGCCCAGTAAGTGTATCACTCAGACGTGCCTTGTCCTGACCACTAGAGAGCTAATGGTGATCGTCTGCAGGCAAGGAGGAGACATTGAGCTGCCTCCCCCTTCTATCATCTCGCAGCTGACGGTGGTGCCATCCGAGATCCTTAGCGAGGCTCTCGCAACTCCCAGTGTCATTGGTTCCATCGTCAGCGACATTGAGGCTGGCACCACCCCGGCTTGGTATTCGAGCCTGCCGGAAGATGTGAGGTCCTATCTGTCCAGTGCCTATGCTACTCTTGGAGACACCAGCGCCACTGCAACCGACTCGGAGAGTGAAACCTCCACTACCTCGACTCCTAGCGAGACCTCTTCTTCTGCTGATGAGGAGACTACAACCACCGAGAGCGAGACTACAACCACAGAAAGCGAGACTTCGTCCACGACCGAGGCGGAGACCTCCAGCGCCTCCGATTCGGATGAGGATTCCGCTTCCACCACCGATTCCACCGATGCTGCACCTGCGCCCACTGGCAACGCCCTGGGCATGAGTGTGGCCGGTGCTGCTGGTATCGTGGGTCTTGCTCTTGCCCTGTGAGCACCAGTTAGTTTGAGCGACATGCAAGTATGCCTGTATGAAGTACCATGACGGACTATTGGAATGGCTGTACAAAGACATGTCGGATTTTGATGCCCCAATTGAACTATCGCAATGTTGATGTACCTAATGACGTTTCACATGAATTCGAGTTACAATTAGTTGTATGGCTATCCTAAGTCAGTTGGCCTGAAAGGTCGAAGCTCACTCGTGACACATTCTCGTTCAACGTCACATCCTAACTTTGTGTTGAAACCCAGCCGTAGTCCTGTCTTCCAAGGGACTACCTGATCCCGTTCCCAGTTTCATAATTGCTAAGGTTATTGTCCATTTTTTTTTAATCTCTTTCTCTGTCGTCATCAGTCTCTTCCGCGAAGTTTAGCTTTGGAAGCTAAGACGCTGCAACCTATCATAACCTTTCATCTGCTTTCCTAAAGCAGTTGAAAGCAGGACCAGTAAGTACACATCAGGGAAACTGGGATATGGACCTGAGCAAGAATAGTGCCCGAATGCAGTGCGAACACTCATTCGTCAATATCGAGGCCTTGAATGTACACATATTCCTAGCAGGAATTCTATTGATATTCCATTGATTGGCACCCCTTTCCACCGGTATTGTAGTTTGCTGGGAAGAGAAACCAATATATTCATACGATTTGCTGCAAATGATTATGTAGTCGTCATCACGTTCCAACGCCCGCAAATGCGAATCCACAAGTAGTCAATGGTGACAAACTGCTGTTCGAGATCATTGCCTAAGCCTTGCGCTTGATACCCAGAGATATTGGTGCGCCGTCTTTTTTCTTTTTCTTGGTCCGTTCGAACGATGGCACAGGGGGTGGTGTTGCATCATCAACTGCATTACTTTCTTCACTTTCCGGGATCCGGCGTATGCGCTCACCGGCAGCATTCTCGAATGCCCGCCTGGCAGCCTCTGCGATTTCCCGTTCTTGCGCTTCTTGCTCCTGGGCTTTCAAATCCGCAACGATGCTCTGTTCGTCCCTCGCCGCCGCCTGCTGTGCGCGGTCCAGCCGCGCATTTCGAACACGGATCTCGTCCAGTGCATCTGCGATGGCCATCTCCGTCTTTGCATCAAGCGCTTTGGCTTCCAGCTCTTTCATGACATCCTTTTCCGCCTCCTCTCTTTCCAGTCGGTCTAATCGCTCCTCTTCTGTTTCTTCTGCCAGTTTCGCCTCGCGCCAGGGCTCGAAGTTGCGCTTTGCTCCACTTTCGCAAACATAGTCCATGTGCTTTGGATCTGTCTTGAAGGAAATTTCTGCGGAACACCCGGTGCATCGAATGTAGAACCTATAAATGGGAATAGTTAAATATTTCTCGTCTGTCGTTTCTTTGCGAGCGTTGAATTTTCGGCCTTTGTAAATGTATTCTCCGCAACTGTATACCAAGACGCTGGTTAGCTGAGACCAGATAAGGACCGAATCGGGTGGCAAACTCAACGTACGTGTTACATCGCATTGAGAACGGCGCCATTAAGCGAACTGTCTGGAGTTTCGGCGCAACACCCTTGGGTCGCTTCTGCCGAATGATCTGACTCGGGTCGAAGTCTGTAACCAGTTAGAACTCGTCACATCACGGGAATATGGCAAAGGAATGCAAACCTGGAGGGTAGTATTTGGTGAGGACTTTTCGTTCCGACATGTTGACTCAGTAACCGCAACTTTTTGTACAGTGTCAGACAATCAGAAAGTAAAACTGTTGTTGACCGCGAAGCTACTACTGAGGCGAAGATGATGTCCCAATTTGGCTGGAAGGCGCATGTCACGTGCTGATAAGCTCGGATTATATAATCGACTGATCGGACCCTCGGGGATCCGCCGATCGGTCACAGTCTCCTCTGTGATTCTGCGGAACCCGTGGACTCCGCTGAGGCAAGCTTGGCTCAGCTCTTCAGCACACCTTTGTCAAACCAAGATCTCTCAGTCATACACTGAGTAAGAACATAAGAAAGACACGGCGTACGGAGTACTGTATGCAGTAGGTATCCCATGCAGGAAAACCGCGCAAATGCTCATTGAACTCCCGAGGATTATTGCAAATGGGAGGGAGGTACGAGTTAATTCCATCGAAACGAGAATGAGACTTGGTGGTTCATAGATGAGAAAACGTCAAGACGGCAATTGAATCTCGCACGGCTGGTCAAGTGCTTCCGAATGCTTGTAGATTTCCCTCTAATAGTGACTGGTATCATGATTCTGACAAACTGCTACTACACCGTATACACATGGATGTCCTGCGGACAGAGACAATTCATCGGATCACGACTCGGCACTGAGTGCCAAGCATGCATCAACTGCCAGTCCAACTCTGCATCATCGTTAGACATTGCGTTCGAGACAAGGGAGGTGTCGGTACTGACCTGCCCTCTTTCATTCGAACCACATCGTCGATGACTTCTTTGTCCAGATTCGGGAACATGCTGGAGAGGGTCCTATGACACCAAGTCAGCTTCCTTCCGGACTATGATGACGGAAAAACTTACTCGACAACGTCTTGATGTTCAGCTCGCTGGATTCTTCTGGCCTCTGCCGCTTCAGCACTCGCCTGTCGAGCCGCCGCCTCCTGGGCGTCGTAGACGGATTGAGGGACCGTCCGGTGTCTTCTGTCTGGAGACTCTCTAGAAGATTGCCGCCCGGCCGGGGACGGCTGACGATAAGAAACAGGTGGAGCAGTCGAGTCTGCCTGACGTCGAAACGCGGGAGATTCGGGTTCGTCAGTGAATATCCTGCCTATGGTCGAGAGCGGTTTCTGAATAGTCCGCAACAAGCCGGTCACAGGAGCATTGTCTCCTTCGGCCGAGCCCCTGTCCTCCCTTCGAGGGGCAGGTGATTGCCGATCGATATCAGAGGAGTGTCGAGGCGTCTGCTGGGACGATGACTCGGCTTCAGCCCTTTGATTCTCCTGCGCGATCGCAGATACAGCTGCCTCAACGTTCCTCTCAAATTCCTCGTCACTGACAGTCAAGCTCGTCCGATCGAGGTTCTCAATAAAATGAATAGCTCCGGACTATATCCTACAGTCAGGCAAGGCGAATCACGAACGCTTCACGGTTCACGTACTAGAGAGGACAAATAATACCCCGTTTCACCTCCGAGCTTTTCTTGATTGCGAAATCGCAGAATGTACTGGACATTCGAGACCAAGTTCTCCGGGTTTGCTTTCAGAACGACGTAAATAAGAAGGGGCATAAACGAGTCTGCCGAAGTATCGGGATTCTTAGAATGCTTCAACAAGCCTAGAAAGCACCAATTAGCTGATGCTGGTTCTGGAGGCTCGCGGTAGTACTCACCAATAATGACCTTGCAGCAGTTAAGAATACAAATGACTTTATCTCGCGGAGCTCTATATCCCTTGATCTTCAGAAGTTCTTGCGGACGGTGACCCAGCCGTTAGAATCATTGCGTGACCTGTCCAGAAAGGTAGACGCCATACCTTGTTGAGCGAGCTGTAAGAATCGCCGGCCCTGGTTGCCAAGCGGCGGGATGTCCAGGTGTTCCTCCCGCACCCAGCTGTAGATTCGAATCTTTTGCGCCAGGATCTCGTCACGTTCGACATCTTCTTGATGCTGGCCACGCCTACCGGAACCGTGCTGTCGCTCTATTTCTAGTCGCTTGCTTCTGCTAGCATTCCGTGGTATAGGCGGCGGCGGAGGTATGAGGGGAGAGAATGTCTGGTTGTATAATCGATTCATCACCAATTTTTCCATTCCCTCTTTCGCATTGTCGAACTCAGCATCCGAAACGTTGCGCCAGACCTCACACTGGGCCATTTTGTTCGTGATGAATGCGAGAAAATCGCTGATGATCTTCACCTGCTCATGCACCAGCCACTGTCGCTTGCCAAACTCATGCAAGAACGATCGGAGGAACTTTGCGACAGGATCAGCTGTACGATGACGAAGTTGCTCGAGAAATCTATGGAAATCGAATGGCTGTTCGGGCTCGGGGGGCGGCAACGCGGATGATGATGAGGCTGATGGAGCGCGAGCGTCCTGGTGTGTAGGTTGCTGTGATGATTGCGACAGGGATGCGCCAGGGTGATGCTTCTGCTTCCTTTCACTCTGGGCTGATACACTTTCTCCGTTCTCCCGGTATTCCAAACTTGATCGTCGATGGGCAAATTGCTTCGACGAACGTCGAAAATTCTCCGCCAGCTCCATCCGCGGCGACATGATGTCCGTCTCCTTAGGGCCCTTTGTCTCGTCGCTGAACTGTTCCATGATACTTTGAATCTCGGATTGGTCGTCATTGCTGCTGTCTGTTCTCCCTCCTGCGTCCGCGCGAGAATCCCCATCCCCCACTATGCTCGAGACCTCCTTTTCAGTCTCATCCGGTCCCGACGGAGCTGGGGGCTGTGACGGCTGAGGGGTCTTGGGTGTAGGATCGACGTATGAATTGGTAGATTGCATGGGCGGAGGCGACGCTCGTGGTTCACTTTGCGATCCCGATGTTTTCGACGTAGGAGAGTGCGATCTCTCGGTATCTAATCGCGGCATATCACCTGCATCTTGATCCGGCCGAGTATCGTGACCTGACTCATCGAGAGGGGATGGCTCCAGATATCGTAGCTCTTCCGGTGCTGACTCCATGGCTCCAGTTGTGCCGTCATGACTCGTCGTACTTGTAGGAGTGTCTCTCGATGTCGCGATGATTACAGTGTCCTTATCCCGACCTGCGGAATGCAGGGCACTTTCATCAGGTCTCCTCCCGTCCACAGTCGGAGAGTCTGAGGCTGACATATTAGAAGCCGACAACTCCGGAGCGACACTGCGCGATGATATATTACCAGCGGTGAGGTTCAGACGGGGTGAAGCAGCATGATCAAGGATCGAAACGCTAGATTCGCATCATGCACTGGTGAAAAACGTTCCACTTGGAAAAATGATTTTTGGTCGTCACACGGACGGTTCTGGAGAAAGTAAACCCACTCTTTATGTAGGCTACAAGACTGTTCAAGAATCTCAGCGAGTCGCTCTGTTCATGATCTAACATTACGAGAACAGTCCACACATCCCAGGGCGGAATCCTGGTTCTGCCAACATCCGCCGCCTCCCTTCGAAATTACTATGTAGTAGCCCGGCACAGTTGCAGTCGCCGACAGCTCCATTGGCGGGCCGGCTGCAGCTATCATGTGTGGCATATACTGCTCGTTGAGTATACAACAGCCGCTGCTGCCGGACGAGAAAACGCGTTCGTGGCTGCAGAGGAGGGGTCCGGATAGTCTGCAAACTCATCAGGTGCAGGTAACATGCGGTCGAGATCCGGACAAGAAGATCCCGGCGTATCTTACGTTTGTCTCAACAGTCCTCGCACTACGAGGCGATCACGTTCAAACGCAGCCGCTCGTCGACTCGAAGAGCCAGTCGGTCTTGTGCTGGAATGGCGAAGCATGGAAAATATCGGGTCGGCCTGTTGAGGGCAATGATACCGAGCAAATCTTCCGCGGATTGATTGCAGCTTCACGCAAGACTGATGCAGACGAAGCACTTCGAGTTCTCACCCACTTCATCAGTGCTATTTCGGGGCCCTTTTCATTCGTGTTTTATGATGGCCATCATTCCAGACTCTTTTTCAGCCGCGATTATATCGGACGAAGGTCACTTTTACATTGCCAGGATGAGTGTGGGAATCTCAAAATATGCAGTGTCTCGGACGGCGAGACCGACACCTTTGAAGAAGTCGAGACCACAGGTCTGCATATGATCGACCTTGTTTGCACTGCCGTTGAAGACACTCATCAGGGCAGACGTCTGGCTTCGAAAGTCACCGTCATACCTTGGTCAGAGAGCTTGTCAACTGAGGCAACTCACTTTCTTGTATGCAGCATGGGGTCATTCTGCCAGCTTTCTACTGACGTATTGCAAGATAAACCCGCTTCCCCCTATGAACCGATCCCTTCCCACAGCACGACCGCCCGCTCTAACTTCTGCATCCCCTTCAGTGGCTTCTCTAGAGCACAAACTACGGCGTTCGCTCGAGCAACGCGTTCAAAATATACCCGACTTTCAAAACGGGTCGTCCGCATCAGATGCAAAGATTGCGGTCCTGTTTTCTGGTGGTCTTGATTGTACAGTCCTAGCCAGGCTCGCACACGGTATCTTACCCACGAACGAGCCAATCGATCTATTGAACGTCGCTTTCGAAAATCCACGCGTCGCGGCCGCTCAGACCAAGAACAAGGGTATCCCGACAGAGAACTCTATATATGAAAGTTGTCCCGACCGAGTGACAGGACGAGCAGGCTATGCTGAGCTGCAGCGGGTATGCCCTGGCCGCTTCTGGCGATTCGTCGCGGTGGATGTACCGTACAGCGAGTTTTTGTCCCACCGTGATGAAGTTATCCAGCTGATGAAACCGCACAACACGGAGATGGATCTCTCCATTGCATGTGCGCTGTACTTTGCTGCCCGTGGCCAAGGCTACGTCGTTGAAGCTCGGGACGATCATCCCACAACAGTGGCGTACACCACACCAGCGCGAGTTTTGCTTTCCGGCCTAGGTGCAGACGAACTGTTTGCCGGTTACAGTCGGCATGGTGCATCGTTTTCACGAGGCGGCTTTCCAACACTGATCGACGAAGTTGAACTCGACGTTGGCCGCCTGGGGAAGCGGAATCTCGGTCGTGACGACCGCGTCATCTCCCACTGGGGCCGGGAAGCACGCTTCCCCTACCTGGATGAAGAACTGGTAGCCTGGGCAAACCAGACACCAATCTGGGAACGGTGTGGATTCGGAACAGCAACCACAAATGATCCAAATGACGCGACCCAGCATCTAGACTCGGAGAAAAAAGTCCTTCGCCTGTTAGCCCTCAAGCTGGGCCTGACACAGCGAGCGAAGGAGAAGAAACGAGCCATCCAATTCGGAGCTCGAACGGCCAAGATGGAAAGCGGACGTAGTCGAGGCACGCACCTTGTCAGCTAGCTCGTACTACCAATACCCATTGCCTCTGGCAAACCTCCTCGAAACATTGATGGTCATCCCCATTTGACCTGAAAGAATAAAGCCGCAATCCCATTCATTGCCAGCTGTGATGACAAAACACAGATACTTATGAGGACTCTCAACGCCATTGACAAAAAAAACAAAAGTCCCTTCACATCCATCCCACAAAACTCCGAATGGAACGCGAGATTCGCAACTCCAGTCCATCGCTTCTTTCCTTTGTTTCTCCCTCTGCAGCGCAAAAAGACAGCTAGCGAAGCGAGTGGAGATTCTTCTCAAAGAACATGGACCTGTGAGATGCGAATCCTTCCTTCCACTTCGGAGCTCTGTGGGACTTGGGATTGTGAAGTGCACTTTGCATTGGCGTACACGAGATCCGATGACGGACAAAAGGCAAGTCTGAGCTGGCCGATTTTAATCGACTCTCTTAATCGTCCCTCTATTACAGAGTAGTCCGCACGGAGGACAATGGTTCTTCCATGTAATGTAGCAAATGAATCTTATTGAAGTCAAGCGTAACGTAGCATATAGGCAATCAAGCACTTTTTGTTTTGAAAAGCACACAAGTTGTATTCAAACACGTCTGGCCACGAGTCAATCCTAACTGACACTCTCTACATGGAGTCAACAGCAGGAGACATCAGAACCGGCACAGACAAAATCAAACACAAAAACAAATGATCAGAACAACACATTTGACGCGAGCCTTCCCCGTAAAGGAGAGGACACTCGCGATGGGAAAACACCCGACATCAGCACAGTCAAGATCCTCCAAAGTATCCGAGAAACATCACAAACCGCACTGAAAAAAAAAGAACCTCGGCTCGATTGCCCTCGAGTGTGGGCTGACACGGTCTTAACAGCAAACATGATCAAAACATGACACAATCCAGCATCATCAAATCAGAACCAGGCAGAAAGGACAGGTCTACACCTGTTGCGCCCGGAGGGTAGCCTCCAAGGTCTCAACTTGTGACTTATACTGTTCCACTAGCATGTTAGACTGCTCCAGCTGCGCTTCCAGCTCCTCGATGCGACGCTGCATCGCCTCGAATCGTTCCTGCTTGGCAGCACGCGACCGCCGGGCGGCCATCGTGTTGTTGTACCTCTTCTTGTCAGCGGGGTCATCCATGTTGTATACAACCTCCTTGTGATGCCGCCGGGTCTTCTTCACCCCATTTGTCGTAGAGGGAAGAGTGGTGCGACGGCCGGGCTTCGCTCCTGGAGACAACTCAGGAGACGACGCTGACTTGACTACGGGGGCCTGCGGAACGGGCTTCGGAACAGGTTTCGGAGCGAAGTTGAACTGCGCATCGACGTCATCTAGCGGAACAGAGATCGCGTCAGGAGGGAAGAGCGATTCCCATGTCTCATGGTCCGGGGCAAGTTCGAAATCAGCCTGGAACATGGGCGACGTATTCTGGCTAAAGGTGCCCGGGGAGTTGCCAAAGGAAGGAGGGGTGCTGATGTCCGTGAAAGACGTGGATGGAGGCGCGGAGGCATCCACCAAGATGTCTTTCGGGGACACCGTCCCGGGCAGGTTATGGCCGGCGAACATGACTGGCGAGTCCATGTCGTCTGCAAAGTGGGTGGGAGGGAGACTGAATGTGTCCATGGCTGTGAGCGAGAAATCGTCAGCACAAGGTGCCACAAAATTGACTCAAGCGAGACCAGTGCGGGGCCACGGGTATATTCACCTTGCGGAAGATCAGACGACGATACCACTCGACGATGTTGAGACGATGGGACTGTGTTGGCGGTGGACGCGAGATAGGGACTCTGAGGCTGGGAAGCGAGATGCTGGTTTGGACGCTGCAAATTGGGATGCACAGACGCAGCGAATAGACGCTGGACTAGGTGGTTTCGAGTCGGCGAATTGAACCGTTGAGTCGTGAACGGAGAGGACCCTGCGTAGGACGGGAACGACCTCGACACTTGAGACACGCGTGTCCCAGAACCAGTAATGTGCGATTCACGATGCTGCAGGTCCCTCGGTGCACAATCAAGACGATGTCCGCTCACCAGATGCGGCAAATTTGGGAGTTGATTATGAGTCGTAGTCTGTCGAGCGGTGGCAGGCTCGTCCCGAAGCTTGACTTGCGGGCGAGAAGTCGGTGCAGGCGGGTATAGCACAAAGTCCTCGAGCTGATTGTGCTTGTCGCTGGCGATCGGGTTGGGAGGTTGAGCCAGTGGCTGCTGAGGGGAAAGTTGTGGAAGCCATGGTTGCTGAAGGGTATCCGTGGTGGACGACGTGGTGTCGAACAAGACGAGATTGGTGTTGGCTTTGTGGCCAAGTCTCAGAGAGACTCTGGACGGAGCGGATTGAGTCGTTTTTAAAAAAAATTCAACAGAAACCGTGGGAACTGAGGTTCGCAGGGGGTCTGTCTCTTGCGAGCAGACGGAGCGCGGGGTAAAAGACGAGATGCTTAGAAAGCCGCCATGATGACAAACAATCTCCAAATACACAGTAGGATCAATTGAGATGACGGTGATGGGGAGAAGAAAAAAAAAAAAGTGTGTGTGTGGAGGAAGAAAAGTGAGGAGGAAAAAGTCGAAGCGAGAAAGCCAGGCAGCGATGGGGCATCCATTCTTTTTAACCTCAGGCTCCCAAATCGAGCATGGGACGACGGTGGGTCGCATCGGCCTTCTGGTCTGCCGGTCAAGGGCCAGAGCGGCGGGCAATCATGGCAATACGGGCCACAGAGCCAATGGCGGCGCACGCCCTGGCAAAAAATTTTTTACTTCGCAGCGCCAGCCCCATTCATTCTCGGCCAGGTATGAGTCACAGTCACAGTGCACCAATTCCCAACAGCCAGCGGTCCCCGGGTGCCTTTTCGGAGGCTCTCTGCAGTCTCTTGCACAGGGCTGAGTCTGGTGCAGGAAACATTATCGGCTCCCAGTAGCAGCCACAATCAGTCTAGCGGCTCGTGTGCCTGAGCCGTCGCCCAATAGAGGGAGGCTATGGCCCTAGGGACTCTTTCTGCAGATAACAGTACGGTGTATGTATGTACATGTGTACAGTATGAGTCATCCCTCCGGCTGTGAGAAGCTGAACGGCTCTGTCGGCAGAAGAGACCTGGAACTCTGCAAGTGATGACATCCTCCCGCGATCAAGGTTACTTATGCTACGCTGGACCGCACCGCACTTGAGGCATTTATGTTGTCCCGGTACGAGTACGGAATAATTATACGTAGAAATAGATTCCACAATCCACAGACGCCTAATTACTTTCAAAATGCTCCGCACAGGCTTGAAGAGAACGAGAGTGAAGTAATTTGGATGGAGGTTTGGAACCAACACGACAAGGCCGGAGCTCCCGGCACAGTACAATATCATGGAGCCAAATCGCGAGTGCTTCTCATGGGATTTAATGGGCGAATGTGCTATCTACAGAGGACGGAGCAGGGAACTATTCGATCCAATCATCCAAATTCAAAAGTGATCAGGATTCAGGACCGATCGGTTAGCACTTCAGCTCGTTTCCGCTTGGGATCGCGGCTCGTGTTCTCCAAATCCCTGGACCGAAGGCCTCCCTCTCTGGACGGTTCGCTGCCCTCGGCTTGAAGACAATGGCTTTTTTCCTCAGGTATGGACGGAGTACTCCATGTCGTTCGTGCCTACATACGTACTTGATTATCTTCGGACCTCGGTTTGGGCACATGGGATTCTGGCAGTGTACTCAGTACTCGGTACTTGCTACCATGGTAATGATTTGAAGTTTGGCTAATTGATCTTACTGATGGACAATTGAGCACGACTTCCGACATAGCTTCGGATAAAGAAGCTGTCCGAAAGTCACTTCTATGCTCTTCTCGCCGATAATGTCAGGCTGAAGATCGCCTGCCTGAATGCTTCTTGAAGTCGTCATTATGGTCTTCAACAGCCAACCCAGAGAGAATTCTCTGGTCCATGAGTGTGCGATCTGCCAGTCCTTGGTCACCAAGTCGGCGGCCGTCGGAATGTCGCTGTCGAGGCATAATCCGGTTTAAGCCTGTCCTCTCGCCCCGGTGAAATCCCATATGCCTTCGAGTTTTTTTGCATTTGGTGACCATCTCTCTTCAACTGCAATTCAACTCATACTGTCCCTTTGGTGATGATCTGCACCGGTCGAGAGCCACAGAAGAGAGTACGAGTCCAGTCAGGTTTTGCATTCGAGCTGTGTGTCAAATCAATCCCGCCGTCTTAGGCAATTCTTTTGCGATAGCTCTCGATCTGGAAGTCATGACGACAGATTTTCGCGCCCTTAGGGGAAGTGCAATCACATCCGGGGTTCATTGCTTCACCATCAAATCTCTCACGGGTACTCCCCGAAATGGATCTTCGGCTGTTGGGTAAACACCGATCCGATGCCACAATTTCCAAACAGACCGCTCTTACTGGGAGACAATTGGAGGCTGACTTTCCTAGCTTTACATTTCTCATTTCGCAGGGAGACTCCGCACCCATTCTGACAATTCATGTGTCTTCGTACCCGGCGAGCTTTGGATTTGCCTCCACGAGTGTCGTCGGAACAACATGTGTCACTTCCTTGGCAATATCAATTGACGCCATGCAGTGAACCTCGAGTTTCTACCGTCGCGACACTGCTAGTCACCGCTCAAGCACTGGAAACAGCATCAGTACGAGAGGTGTCTTCACTTCACGGTTTCATGTGTTTCGCTAGGTGCGAAAGTTCAGCCATTTCCATATCATGATCCAGCAAAGAAAGCGGTTGTGCGAAAGGGCGGGTTCGATGACGTTTGGCGGGGGGGGGAGGGACTTGTGGGATGTGGAAGGAAAAGCGGGCCGCTGGCTTCTTAGGGGGACTATCGACTCAAGCCGATGGAAGTGCGCGGCAATAACAGGTCTGTGATGCCCTTAGATGTTCTGGGCCGCACGCGCGCTACACTGACAGGGCCAGCGAGTACATCACCTTGGCCGAGAGGTCTGGGTAATCTTGTTAAATAATCTTGTTAAACCCTGTTTCCAAGCACAACTTGCCGTCGTATATGCTGGAAGCAAAGGCGCTGAGTAAGTTCACGTACTCACTCTTTGAGATATGATTTGATTGGCAGCTAGGAAAAGGTCGCTTATACGGCTGCTCGAGGCTCATGTGTTGGACTTCTCTCGAGACATGAAACTGGATAAGGAGCGAAATAACACCCTTGCGCCGGCGTTAAGTCGGCTAGTTTGAGTATCAATTCTTCGCACTGCTTCTCATGATACAGGCGTCTTTGTCTCATGAGGTCACTTTCAGTTATGACGTCGATGCCCTTGTCTGCGTTGGCTATCCTTGCCCGCCTCCACTTCTTGCATGCTAACCGGATCCACGTTTGACGGACCGGACACTCTCCAACCGTTGTTATGATCGAGTCTCTGTCCATGTTGATCACTGGCACGAGTTTTGACCCGTCAGTTTGCTTTTGAAAGACACTGCCACCTGCAGCGTTATTCGGACCTCTTCGCTCTCTCAAACTCGGACTGTTCGAAGATATTCAGTGTCAATGTGGGCATTGTCATTGTCATCTGGGCTAACGAAGCATGCAAAACGCCATATCATCTTGACCAGAAGACAGCGACTATTCTCAATAATAAGGTTCGAATGTTCTGATGTTCGCAGGGCCGACATTGTCCCGGGAGATCAGGCCGGATGATGCTCTCTCCCATATTGTCGTAATTCAAGGATCTTTCTCCAGCTACTGATTATGGGGCAGAGCACTGTAGCCTGGCGAGTACAATGAACAGTGACGTGCTCTTGATATCTCTCGTCTGCTGGCCAACTCAGCACTCTGGCTTTTGTCGAGCCCCCACTCCCAGAGAACTGTGGACGGTCTTTGTGATGAGAGTACGGAGTAGACCTATGGCGATGGAAGACAAGTAGGAGAAGATGTCTTTGCTGATTTCTAAGAATCTTATCAACCTTCTGCTACGCGCGCACGGGCACAGCGTAGCAGTGCTCGAATTGCTGTCATCGGTTCACTTAACCTACCAAAACAAGGACATAACGTAGGGTTTAGGGCTCTCTGGTGCGTCCTTGGACGAGCAATCCGGATGGAGCACGGTACTCCGTAACTAGGTTATGCGTCTTCCGATGTCACACCGAACGGAGTACTCGTACTCGTACAAGCCCCTTGACGAGTGCTCGCTGAAATACGGGATAACTACGGAGTACAGAATACTCGGTACGTACGAGTAGTCATGCCCAAAAGACGTACCCCCTAGCACGGCGAATGATTGCATACAAGTACAAAGTGCAGTAGACACTGCTCGCAGCCAACTTGGCCCTGGTTGACAGCTTTGAATTCTTCCGTTGTTCCTCAATTTTCGTTGAGGGAAATTTACGGAGGACGGGACACACTCCGTCCAACTTACGAAGATCCGTCCGCCATCAGAACTAGGAGTCCAGACTAACCTAAACTTTGTCTGGCCCATACATATGTACATATTAGTCCTCTGTATGGATGATCATCGTCATAGTCCCACACCATGATAATCCACCCCTCCCTGGTCGCAAGTCGCAACCCAGGTCAGCGAGGACAATTTCCATGACCAAGCAGCTCTCAAAGGAAACTCGAGAGATTCGGTGACTCCGTCCTTGGAAGTTTGAATGCAACAATTCTCCAACTCCCTTCCGAGTAGGCTATGGAGTACGGAGGACTCGAGGAGACGAGGACAGTATGAGACAAACATGCCAAGATCACCATCAGTTCTTAGTCAGCTCTCAGACCAATGATCAGACTCAGCTCGAATCTCAAAGCCCCAATCACCAATCAATGACTGCCAAGACCCAGACGAAAAGAGATGGTGTGTCTTGGAAGGCCCCACTGCTCCGAATGGCCTTCCACAGGATTTTGCTTCCACACCGGGATGAAAATCACACTGCATAACTTACTATGGGATTCCCAGTTTCCCACCATAATTAGCGCTTTGAGTATGAGCTCCGTCTCGCCGTTACTAGGCTTGGTGCACAGACGAGGAGGTTCCTGATGCTCGAAATCCTGATCTGCTCTGGAAGTTGGGGGCTGGCCTCGAGGAGGTCGCAATCCCATTCTTATTTTAACTTGGTATCTCAAGAAAGGAAGGAGCGAGTGCTCGGACACATGACCTGGGTGTGCATTACGCCATCCCGGTCTTGGAGCACCTGACCAAGTGACGGAACCATGCCAGTTTCATCCATGGTCCTGACTCCTGACTTGGAAGACCACGTGCGTCGAGACCATCCGATCCTTCAGCTAGCAACTACGAATACATACAGTGCATTACCTCAGTAGGTTAACCTATGTAAATACTCCGTACCGAGGACTCGTAATCCTCCCTTTAGGCCTCAGGAGGCGTGCAAAGACAGGAAAGGAGACAGTGGAGAGCTTCTCCTGAGTCCTGACTGCAGGCCCATCCGACCAAGCGGCCAAGCGGCCGGTAAATGGACCAATGGGCAATCGCCCAGGGCCAGCCACCCTCTCACCGGACGATGAACCACAGGCGCTCAATGCTCATCAGGTCCCCGCTCCCTGAAGCTAAACTCGGCCAGTCTCCACCCTCGCGCTTGCCGTCTTTGCTCCTGCCTCCTGGTTGCTTTTTCTTTCGCTCCTCCCCGTCGTGCTTTTTCTTCCTCTTCTCTTCTCTTCTTTTCTTCTTTTTCTCTCTTCGCCGTCTTCCATCTTTCTCTCATCAACTTTTCTCGCTGCCCCGTCAGCTGTTATCCGATACCCCCTCCCTTTTTCCTTGTGATACCCCAACGAGTCACCGTTTGTGTCTCGTTAGCTTTTTGTTTTTTTTGTTTTTTGAGATACCCCCTCCGAGATACCCTCTTCTCTTTGTGATACCCCCCCTCTACGTGCTTGTCACGGACGACGTACTTTTAATTCTCTACTCGCTTCTAATCTATTGTTCTAATAATCAAAATGTCGGACACTCAGAAGCCCGTCGAGGAGACTGTTGCCGCTCCGGCTCCGGCCGAGACCACCACCGACGCGGCGCCTGCCGCCGAGCAGCCCGCTGCTGCCTCCACCGAGGCCGCTGCCGCTGAGGCCCCCAAGGAGGAGGCCAAGGAAGAGGCCAAGGAGGAAGTGCCCCCGGCGACGGATGCTACGCTTGGTTACAAGGGTCCTGGTCTTGTCAAGTAAGTGCTGATGCCGGCCGCTCAGGACGTCCAGAATGCTAACCCGAGGTATAGGAGCTTGCGCTTCTCCAAGCGCTACTTCTACTTCAGCGACGAGGCTGTCGAGGCCAAGAATCTCTCCAACTACATTCAGGGCGAAAAGAACGCCTCGGCCGCCCACAAGACTGCCGCCTGGGCCACCCAGACGGGCAAGGGTCTCCTCTTTTTCACCAAGCGTGCTGAGGACAAGGCTACTCCGGCCGGCATCTTCCTGCTGGTATGTTCTACCTCTCCAAAACCAGTTCTTGCTCGGATCACTAACATTGGCAGGCGGACGTGACCGACGTCACCAAGGAGAGCGGCAACGAGTTCTCCTTCAAGGTCGGTGGCCAGAAGCACACCTTCCAGGCCAGCTCGGCTTCGGAGCGTGATAGCTGGGTCGCCACCATCAAGGCGAAGAGCTCGGAGGCGGCCGCGGAGAAGGAGACCATCACCAACAGCGACGGCTACAAGGCCGAGCTGGAGAAGTTCAGCAAGCCGGCGTCGGACAAATCGTCGGACAAGGGCAAGGAGGCTGCCCCCAAGGAGGAGACTGCCGAGGATAAGGAGGACAAGAAGGAGGAGAAGAAGACCGAGGAGAAGAAGAGCCGCTCCCAGTCCCGCAAGCGCACCAGTCTGTTTGGCAACATCTTGAGCAAGAAGGAGCACGAGGAGAAGAAGGAAGAGAAGAAGGAGGAGGCCGAGGCCAAACCGGAAGAGGCCCCAGCTGCTGAGACTGCGGCTGCTGCTGAGACCAACGCCGAGGGTATGTGGACATTGACAGTTCATGGATTGCATCATTGCTAACCCTATCACAGCTGGCGCTGCTTCGGACTCTGCCGCCTCCAAGGGAGAGGACAAGAAGGAGACCAAGGAGGAGGCCAAGCCCAGCAAGTCCAAGCGCGGTTCGATCTTCGGCAATTTCTTCCACAAGGGTTCTGCCGCCGCCCCCGAGAAGACGGAGAAGGAGACCACTCCGGTCTCTAGCACCGCCCCGCAGCTGGAGAACCCCGTTGAGGAGTCCGGTTCCAAGCCCGCTGAGTCCGAGAACGCGGCTGCCGCCCCTGCCTCGGAGACCCCGGCTGCTGAGACCACGGAGGCGACTGAGGAAGCAAAGGACGCAAAGGACGCGGCGGCCCCGGCCTCCCCTGCCAAGAGCCCAACGGAAAAGGAGAAGCGGAAGTCTTTCTTCGGCAGCCTGGGCAAGAAGGACAAGCCCGAGGAAACCTCCGATGCCGAGGGCAAGCCGAAGAACAAGTTGGGCAGCCTGTTCCGCCGCAACAGCAAGGCCGTCAAGTCTGAGGAGCCCAAGGACAAGGACAAGGATGCTGTGACGACGGAGCCCATCCCAGAGGGTGACAAGCCGGAGCCGATCAGCAAGGATGCTCCTGCTGAGGAGAAGGCTGGCGAGGCTGCCGCCCCTGCTGAGGAGAAGAAGACCGAGGCCGACGGCGCGGCCAACCAGGTGAACGTCGCCTCGACTGCTACTCCTGTCCAGGCTGCGGCTTGAATTCCTCGCGTCAGAACGAGTGTGGAGTATGAAAAGTGGTGGGCGCTGTAGGTACAATCCTTGGTGTATGCAACGGAGGAGGTGAGGATGAGCTGATGCGCTGCTGTGCGCTCGTTCTGTCTACTGTTTGAGAGCTGTTGACACTCGTTTACTTGACGCAACGATACCCGGGCTTTGCTGTACCGAGATCATGTGTTGTGTACGTGATTTAGATTGATACCATTGTAGTGGTTCTTAATTGTAATGCGTTCATTGCAATGCATACTCGGTAGTCTTTGTAGTCTTTTGGCGGTTCCAGGTCGTAGAACTGCAATGAGTCGGCCAAATGGACGGCCGCAGGCAAGAAGCCCAGTTGCCATCAAGTTCATCAATACTTTTATGACTTTGCCTGAGTTGTCCCTACAGAAGTGCAAAGGATGACTATAAACAGATAAGACTGATGAATCCTTCAAGCCTCGACTCCGTAGTCTAGTGGTTATGACACTGGATTTTGATTCCAGTAACCCCGGTTCGAATCCGGGCGGGGTCTAGCTTTTTTGCCTTCTTTTTTTTCCCTCTCTGCCCACGGACAAGTCTTGAACTCGTCACTCGTTTAATTAAGTAATAGTCACGATAACTATTATTGCACATAGTTTCAGTCTGTCATCTCATGTACATTCACTGTCCAGACTACTCTTTCATATTGAAGACATGTACAATCATGGCGGAGTTCGACCAATGTTTGGCGCTAGCTAAGCAGCCATTGTCAAAACATATCTAACAAGTCATCGTTAGTCCAGTCCAGCCAGCCAGCAGTCTATTAATAAGTACTACTAAATCATCACGGGTACTCACGATGTAATACTATCCATTCTCTCCGCCGTCAACTTCAAACTGACACTGAGCAACTCCCGCGCCAACTCCGGCTCCCGATCCTTCAGTTCACTCCACTTAGTCGAGGTCAGACACCACGCGACGGAGTCCTGCTCGACCTTGACCGTTGCGGTGCGGGGAGTACCGCCAAAGAAGGGCAGCTCGCCGCATGGGCGGCCGGCGACGATGAGTTCCGAGTATCGACCCTGGGGCAGCTCGTAGATGGCGCGCAGCATGCCCGATTCGAGCAGGTAAAACGCCTCGGGTGGGTCGCCTTCGCGGTAGAGGATGGTTCCCCTGGGGTAGGTCTCGCGGATAAAGTATGCGCAGGCGGGGAACCAGAAGCTCTCGGAGCGCGTGGAGGAGGAGGAGGAGAGGTCCTGGAAGGTCTGGAGGAGGAGCGGCAAGGGTTGTCGGTACGAGGACCATTTCGCGGCTAGCTGCGAGGCGGTTTTGTCCTCGTGGAGGAGGGTGGTGACTGCTGCGTGCTGGAGATACTCGCGCCGCGGGGAATGGCTGAGTGTGATCAGATCGCCCAGGGCGGATGATGATGCGGGATGTGCGGGTTGATCCCTGGGAACATCGAGCGAAGAAGAAGAAGACGACTGGGCCGCCGCTCCGGGGTCATTGGTACTGCTCCGTCGCTGCTGCTGGGACAGCAGGGCTTCCTTGCGGCTGTAAAAGACCTTGAGGTACTCGTTCTCGCAGTATTCCAGCGTGGAGTTCAAGGTCTCGAAGATCTGCACGTTGCTGCTCTCGGCGGCAAACAGCCCGACGTTCTGGAGACTTTTGGCCACCTCGCCCTGCACGTCCAGCCCGGAGATGATGGTGAGCACGCCTCGTTTGTTGGCGATGCGGTTGATCCGCGTCAGCGCTTCTGCGGCAGAGAAGTCCAGACCACTGACTCTGGTAAAGTCAAGGACCAGAAAGCGGATAATGGGACGACGTGAGAAGGCTTCCTCGTCGATCAGACCGCGCACGGTCGTCTCGACGTTGACGATTGTGCCGAAGAACAGGAAGCCGGCAAGCTTGATGATCTGCGTCTGTCGTCCCGCGTCTTTCAGGTAGCGCTGTTGGACCGGCGGACGGCGCACGGTCGATCTCACAAACTCGCCCGAGTATATCGCTCGGATGGCGGACGTGCGCGACGTCTGCACCACGAAGCTGACGCAGGCCAGGATGATTCCTATAAAGATCCCAATCACAAAGTCCCAAGCGCCCATTGTGACGACGATGATTACAACCTACACGTGTCAGTAGATAGAAAAAAAACGGATCGCAATGGATATAACATGTACCGTCAAGTACTCCAGTTTATGGAGCTTTCCCCAAGTATCCACCAGGGCCTCCTCCATCAACTCGATGCCCAGCATAAAAATCAGCGCTCCAACCACCATGATCGGGATGTACCCGATTATCGCAGGCCCAACGACCATGATGCCGGCGGTGGCTATCGCTAGCAGGATCCCTGCGAGCCGTGAGTTGCCACCGCTGGCGATGAACAGCAGGCTATTGGTGTACACGAGATAGTTCTGAAGCGGTCAGTCCACTTGGAAGATTAGTCAAGGGCGAATCACTCACCTGGATGCTCCCGGCTGCTCCTGATAGCGCATTTGTAATGCCGTGTGCAATCAGCTCCCGGTCAATGTCGAGATTGTCCTCGCCCGTGGAGATGCCCAGTGCTGGAACGTTGATGGGCACGTGCAAAACGCCGAAAAAGGTGAGCGCAAACATGGCCGGAACGGTATCCAACAGGGCAACCCAATTGACGGCCGAGAAATCTGCTTTGTGTCAGAAGGCTGGGGATGTCCCGAGTTGGAGGGCCAAGCATACCATAGAGGGTATAAAAGTGCCACCATGGATACGTCGCCGACGGGGCCTGAAACACCCATCCAGCGTCACGTAGGGTCGACATTGGAATTCCGGCGATGAGTTTGACCAGGTAGAAAATGGCAGCAACAAGGATGAAGTATCCACCGACCAAGAAGTTGGATTTGATGAATCGCTTCAGCGTCAACAGGGTGATCGCCAGCACCAACGGAACCGTCCACAGGAAAACAGTGTCGAACCGGAAGAGCCGACGCAGCATGGGTAGGTTATACTCCAATGTCCCGGGCAGTCGGCCCGAAACCTCGAAGCCCGTGGCAACGAGAAACCACCCAACGCCTCCGATGCACCCAATCAGGATATGTCGAGGGAAGAACCCAATCAGCGCGCCCAGGCGGCAGGCGCCCATGAGAAAGAATACCATGCCCGTGATGACGGAGCTGATCGAGAATGAAAGGATGGTGGTCGCCCGAACCGATGTGGGATTGTTCTCGCCAACGCGTGCTAATATGCTAAAGGCCATCTTGTGGAAGAACGGAACTACTTCGATCATTTCGCTGCCAATGCCACCGCGGAAAATGGATGCGCCGCAGGAGAAGACGAGCTGCGAGATGATCGTGCTAACATAGAACATGGAGATTCCATCGGAGCCCAAATCGGCAAACATCGCCTCCCCCAGAGGAAACAAGATCATGCCATAGGACAGTGCGTCGAGGATATTGAGGAGCAGGCCCAGGAACACCGCTGGCAGCAGACTAGCCGGATACACGACTCCTTGCCGCCATACAGTGCGCCGATCCCAAGATTTTGGATGGGAAACAAGTCGCCAAACATGGCGGATCCGGGAACGAGGTCTTGCAAAGGACGTGTAAGACTTGGAACGAACAACCTGGCGCTCAACGCTTGGCGCAGTGAGGTAGGGAAGATGTTTGGATCGATGCCTACTGGGTATCAATGGAGTGTGCTCATCGTGAACGGGCGCTTCTGATGCATCGTCAGACGCAGTAGCATCGGCAGATTCCGTATCATTCTCAGCAATGGCCGAATTTCGGATCATCGCCGTCAATGCGGAACTCGAGAGACCATCCAAATCTCTACGCGCCTCCGCGGTCTCCACTCCGCCTTCTTGCTGAGACGTCACCGCAGGAGGTGAAGTCTGGAAACGCGGGAATCCCGGCCGAGAGCGGTCCGAACCTGACGGCAGCGCATCCGTTCTTGCGGGAACGGATGATCCGGTCAGCGCCCCTGGAACATCAGACACGGCCAGTGATGCCAGTTCGGCGGATTTCTCCCGCACGCCATGCGAGGAATACTGCGCAGGATCTGCAACGAAGCTCAGCGACAGAGTTCTGTTATTGGGGGTAAGTGTAAGAGACGCAGCATACCAAACGAGTTGTGAAAGGCACGGTGATAGAATGATCGAGACGGGGTTCTGACATTGCCGACACTGCCGGGTAATGTCGAGGCTGTTCTGGTCCAGCTGGAAAGCCACGGCTGGTTATGATTGTCAATGCTCGCCGGAAGTAGCAGAGAGCCATCGTCATTTCGATGGAGGATGTCGTCAGTGGAATGGTCAGAGTTGCTACGATCACGGTCTGCAGCATTCGCCATGGCTCACACCGCTACATATTATTTGGAGTTTGGCCGGTTATTGACAATTGCATGGAATTGAAGACAATTATGATTCATAGACTGGACAGATGCTGTGAGGGCCAGGTAGAGTTTCGCCCCACCGATACGACTCTGCTTTTATCAATTATCTATCGGTGCAGTGGATAAGATTGATAGGAACGATAAGATAGAAGATAGGAATGTACTATCAATTCAATATTGGATGCGATCAAGTTTGGTCTTTGTGGTGGTTGGAAGAACCGGTTTCTCTTCAATGACGTAGGGTGCAAATGGACCTGCATGTCTCCCTTCTTGGCTGCAGCTTTAGAATCCGTCAGAAATATCCCATGAAAAGTGTCCCATCTAAGAGTTCTCCATGAAAGGTATCACAGGCGGTCATAGTTGGGCCAGTTCTCAATAGTTCCTTGATCGAGAATAGTTACTTTGGTATTCAGAGCTTTAATAACATGGGCAAATCTACAGAAAGCATCTTGCTTCCCCAATCGAATGATGCGAAGCTAACTTAGTCGCTGGAGAAAGCCCTGCGCTATCAGGCGCTCGACATCGCCCTGCCGGACATAGAACTGGCTGTTCTTCGTCAAGTTGATGGCTCTACACAGACGGTCAGAAACCCACGACTCGTCCTGAGCTTCCACAAGAGACAATAAACATACCCATACTCCGTTTGGATCTCGCCCGCATCTTTGAGCACCCGCACATCGATAAACAAATCCTTGGGCGGCTCTAGGCTGCCCGTCAAATCAATATCGGTCCAGGGGCCTTTATACGCAGCAAGCAGGTCGCTGTACCGCCGAAAGTACTCCTCCTCCTCGGGACTCAGCGAGCTCTGGCCGCCTCCGCTGCTGCCGCCAGCAGCAGCAGCGGAGGATTGCAGACCAGCCGCGCCGCCGCTCTCGTCGTTCTCCGTGGAAGGCGCCTGCTGCTCCAGAACATCCACGCCCTTCCAGCACATCTCCTCCAACTTCTCGGTCCGAACGCGGTGGTAGGCCAACAGGCAGCGCTTATTGCGCCGCATGGCGAGATGATCGACTAGCAACGCGCATGCGACGGCCGGATCCGCCGAAGGAGTGAAATTGCCCTCGAAGGGCGCAAGCAGACGCGCAACATCGCGGTCCAGATCGCGAACTTCGCGCGCGACGGACCGCACCAGTTCGGTCTGATAAGGGGGGAGATTGGCTAGCGACTGGGTGCGTTTCGCGTGTTGGACCTGAATCCAAGCAAGTTAGTCGGTGATTTCAGTTTATTTCCCCAGGAAGTTTCTATCAACAGGGACGAGGATTGGGCTTCAGACCAGTTTATTACCCAGGTCGCCGTACATGATTCTGCTGCTGAATTGCTCATGCAAGATCAGAGAAGGGAAGTGATCATGACTAGTCCTAATGCGGCAAGTGTCAGGGCAGGCTATCTGAATCAGGTTTAGGCTGATTCTGCGAGACCGTTGACTCGGTGAGATATATATCAGACGAACAAATCTCACGCCACTCTGAGATTGAAGTCAGCATTGAGCAAAAAATAGTGGAACTTTAGCTTCACAGAGTCGCCGAACAGTTTACGTTTGATCTGTTATCCTGCAGTGATTTCATCTTCGTCCGCGTGCATTGTGTAGAGCTGCACTCAGTGCTACACTTTGCCAAGGCTGTCCCCTTGCTGTAGAACTGGATGTAGAACTACAATCCTTACCAGAACCCCCCCGGGGGAGATTCTATCATACATACCGATCGATCCTCTTGAAACCAAATCGTGCGGATGAAGCGACTAAATATTGTCAATCTAAAAACAAAATACTATTCTTTAAGCTCAACGAAAGACAAACACCATTGCCCACCAATCTCGGGGTATCTCCACATGAAAACCCAGCCGGGATCAACACGGGACGCCGTGCACGGAAACGGAAAGGAAAAACACAACCACCCAATCCCAGATAGAGTACATGAGTCGTCAGTCTTTCTTGGTCTCTCTCTGAAACTCGTTAGAAGGCCGCCGCCTGAGAGTTGAGCCATTGGTCGAATTCCTTGCCAGCTTCCCCAACGCCCTGGTCGACGGGCACATTCCACGTCGTCGTACCATCGTCCGCCGCGACCGAGGTATAGCTGGGCATGGGGTCGAAGACGGAGCCGGTTGCGAGCTGGTTCGGGACTGGCGCGAAGCCGCCGAGCTCGTTGTCCGCCTGCCAGAGCCCATAGTTGTTGTTCCCATTGTGGTCGACAGGGAGAAGCTGGGGATCCATGTGACCGGCGGGCTGGCTTGTGGCTGCGGCGGTGCCCGAGTAGGAGCGCAGAAGATCCTGGTGAGTGCCACCGGGGACGCCGACCAAGGTCGTGCCGGAGGAATCGAAAGTGCCGTCATTGGCAATGGACGAGTCATCGGGGTGCGAGCGCACCGTGGCGCTGGACGGGCGTCCATGCTGCGGGTAGTAGAAGGATGGCGCCTCCATCGGCGACATCAACCCCGGTAAGGACTGATTGCTGACGTGCTGCGGGGGGTGGCTCATGGGCCAGTCCGACTGCCCGAAATTCTCGGACAGGATGGATCCCTGGCTATCCAGCGGAGTGGATTCGCGGCTCTCGTAGCAGCTGTCCACTTCCGAGCTCCTTGCCCGTTTTGACAAGGGATGAGATGTCTCGGGGATGTCAAACTCTGCCTCGTCGACGTTGCTCGCGTAGTCGTTGTTACGCTTCTTTCGCGGCGGCGTCTGCGACTTGTTGGGCGCGAATTTGTACTCCGGATGAGCCTTTTGATGATTGTCTCTCTCAATCAGAGCGAGGTATTCAAATTTCTCGCGGATTTCCTTGGGCTCAAGCGGCCAGCTCTGACCTGATGCGCGGGAGACAACCTGGTGATTGTTCTGGGCACACCACTCCTTGGTTCGCTCGGCATATGCTGAACGGTAGAGCATGAAGGAGTTCATCGGCCGGGCGATTTTGCCGTTCTTCTGCTGCACCTCTCGACGGCGCTGTTCGATGGGGCGATTGACCCAGGCCTCCATGTCTCGGATGGGGATGTGCACCATATTCTTGGTGAGCTCGCTGAGCGGGGCCGTGATGGTAGGGCTGGCATTTTTTTCTGTTTTGGCCTGCTTTGCCCGCCGCCGAGTTCGTGGCTCCTTGATCACACGGACCTTGTTGGTAGACACCGCATTGCGGCTGGCACCCAGAGGGGAGTTTGGTGACACGATGGATCGTCCACTGCGGGTCATCATGCCACGGTCCAGATGGACGTTTTGTGAACCTGCGTCAGAGTACATGTTCTGTGATGTTGTCAGCCGTGTTCTTCAGACTTTTTGACGTTCAATCTTGATATCTCCTTCTGTTGGCGTACACACTTACCGAAGGGTCAGGTAGGAGAGCCGGGAGATAGCCGTTGTTGGGGACCGGGTATCCATTAGACACCCCCAGAGGTGCCTAACCCAGTGTCAGTGATCAGTGATCACCTTCACACACAAGAGCGGAATGACTCACATATTGCTCTCCTGTGGTGGTGGTCTGGGCCTCCATGATGGTTGGCTCAGATTAGGGGGTTTCCGAGATCCAGACGAAAAAAAAGAAAAGCAACCGAGCGATGCCCCAGTGTGGGAGAAATTTGAAGAACTCCGTCTCTGCGAGAAAGATGACGTGGGCAGTGACAGCTGAGCGTGACCAGGATCCTGTGATTTTCCTGGTTTGGCAAACTGACTTGGAGAGAACAGGGCAGTGAATGACAGGTACCAGGGGTTGGGCCTGACGAATGATGGGAGCCCCAGCAGAGATGAGACGAAAGTTTGAGCAGGACACAACCCCGGAAGAGATGGTGGAGGGAAGCGCGCGGAGTCTGTTATTTGTAAACCAAATCAGTCGGCTAAACGGCCTGAGGGATATTCGCGCAGAACGGAACGAGCAGGAGAGAGTGTGTGAGAGAGGAGATATCTGTGTGCGAGCCAGAACGGCCGACACAGACAGAAACGAGCCACAGACATGCAATGACGGAGAGGCCAGCGGAATACAACCGTTTCTGGACTAACTTGGTAACAGAGGAAAAAATGCAACAAACCTTGGCGTGTCTCTACCCAATTGAGGGAAAACAGGAGCACAGAATAACCGTCTGGGGGCAGGTGGGAAGACGTTGCAGAACCACTGTTGCTGGTGGATGCTGGGCGTGTTTCAAGCCGTCTTGTCTTTGTTGACCGGCTGCTGGGAAGAGCAAAACCACGACGATACACAGCCTGGCTTTGTTTGGTGTTGCTAAACTTGGGATGAAGAAGGAGAAGTGGACAATCTGCGCAACGGTTTTTGTCTTTTTTCGTCTTCTGTCCCTTATCTGAGACGCCTTTTTTTTTTTTATTTTTTATTTTTTTTTATTTTTTTTCTTTTCTCGATCTGGTCTCACGCTGAGACGCGACGCATAGCGTTCTAGATATAAGCCCACATACTTTGAGGGAAACGGGTCGGAGAGGAACGGCGTCCCAATGGAGCGAGGGTACGGACGAGCAGACCGGATTAGGTAGTCTTGGACATGCTCATCGGAGAACGTTGTGGTACACTGTGACTGGAGGAGGCTGCCCGATGGAAGGATTCTGGAACGCTTGAGTTTGGGGATCGACGACGAACCACGGTTCGATTCAAGGGCCCTTTCTTCTCGCGAACTGATGAGGGCGAGCCGCACGAGGCTGGATGACACCGTGGGACCTGGCGAAGAGTTCCTGACGAGCCCGGTGCGATGATAGGCTGAAGGAATACAGCCAAAACCCGGGGCAAGAGGTCGGCCAGAGAGGGAAGAAGAGAGAGAGAGAGAAAGAGAGAGAGAGAGAAGAGAGAGAGAGAGAGAGAGAGAGAGAGAGAGAGAGAGAGAGAGGCGGTCGGCCCGGGGTCGGTGAACTGAACCTTACCTTAGTCTGGCTTATCAAAGCGGTTACTTATCAGTGAACTGGCTATTCCATAACAGGCTTAGTCTCTTCTCCGCACCTCTTAGTCAGACAGATCAGCCTTGTCAGTCACCCCATGCTTCCTCTTTGGTGGGATCGACGCTTGATACGGTGCCTCGGAGCCGGATCTGGATCTGCTTTCCCGTTCGGAGTCTCGTGATGTGGGGTTTCCTTTTCGGTTCCAGAGCTCTCCTGAGACCTGAGGATGACTAAGCAAGCAACTCTGCACGAGCAGTTTCTCAATTTGGGGCATTACTGTGATGGTATCCAAGTAATGTACTCCGTATGAGTCAATCGATTTACGAGTGCAAACGATGTAAAGAAAACCGAGTGAACGGGCCTCGAAATAAAAAAAAAAAAAAAAAAAAAATCATCGACATTGAAAAGCACTAGATCTCATTCCTCAACATGGCACCCATAAAGCTTCGTGGAAGATTCCCCCAGTCCACACAGCATACGCATAGAAGAAAAGACAATTTCCCTTCGTTATCCCCATCCACTCAACGCCACAAACACATGAAACCACGCGCATCAACTCGTGTAGGCTTCAATATTATGCCGAAAAAAAAAATAAAAAAGTCCACAAAAATCAACAAACATATCGCTCAACATAAACCCTACCACAGCATTCCTTGGGTATCCGTAATGTACAACCCGCCATCAAAGCAGAACAACAAAACATGTTAACTTTGAGAAAAACGCAGTAGATATATTAAAAAAATCGTCACAAATTCATGGGATCAAATGGAAAAGACCGTCTGTGAAAGATCATTCTTGGCTAAAAAGGGACCAAGCTCATTATTAAAAAATAATGAATTATAAATAGCCTATATCAGACTTTATCTGTCGATACGCGCCCAATAAAAGGACCTGACTTTGCACTTCTTCGAAACAAAACGGGTTCACCAACCTACTTCCTCTTTCAATCGCAGACACGATCAATTGAATTCAGGCCTGAATTTGTCAGCTTCTGAATTCTGTCCTGCTCGGTGTGAGAGCAGAGATTCGGAGACCAGGCCTGAATTCCTCGATTCCTTTTGAATTCTGCCCTGCTCAGTGTGTCCGACATCAGAGAACCCGGAGCGAGGAATCAATTCCTCGTTGTTCGACAAACACCAGCCATCTAGTTTTGAAATGGCGACAACGTCTATCTCAACGGACACCAAGGGGTCTCTCGGAAGGCTGGGACTGGCAAATCGCATGTGATCATGCAGCAGTAGAATACAGACAGAAGGCATGAGAATAAACCCTTAAATGGCGACGTAGAAAAAATCGCAGGACCACCAGCCAACGTTATCCGATAGGACATGTATCCATACCTTGACCAGGAGCATTAATGCTCTCAAGATTGTCATTTTGCACAAAGACATTGCCCGACACATGATTCCCCAGACAAGAACACAAACCAAACTCCCCCCTATCAACCCCCAAATGGAACACGTGGAAAGGACACGTGGAAATGACAAAGCCTGGAACGGGACCGAAAGAAAAGCACGCCGATACCGGCTTTGGGGCAAGAGAAGAAGAAACACATCTTTCTTTTGCGCCTAAAAGAAAAACTCCGTTTCGCCGTAAATCCGTTTCATGCAGATCATCAAAGAACATGTATCGTTGCGATTCTTTACATCGTACCAGCGGCCGCAACAGCGTTGTTGGCATCGTTGGCATTATCCGAGAGATTGATGAGCAACTGCGCGAGGCAACGCTTAGTGGCTGCGTCGTCCCGCAGGACCGAAGAGAAGGTTGCATCGCGCAGCGGCTCGGGAAGGCACTGCCGAAGGGCTTCACGAGCACGGTTGTTATCACTCAGTCTGGTGGCCGTTAGTCGATATCAATGCCAATGGTTGGGCCGGAAAGGAATGATTTCCTACCTTAGAAAACAACGGACAACGTGCTTGAGCAGCCGCACCGTTTGTTGCTCGACGAGCTGTGTGACCATGTTGCTCAGGACGGTGCCGACCGCGTAGAATCGCTCGTAGGTGGCGCAGATATATGCCAGGCCGACATCATCCAACAGGATCTTTTGGACGATAAAGATGGCCACCGTCTTGCTCAACTCCGAGCCCGTCTCCATGATACGCAGGCAGAGGGGGATGATCTCGGTGGTGAGCAGGAAGTTGATGACGTCCGACGAGTCGTTCTTGACTAGGGCGCCGATCACGCCTAGCGACGTGAGACGGAGGTATTCGAACGGACGGGATTTTGAGGTGGTGTTAAGAAAAGGGTAGAGAAAGAGCGGAATATGCGCTGTCCGCGGTCAGATTGCGAACGAACAAGGCCATCCGACGGACACATACCGTTCAAGAACAGTGTACGGGTATCATTATGAGAGGCAACGCCCTGCAGCAAAGCCAGCGCATTGCACACCCGATTCGAAGCAGCCGCCGTCAGCTGGGAAGGATTGAGCAGCGGGTAGACAGAAATTATCTCCTGCAGCAGAGCCGTCATGACCCCTAACACTCACGTCAGTTAAGATTCCTTTCCACCCATCATCATGACAAGGGAACCCAATCCATACCAAATGAATGCCAAATCACCAAAGCCAGCTCGGGCACCTGCTCACGCTTCTTGCTGAGTTCCATCAAGGCCGTTTCACGGCGGTTCGGATCGAGCAGCTCTGCCACCCACATAAACACCTTTCGGTTTTCGTCGCTGACGGCTCCCTCTAACCCGACACCGGCAGACCCGGCGCCAGCCATGGCAATGCGATTATAGTGCTGCTGCTGAGCCGCAGCGGCGGCGGCCGCTGCAGCCTGGGCCTGGGCATGTTGCTGCGCAGCTAGCGACGAGTGCTGCTGCTGATGGTGCGCCTGCTGGGCATGCTGGGCCTGGTGGTGATGTTGCTGCTGCAGCCAAGACGGGTCAGCCTGCGGATATTGATGCGAAAAGTACTGCTGCGACTGAGTCTGCAGCATTTCGCCTGGGAAGAAAAAAAAAAAAACAAAAAATAGACTAGTCTACAGGTACAGAATACAGACACACCCAACACTCCCGATGCACTGGCTGCAGATAACTGCTCCCTGAGTTACAATACAAACCGTTTTGTGTTGTTTCTCCCTTCCCCAAGCCCCCTAATTAAAAGTCATGAACGGACACCGCTGCCTTGTTCGTGCTGTGGTGGTGGTGGTGGTCCTTGCGATCTGGTTCCTTCCCGCCCACTCGGTGATGTGTCCCATCCCTTGGGTGGTGGAGGAGGCGGTGCCTGATTCGTCGGCATGGTCTTCACAGGTGGTGGGAGGGGCGCATCCGGTGAGCCTTGTCCCATCACCAGTTTTGGACTGGGCTCTAGTCGCTGGACTGGCGGCACAACAGGCGCTCCGCTCGGCGTGCTCCCTCCCGTCACCGGACGAGGCGGACTGTTTTTCGTGGGACTGAGTCCGGAGAACGGCATGCCCGGTTGCGGCGGTGCCGGAGGCGGTGTGTGCGAGAACGATGAGCCTTGCATGCTGGACAGCGATGACCGCCGTTCCAAGCCGGGCTGGAATGGCGGTAAGCCGGGCTGCTGTGGCTGCACCATTTGATTGTAGTGATGGCCGTGCCGCGTGGTCGGCACTGAACCGCTGGGCGTGGGCATTGGAAACCCAGCGAGCGGCCCAACGTCTCGATTCCCTTGAGTGGGAGACATGGACGGTGGGTTCTGCATCGGCGACGCCGCCGCTGGGCCGTACGCCGAGTGGGAGGACGAAGGACGGGATACATGGCCGGGGTGCGCCATGGCGTTTTGTAGTGCCGCTGAATTTTGTAGTGCAGTTGCAGTAACTCTCGTTCCCTCTGGGGGTGGTTGAAAGTGCGTAGCGGGCTGCGACGGGAAAGATGGTGTGGACGATACCGGAGCAGCGGGCGGCGCGGGCGGCTTGGACGGGGATGCTGGTGGAAGAAATGACCCATTCGTGGGAGGATGATGGCCGGCTGGTAATAATGGAGGTTTGGCTGGCGCAAGACCATTCGAAACGGGAGGAGCGCCATCCTGGGGACGCGTAGACGGACTCTGCTGAGCCTGAGAAGGCTCGCCCTGCTTGGACTCGACCTGCTGCTTGTTCGAAGGCGACGCCGGCGGGCCAATGCGGAGCTTCAACGGCGGAATCTTGGGCTTCTTTGCGTCTTCCTCGCGTTGCTTGCAGTCCTTGCACACAAAGTGGAAGTCCTCCTTTTCCGCCTCCTCCTTCTCGATGCCCAGGCATTTGCTGTGCTGCCACACATTGCATCGCTCACACGCAACACTATGCGTTCCGTCATCGAGGTTCTCGCCGTGAACACCGCATCCCGAGCAGTCAAAAATCCACGTCTCCTCCGCCAGACTCTCCATCTCCTTCTTCCGCCGTGCCATCTCCGCCTTGAGATGTCGCTCCGATGCGCGCGACTCACCGGCTTCGAGCTTCCGCTGCTCTTCCTGCAATCGCGCCATCTCCGCTTCCTGGAGGATCCGCCTGTGCTCACGCTCTCGAATGCGCTGTTCGCGCGTCATGATCCGATGCCGCCGTTCCGCTTCCAGCTTCTTCTGCCGCTCTTGCTCGCGTAGCGCAGCGGCAAGTTCCTCCTCGCGCTTGAGGGCCGCTTCCCTCTCTTCTCTCTCCCTTCGCTCTCGCTCCATCCTGTCCGCGATCCGACTGGACCGCTTGGCGGTTGCGAGCAACTGCATGGTCAACAGTTCCTTTTCCTGTTTCTGCCGCTTCTTCTGCTGTTCCTCTTCTACCTGCTCGATTACCGGCAAGACGTCTTTGACTAACCGGTCCCGGAGGATCTTCTCATTGGGATCCTTGGTCTTCTCCAGCGTGGCGACAAAGTCTTTGTATTCCTGCAGGGTGACGGCGATGCATTCCCACTTGTATTCTTGCGGTGAAGGCTCTGGCTTTTCTTCCTCTGTCGCATGGGTATTCTCCTCCTCCTCTTCGCCTCTCTGGGCAGCCTCCAGTTTGCGGCGTTTTGCCGCACGCGCCGCTGCCCGAGCCCGTCTAGAGTTCGCCTTTGGTTTGGGGCGCGGCGGCGGCGGAATGGGAGGATCCGTCCGACGGTAGAGCCGATTGTCATCCAAGACGTAGTAGAGACGGTCATGGCGATCGTACCCGAGTTCTTCGATGCGCTGCACATATGGCATTAGACTCTTGTTTGTTCACTACCACCGAAACTCGAGACAAACGAACCCATTGTGTCTGATCGATTTCCCTCTGCTCCGGCATCCGCTCCCGAATCCGGTCCGGGTTGCGAAACGTCCAGATACTCAGCTGATGCAGCACGCGCAGCTTTTGAAAGATGTCGAAATCGCGAAACCTCTTGGGCTCCTCATCGTACCCGAACGGGTTCGGCTTGTGCGGCGCCTTCGCATTGTACTGGCGGCGGGTGTACTCGTCAAAGTTCTCATGGGTCAGGCCACGATGGGACGAGACGAATTTCAGCATCGCCAGGCCGATGTCTAGCAGCCGGTCCGACGGTTCGGGTTTCAGGCATTCTGCCTCGAGGTCCTGCAGGAGATTGGCAACGTTTCCGATTAGCCTTTTGCCGCATAAACAAACGGCCAAGAGTTTGTTTTATAGAGGAAAAAAAAATAACAAAGGGATGATTTCCTACGTCGATCCCAAAGTCCTCGTCGATCTTGATCACTTTGCCAAATAGGAAGATGTACTGCATGAGCGCGGCGAATTCCACGCAATTGCGAAGTCGCTGGCGCAGATCTTCGGTCTGATCTGATGAGGTCTGCTGCGCGGGCTGCGCGGTCTCCATCTCGGAGTGACCACGCTTTCGCGACATGGTGACCTCTCAACCAGTGATTTCAGAGAGGGCCGAAAAAAATGGCGACAACGTGGAACGAATAAAAAAGAAAAAAGACAGAAAAAAAAAAGAAAAACGAGAATATGGAGAGGAAAAAAAAAATCTATCCCCGTAAAAACTCCGACCACATCAAGACCGAAATCTATCGTGAATTTTCGTTCTTATTTGAATTTCAGCACAGTTCACTTTCTTGTTGGATTGTTCGCCTCTCGGACGCGGCTCAGACGTTCTCCCTTGGCTTTGCAAGGATGCCGCGAGTCTAAGGCATCAAGGCCTGCTGCCAAGACCGGCTCTTCGCCCTACGGGGTGGCGCTAAACGGTTTTGGGTCATACTACCTATGGCGATCTGTTCACGTGACTTTGGTCACCTGCAGAAGATGATGCAGAGGTACTCCGTACATACTCCGTACTCGTTTGTCTTTAGTCATTTGCAAGGGAGATCAAAGGCAGACGCAAAACCATGGTATCATTCAGTAAAAAAAAAAAAAAAGTCTATCTAACATGGGCAAAAGAACCGACGACACATATCAGCAGTAGAATACAGACAGAAGGCATGAGAATAAACCCTTAAATGGCGACGTAGAAAAAATCGCAGGACCACCAGCCAACGTTATCCGATAGGACATGTATCCATACCTTGACCAGGAGCATTAATGCTCTCAAGATTGTCATTTTGCACAAAGACATTGCCCGACACATGATTCCCCAGACAAGAACACAAACCAAACTCCCCCCTATCAACCCCCAAATGGAACACGTGGAAAGGACACGTGGAAATGACAAAGCCTGGAACGGGACCGAAAGAAAAGCACGCCGATACCGGCTTTGGGGCAAGAGAAGAAGAAACACATCTTTCTTTTGCGCCTAAAAGAAAAACTCCGTTTCGCCGTAAATCCGTTTCATGCAGATCATCAAAGAACATGTATCGTTGCGATTCTTTACATCGTACCAGCGGCCGCAACAGCGTTGTTGGCATCGTTGGCATTATCCGAGAGATTGATGAGCAACTGCGCGAGGCAACGCTTAGTGGCTGCGTCGTCCCGCAGGACCGAAGAGAAGGTTGCATCGCGCAGCGGCTCGGGAAGGCACTGCCGAAGGGCTTCACGAGCACGGTTGTTATCACTCAGTCTGGTGGCCGTTAGTCGATATCAATGCCAATGGTTGGGCCGGAAAGGAATGATTTCCTACCTTAGAAAACAACGGACAACGTGCTTGAGCAGCCGCACCGTTTGTTGCTCGACGAGCTGTGTGACCATGTTGCTCAGGACGGTGCCGACCGCGTAGAATCGCTCGTAGGTGGCGCAGATATATGCCAGGCCGACATCATCCAACAGGATCTTTTGGACGATAAAGATGGCCACCGTCTTGCTCAACTCCGAGCCCGTCTCCATGATACGCAGGCAGAGGGGGATGATCTCGGTGGTGAGCAGGAAGTTGATGACGTCCGACGAGTCGTTCTTGACTAGGGCGCCGATCACGCCTAGCGACGTGAGACGGAGGTATTCGAACGGACGGGATTTTGAGGTGGTGTTAAGAAAAGGGTAGAGAAAGAGCGGAATATGCGCTGTCCGCGGTCAGATTGCGAACGAACAAGGCCATCCGACGGACACATACCGTTCAAGAACAGTGTACGGGTATCATTATGAGAGGCAACGCACTGCAGCAAAGCCAGCGCATTGCACACCCGATTCGAAGCAGCCGCCGTCAGCTGGGAAGGATTGAGCAGCGGGTAGACAGAAATTATCTCCTGCAGCAGAGCCGTCATGACCCCTAACACTCACGTCAGTTAAGATTCCTTTCCACCCATCATCATGACAAGGGAACCCAATCCATACCAAATGAATGCCAAATCACCAAAGCCAGCTCGGGCACCTGCTCACGCTTCTTGCTGAGTTCCATCAAGGCCGTTTCACGGCGGTTCGGATCGAGCAGCTCTGCCACCCACATAAACACCTTTCGGTTTTCGTCGCTGACGGCTCCCTCTAACCCGACACCGGCAGACCCGGCGCCAGCCATGGCAATGCGATTATAGTGCTGCTGCTGAGCCGCAGCGGCGGCGGCCGCTGCAGCCTGGGCCTGGGCATGTTGCTGCGCAGCTAGCGACGAGTGCTGCTGCTGATGGTGCGCCTGCTGGGCATGCTGGGCCTGGTGGTGATGTTGCTGCTGCAGCCAAGACGGGTCAGCCTGCGGATATTGATGCGAAAAGTACTGCTGCGACTGAGTCTGCAGCATGGTGATTCGAACGATCGAGCGTGGTGGGCACTGATCGAGTCAAACAAGAGAGCGGGAATCTTCGAAGGGGTCGGTCGGAACTGTTGGTCTCGGTCCGTTTTGAGAAGGCCAAGCGACGGATGAGCCGGAGCACACGGTTAAAATGGAAGCTTCGTCTGAACAGGCCGCCGATGACAAGGGCAGGGATCAGGAATGCAGAGTAGACACATCCGAGAATCAATTCCTCCAAAAGGGCCTGGCGGGGAGAAAAAGTGGAAAAGCCGCAGAACCAGTGCTGAGCCAGAACCACACAGTGTGGGGGACCAGCAGGGATCGCCGACGAGCCGGATAATTCGCTTTGTATCAGCCAAGGAAAAAAAAAAAAAAAAGCAGAAATCATTTCTACTCTCTCGAGGACCTGCTATGTACATTGCGCTACCTAACGCTCCTCGAGATTCTCCCATACCGTCGCCTCGTAGCCATCCATCCACGCCGTGTATTCGGGCCCTGCCTTCACCCAGCCTTTGATTCCGCCCTCCAACACCCAGCTTTTCAACGAGTGCCCCTGTTTGTCCGCCAGATAATCTGCAAACCAGCCCGCAGTGCGAGGACCGCGGCCGCGAGACGACCCTGCAGGGCTTGACTCAGCATGCCAATCCCGCTCTGTGGTAGATCTAGATGGCAAGCCCAAGCTTACCGCAGTAGAAGACCACGTCCCGAACCTGCGTCGCCGCCAACACGTTGTAGATGGTGGGTAGAGTGAGGAAGAGGCTCTGCGCGGGGAGATTCAGAGATCCGCGTATGGTGCCTCCCTGGATATTGAATCAGTGATCAAGTGGAGGACAGATTTAGTACTATTGAAGCATTACTCCCTAGACCATCAAGCACTCACCTCAAAGTCATTTCGGCGGACATCTACAAGCACAAAATCTCGACCGACCACCCGTTTGCCGCTTCGCAGCCAGTCGAGTACCTCCTCTCGAGAGAGCGTGGGCGCCACGCTCTTGGGCTCTGGAATCTCGTTTGCCATATTGGACCAAATGTTAATGGACGAGAGATTCAGACTGGACCCCGCAACCTGTAAGAAAAAAAAAAAAATACATGGCGAGCACTAGTTGATCAGATGCCGCTATCGGAGCTGCAGGGTAATCTACTCGTCGAATTGTCTCATCGAGGCACGCAAGACAGTGTTGTATGTTCATTTTCTTCATAAGTCATCACAAGCATGTACACTTCAGTCATAACCTTTTCGTGTCCCATCACGTCGTCAGCAGAATCATCAACCGTATGTACTAGAAATACATAGTAGTATCATCAAGTCATCAATCATGACAAAAAGCGAACATTCAACGCCAACACAGAATGCACAAACAAGTATCGAACGGATGTAAATTGTTTCGTCACTCGTAACTCATGATCTTGACATTCGTGATGGACGAGACGGTCTGGAGTCTCGAGTCCTCCGCGTGCGCCGATCGGAACTGCTGCTGCCTATGCCGACAGTTAGCACTGATATCAAATTGCCAGAGGGAGTGCAGGTTAACGTACTAGTACTCGTGTAATAGTCGCTGTATGGGTAGTAATAATACGAGCTGCCCGGCCCGTAGTAACTGGACGAGTAGTCGCTCTTTTCGTCCCGTTCTTCCCGCCGTTTGAGCCCCAGACATAACGCGATTGCTCCGGCAATGACCAATATCCAGCTCCAGAAGCCTAATCCGGACTTCTTCTCTCGTGGCGGCCGTGGTTCAGAGGGTCGGTAGCCAAACCAAGTGCGCCGGTCCGGCGCCGTATGGTGACTAACATGCGAATGTTCTTCGACATAGGATTCCGTGCGTCGTCGGCGTCCAAGACCAAAGACACCCATGATTCTGTCGAAGATACCTCGGAGACAGACAGAGAAGCAAATAAAGACCAGAAGAGTCACACCCGCGAGTGTACCAATCACGATTCCTGCGATCTGCCCCCCGCTCAACCCTCCACCGCTCGGCGCGGCCGTGACGACTGGCTCGCCATCCGTGCCAATGGGAGCAATGAAGCCCTCGGTCGTGGTTGGAGTCGCTGTCACGGTGGTCGCGTCGGTCGGGCGCACCGGAGGTGCTGCCGTGTCGGTCTGATTGGCGGGAGCGGAGGAGCTAGCCTTGACGCAGACGCCCTTCTCGCACGTTTCCGACACATCGCAGCAAACGGTTCCGCACTGGGTCTCGCCGATCGAAGCATCGCAGAAACCCGCGGATTTTGGCGGAGCGGTGATCAGGCTGCTGTAAACCGAGGTCACGGTTTGGACGCCGGTGGTTGTAAAGGTCGTGGTGAAGACCTTCCAGGACTCGGATGTCCCTGCGTCCACACAGACGGCTTCATTCTGGTCGTTTGTGCTACAAATCTGCGAAGCTGTGCAGCAAATCTGCCCATAGAACCCGCAAGGGTTGTCGCATTGCCGGGGCTCGAGAAGGATGCCCTCGTAGGGCAACGGAAATGGTTTGGAGTGCGCAGTCTGGGCAAGCACGCCGAGGAGAGCCCACGCGACATACCCGGCGGAATGCATTGTGGGTTCCTGAGTATCCTAGGAACCGTTTGACAGATTCCAGTCAACACGGGGAGCGCTGGATAACCCAGCGTTGGTATGAGAAGATCACACACGGCTCGCAAATATCAACCTCCAAAAGAATAGAAAATCAGCACTGGAATGCCATCACACGGCCACAAAAATGCCAGTATGTAACAGAAGACAGCGAGAAGTCAAGAGGCGAGAAGGAGAAGAAGAACGTAGAATCAGGGTGTCATTCAGTCTTTCCTGATCCCCAGCCTCCTCGATGAAGCTTCCCAGCCTCCCGATTTCCTGCACCACATGCAGGGACCGAAGTTTTTGATTTCAAATCATGATTGCTCCAAGAATCGCTCAATGGGCTTCTCCGTAAATCAGATGGCTGGGAGACGTTTCCGAGCGTTTTCCCCAGAACGCTGCCCTCGAGACAATCATTCAGGGCAATCGAATACTTGTCGGTTGGGCCATCACAACAGTCGATCTTGATGCCTCAGGCAAGAACCCTCACCGCAAGGTAGGTGACGGTTGGCCAATCGGAGCGCGGACCGTGGCGGGATGCGGGGCCACTCTTGGCGGCCAACAAACCACATCATATACGCAGATGAACCATGCCAGCTGTCTTCTTCTGTGCCCGTTGAGTCGGTGATTCATGGATTGACGGAGCGAACAGGCGGTGTTGCTGATCGAATCAAAAGGATGCTCTCTGGACAGGAAGCGCAAGTTGGATGGACGGAATTGCAGCTTTAACGGACCAAGAATCATGTTCAGTTCCAGTAGTTATGGATCTGTAGGTTCTTGATCAACTCGAGTCAGGCACGGAGACCTGCATACCCGATGCATTCTGTTTGGACGAAAGCATGCTTTCAATTGGATATAATCATGGAACATCAAAACTAGTATTTACAAGCATTGAGAAATCTCATAACCAAGGTGAATCCCGGCGCAGTCATACTCCGTACACTCGTAACCCATCATAATCATACTAGTAGTTATCATCAAATAAACATTCCAACAATCCCAGCAGCAACCGCAACAATCACATCATGCAAACTCGACCTCGGCCGGGAGGCGTCATCACCCGCGATGAAGCCGCCGTCTGGCCCGGCCGTCCCAAAGGCCGAACAGTGGTCCTGCCGCAGTCCATAGCACGCCTCTCGACGCAGACTCGAGCAGACAGACTGCGCCGACGGCACGGCGGGAGAAGCACCAGGCACCGTCACTCCCCCACCGTCACCAGCAATCGTCACACCGTTGACGCCGCCTAACGACGTGATGCACGCGGTTAATTGACGCTCGCATTGCGAGTAGTAGGACATGCAGGTGGCAGAGTTGGGGAACGTTGTCGGGATGTAGACGAAGGGATACGGCGCATCTGGAACCGTCGTTCCCGTAATTTCCGGCTCAGAGTCGGAATCCGTCGTCGTTGCGCTCGCCGATGTTGGCTCAGGGAACTGGAATTTAGTCGAACTCGAACCCGAACCGCTGGTTGTCTCGATGGTCCCGGTGCACACCGCACCAGTGCGGCAGCAGGCGATGTTATTCTCAAAGTCCCGCGTACATGTCGTGTCGCTCTGACAGCAGACGGCTTCGTTGCTGGAACACCTGTTATATCCAATCGGGCAGTTGTCTTGACGTTTCAGAAGGCGGAGCGATCGGACCGCGGGATTGTTGTCATCGGGAGAAACATGGATCGGAGGTGAAAACGGTAAGGTCTCGACACATCGGCTGGGAAGAATAAGAGTTGTGGCTGTCACAACCAGCAGCGGCAGAGACCTCATGGTCACGGACCAGCACGGGTTGTGCTGGATATCATAGAGTGTAGCTGCTCGATAGAAATTTTCTTTCTCTCAATGATCGTCGCGAGAAAAAGAAAATGTCAAGAAATCGACGCTTTGTCGCAGAGTCCACGAATAGAAACTTTGAGTGTTCAGGGTTGATGTTGTGTCGATGGTCTCCACCACTTTAACCTACTAACCACTGCCATAGCAACGAGGCTAAAAAGTCTTGAAGCTAGGCCGGTCCATCGGGAAAACTGCCAACTGGCGTAGATTAATTAGCAGCTGCATCGCCCGACTCCATGTGGCGTCCTTGCTGCAGACTCGAAGAGCTGATCAATCAGTGTTGGAGGCTTGGTGCCTGACTTTTTGCAGTTCACCAATCATGAAAGCGATCGCTGCCATGGACTGCACCCGTCCTGAGGCCGATGTTTTGTTTCCTTGATGGTCGAAATGTCAAGGATGCCACGCCTTTCATGCGGCATGTTTGAATGGGACTCCTAAGTCAACAAGTATCTCTCAGGCTTCCAGCTCGAGCAGAAAAGTGCAATTCATGATGGGTTATGAGTTGTCGCTTGAGCGCGTCCTGTGCTTGATCACATGGTGTAACCACTGAGTATTATTAGCAATAGTAATCAATTTGAACCTCCCAAATACCCGGCCTGCGGGTTTTCTTTCCACTCTCTGTTTTGAAAATCTGTTTTGAAGATGTTGGTCGACACGAACTGTCAGCACTTGTTCTGGATCAAGTTCGGTGGTGTCGTCGGCCACCGACTGAAATTCCTCAATATGTCAGCCGCGCGGGTTTGTACCAAAAAGAACAGAATCTGAGCTACATCAAGAAGGACGGACTTTATTACGACCTTTACTCTCGAAGGCAAACTACGATATTTGCGGCAAGGACAGCTTAACCCTTTGAATCGATGAAATCAAAGGATGTCTGCCAGAATTCCATGCTTCCTACGCAGGTTTTGACTTGGCAGAAAGATCTTGCGACACCAGAGGCACCATGCGAGTATTGGCAGAGAGGCTCAGTTGAACAACGAAGATCAACCGACGTTGGCCTCGACCTGATCCACCGATCCGCCATGGTATTTTTTTTTTTTTTTTTCGAAGACAGCACCATGGAACACCTCCCCCGCAGTCCGCACACGTACCACTGGTCATCATCAACCATGCAAATGCAGAATGGCCGCGAGGGGCCGGAAAGGTCAAAACCGGCGCTTACTAGCGCCGGTCCGATCACCCGACAACACCGAACAACTCCGCATCACTCTGAGCGTGACAAGTCCGTTTGTGAACGGTCTATCTAGGGACTCCGACCTTTCGCGATCGGTGCGGTAGTCCGGGCCGACATGAAGCTTCCCTCTGGTCAACGCATGACCAAGCTGCCACGATGAGCGACTGCCGGAATCACCCAACCGGATGACTTGCAGGCAGCCCCGATTGCACGTTCTCTACTACCGCCGATCTGACATAGACGTGGAATGTTGGTGACATGCATGGGACAGGAGACATCTGGCCAGGAATGCGACCATTTTGCCCGGTCGTTTACCAGCCGCGAACCAAACCATGCAATACTTTCCGCCGCCATATTTAGAAGACAGACAAAAAAAAATGAATCGAGTTCGAATGCTCGATCTATCACGTTAGCCTGCTGCTTCCTCTGGTAAATCCCAAGTACCGACTTCGTTCATATGACTAAAAGTACTAGTACTATTGCCAATTGGTTTCTGGATTCAATAAGAAATTCAGGACTTCATAATCAGAAAACCGTCTTGCTCTTCTACCGTAACGGGCACTGTTCTACCGTGATACATATTCCCGTCTTCACTCTCAATCGCGATGTCGTCGCAGTAGTGTCGAAACCAACGTCCGAGCATGATGTCATAGCACTGATTAGCAAACGTTGGCAGCTTTCCACCAACACAAGACTCAACTAATGGTCGAAAGGTGTGAGCACAACACCTATACAAACTCATGCCGTACTTACCCATCATAAAGTACCTCCTAGGCAGTTGTATTATGCCTCGTTCTGACCCTTCATATGGACTGCAGGTGTCCCTCTGTTCCAGGTCCGTAATGCACGTAATGTCAGAGAAATCAAGGGATTCGGTTGGCCAAGTCCAAAAGCGCTATTCCTCATACGGTCGCAGTGCTGTCTATCAGTACTGAACCTTGCCGGATAGGGTTAGGCTGTACGAGTCGGTATCTGCTCATGGACATGCATACACATTTTTATCGCAACCGGCGATGCTCCGGGTTTGATTTCGATGACCACTTCTGCGCTCGGTCCCCTTTTGCTAAAAAGCCAAAATGCGATTATCGACATGAGCAGATCCTGCCTCAGCACTCAGCAGTCATCACCATCTCCGACTCATAGCCGTCTGGCGCAAACATCATGACTCATGCATCACCCGCCGTGAAGGAGTCTTCGATTTCTCAGCAGCAGCCCAGTGTCGGCTCGCAGTGTATTTCCTCTCCTGCACGCATGGCAATGAGCAACCACCGCTGACGGCGACAGCGTCCAAAACCACCTTCCATTTTCTCGCCGGCCTTGCCTCCGGCCTCGCGTCCTCAATTCTGCTGCAACCCGCGGACTTGCTCAAGACCCGAGTCCAGCAGTCCAAAAAAACTGACTCCCTCGCGACAACCGTCCGTAACATCCTCTCCTCTCCGCATCCAATCCGCTCACTATGGCGCGGAACGGTCCCCTCCGCCCTGCGGACCGGCTTCGGCTCCGCCCTCTACTTCACCTCTCTGAACGCCCTCCGAACCACTGTCGCCCAGCAAGGACTTGCCGCTGAGGTCACGAATTCTTCCAAATCCTCATCTTCCGCTCTCCCAAAACTCTCCCACACCGCCAATCTCCTCACCGGCGCCGCCGCCCGCACATTCGCCGGCTTCGTCATGATGCCAGTAACGGTGCTAAAAGTGCGGTATGAATCCTCCTACTACGCCTACGGCAGTCTCCTCAGCGCCGGCCGCGACATCCTCCGCACAGAGGGTATCCGGGGCCTCTTCGTCGGTTTCGGCGCCACGGCGGTGCGCGACGCACCGTATGCGGGGCTCTACGTCGTCTTTTACGAACAGCTCAAGCGCAGCCTGTCCGGTGCACGGATCCTTCCGGAGCGGAACCTGAACCTCTCCCCCACCACCACCAGCAACAGCATCAATTTCGCCTCCGGCGCCCTGGCCGCCGGCCTGGCGACCGCCATCACCAATCCGTTTGACGCGGTCAAGACGCGACTGCAGCTTCAGCCGGACAAGTACCGGAATATGATCCGTGCGGCGGGCATCATGGTGCAAGAGGATGGCGTACGGAGTCTGTTTAGTGGGTTGGCGTTGAGGATGGGGAGGAAGGCGATGAGCTCGGCTTTGGCATGGACGGTCTACGAGGCGTTGATTCTGCGGGCGGAACGATTATTATGATCAATCCCTCCTCCTCCCATTCATGTTGTATGATTACCAAGTTCTCTCTACTCAGGAGCGGTGTCAGATTCCATGAACAATGATATCTTCAAACCCCAACCAATGTCCAACAACAACAAATATATATCCGGACACATGAACATTTGATAATCATAACGATCCAAAAGACATATCGAATCATCCAATTCCCATCATCATCATCATCATCATAATCATGATCATCAGGTCATGAAGAAAGAATCAAGTCAAAAACCATAACCGCTTAGGTCCGTTCCTCTTCCGCACGAGATACATCTTGTCCTTGTTGCGGTCATTGACGCGCAGCTCGATATTGGTGCTCGACGTCTCGCTGACGAGCTTCCCTTCGCGGAGGCGCCGCGTGTGCGCGAAGAGCTCCTCTTGGAGATCCTCGGAGATGTATTTCTTGATGATGAGGTAGTTGGGATCGCGCTGCAGGGTAGGCCAATTAGACAATGGAAACTGATGGTGCAGAAAAAGGGGGAGACTTACGGGATGGAAATCCCAGGGCAGACCGAATGCCATGAGCGTTTCCGGGAGGAGGTATTTGCGATGGACCTGATCTCCGATTAGCATAATCTGAGAGAGAGAGAAAGAGAGAGAGAGTGTGTGTGTATGAACGCACCTTGATGTAGGTCGTCGTCTCCTCTGGACGGGGCGCCAGAATCAGCTGGTCATTTCTGTTCTCCTTGTCCTTGCCCTTGTTCTTCTTGTTGAGCAGGTCTTCCACTTGCTCATCATTCAGGCCCAACTCCTCCTTTAGCCGTTCGCGGAACTCCTTATCCTTTTGCTCCTTTTCCTTTTGCTCTTTGATCCGCCTCGCTTCCTCGGCGGCCTTCCACTCTTCGACCGCTTTCGCCTTGAGCGCGGCGATCTCCTTCTTGCGTTCTGCCTCTTCACGCGCCTTGCGCTCTTCTTCTTCTTTAATCTCTCTCGCGATGCGCTCACGCTCCGCCTTTTTCCTTTCTTGTTCTTCAATCTCCCGGAGATGCTTTTCCCGGGCCAGCTGCTTGAGCTTTTCCTCTTCCTCCATCTTGCGTTCCATTTCTTCCAAGCGTCGCACCTTTTCCTTGTACTCCGCGATGCGGCGCTCCTCCTCTGTCCGCTTTCTAACCTCCTCCTCCGTTCGCTTGTGGAGATCCTCCTCCGTCCGCCTTCGGAGCTTCAGTCTCTCCAGCTCTTCCAACGCTTCGCGAAGCTTCCGGCTCGTCTCTTCCTCCTCCCTACGGCCCCGGCGGTCGCGGTCGTCATCCTTTCGATCATCTTTGCGGCCCTGCTCTTGGGCCTCCCGCTGCCGGGCCAGCTTCCGCTCCAGTCGCTCAATCTCTCGCTGCTGCCGAGCCAGCTCCAGGTCCTGGCGGAGGTCGTTCTTCTCCAACAGCCGCTGATCCACCAGCAACTCCCAATCCCGATTCTGGGATGGGGACCGCGATGGGGCCCGCACCCGCGAGCGATGACGAGAGCGGCCGATGCGGACGTCATCCTCGTAATAGTCGTCGTCCGGAACATACCGACCGACACGATCATGGCGGTCACGCGGATCGACCCGGCCCCGGACCTCGTTGTGCACGTCGATCACGACGGCGGGGTCCCGCTCGGCGCGGCGACGGCCTCCCGTCGACAATGACCGTTTCAGGCTCGACGAGATGCCGGGGGTCAGAAAGGCAGTCCGATCGGGACTCGGTCGGCGATGGCGAGAGAAGGACCGTCGTCGGACCCGTCTTCGGTCCATGGAGACGTCCGTCTCCGAAAAGGAGTCTGAGTCAGAATCGATATAGACTCGCGGCATGGTGAATTTTTTTTTATTGTTGTTTTTTAATCTCTTCTGTTCCTCGACGTCGCTGGGAGACGTGGGACAACCATTCACTATGTCTGGTGAAGTGGTGGAAGAACGCACTGCGAAATCCAATCCTATTCCCCGTGCACAGAGAGTGGAAAAAAAGGTCAGGAAATCTACGGCCGCCCATGAAATCGACGGCCGAACATGTGGACAAACCAGCAGAACCTGGCAGCTGAGCAAGACGGTGGCGGGGAGGGGGGTAGTCAAGTGGGGGATATAAGGCCAGGCAGCGCTTCTTGAGGAGCCTGAAAACGCAGGTGTCGATGCAGAACAGTTGACTTTCTGCCCTAAGAATAAATATACATAACTTGATAGTACGGAGTAATAATAATAATAATAATCATAATCATAGCTTGGGGGGGATATCCCTGCCTCTTGTTCAAAAACAAATCTCCATCGGAGCCCTAACAATCCGTCCAGCACACCTCGGTTGGGCGTCGATCGACATGTCCACCAACCGAACCCCGCTTCAGCCTACGCGATCAGCTAATGCGAAACAGTGAAATGCACTTCAGCTGTTCTTGTCCAGGCGGGCCCAAAAGTACTGTCATTCGTAGAGATCATCCACTGGTTAACTGTTGTAACTTATCAGTACTCCGTAGTACGTACTAAGTAATACTCAGTACTGTACACTTGGCTGTGCTTGTCAGCGGTTGGATTCCCGTTCCGGAAATCCCGTGTCTTTCCCAAAGAGCCGCATTGATTGGTTCGGGAGGGGCCGTTCCGATTCTTGAGCGTGTTTGCGGGCGCTGATTTGCCGCCACTGCGAATTTGCGTGCAGAGCAGTGTACATTTACTACTGTACATACCTAGGTACTACATACTCAGTACTGCGAATAGTTGACACATAACAGGGTAAGGGTACTCTGTGATAAAGATTCCAGAGGTCGACGATTGGATTTGGAGTGCAAGTGACCAATTCAAAGTCACAATCCATACGGACTTGATGCTTGGTTGTAGATGGTAGCTACTGGACACAAGCAGGCGGCAGCATGCTTGCAATTAACCTCGAATCTAGATGGTAGGTATTGTACCGTCCGAGGATTCAAGGATTGAGCAACGAGTAGGAGGCTAACTCATCGGTCTTCTATCCGTCGCCAGAACCCGACAAACCCCCCGCCCGCAACCTTGAGCCCAACCTTGGGTCGGCACACCAAAACGCTGTCGTCATCTTCACTCTCACTCTCTGCAGGTTCGGACTCTGACTCGCTCTCGTCCGAAGCCTCGCTTTCGGTGTCCCGCGTCCAGGTCGACGGGTCCGCACGACTTTTCTTGACCGTCATCCGCACGTCCCAGAGCCGCCCGCTGCTGATGCCCATGCCCAGCTCGACGACTCGGTCCATGACCAACGGCAGTCGTTGCTGGCGGATCAACTGAACGCAATCGCCGATCTGGGTGACGCTGGGCATGAAGACGGCCAGGATGCCGTCACGCCGAAGAACAGGCGCAACGTGAGGAATCCGCTGGTGGGCTGACGGCATGTCGAGAATGACATGCGACAAAAAGGGCTCCACGGAATTTGATGACCCTTCGGGCGACTCGCTCCGCCGTTGCTCCACTTGATCTGCAATCCAATCCTCGACCAGGCCGACATGGAAATCGACATTTCCTGCATAAATGCCGCGGCGGAACCCTCGGACAATCTTCTCTGCGTGCGCGGAGAATTTCTGGGAAGCATCAACCGTGTGGATAACGGCTCCGCGCTGAGCACGCCATTCATCCCATTGTCTCTGAACCGGATCCTCATTCGGCACAGAGTTCACCTCCTTTGAAGGCTTCCCCTCATCTTCCGACAATGGTCGAATGGAGGCATTTCTCACGACGCGTACCTGCGATGCGGCTGGAACAGAGGGTGGGTGCGGGTTTGCAGCGTGAATTGCCCGAGCTAGATGTAATGTGAGGGAGCCATGTCCTGTCCCAGCCTCGAGAATCTCTAGCTTGGGCGGGTTGGGATTGCCTGGGGTTGGAGCGGAGGTGTGGATGTCTAGCAGGGAAACGATCAGATTGGCATCTGCTGCATAAATCTACTGATCATCTGTCAGCGTCCAGACGCATTCTTTACTGAAACGGTAGAGCACCCACCGGTGTGACCTGTCGAGGCGTGAGGTGGATATACTCTTCCAGGGTCGGATGGCTTATTCTATGTTCGCGACCTGCCATGCAGAACCCGGTCAATCGTGCATGCCTCCACAACGTCCAGCTCCAACCAAATACCTTTATAAGCCTGGATCGGATCCCATGGTCGTCGCCCAATGATCGCACTGTGTTCGAGGTACCCGCGGCTCAGGTCCGTCCGATCGCCGTGGCGCAACGGCTTCGTCAAGATGGGTTTTTTGTTGCCATGGATAATGACTCGATCACCCTCTGGTCTCGGGATCAGCAATTGAATCGGACAAGTCAAGAATCAGTCTGCGCACTTACCTTGGAAGGTAGAAAAGTCACCGTGATAGAATCGCGCGAACAGTCGCGTGCAATTCCGCTCTGGGGGTGAGGGCACCTTCGTTCCCAGGACACGTCTCCCAAATCGCGGAAGGCTCGCCATTCAATCCGGATTTCGTGGAGGTCCCAGAGCGTGGTCACAATTGTTTGAAATGAGAGCTTTTGCTATCGCAACCTGCTTGCGGCTTGCGCGGGTCTTGACGCAGTCGCGACTTTTTCTGCGAAATTACGAAGCTTCAAGTGTATTTAGCCAAGTTAGGAGATTTATGTGGGAGTAGGGATAATTGCCGCACCATTTGCTCTATTAAGTAAGGTCATTCATGCCGTACCTTTCGATGCAATAATGGTAAGTAAGTACTCGTGATAGGTTAGTACATACCCGATCCAGCATAGCGTACGATGTGCGCACTGCCACTCTCCAGCCTCTCCGTACTCGTACTTCTTGCCCTATCAGGGATAAAATACGTGTACATTAACATACTCCACTTTTAACAAGCGCAACCAACCGGGTCAACTTGCTTCGGTACACGCTAAACTCCATTCGGTGAATGACGTATGGAGAAGTGGATCACACGCCGAGATATCGCCGATTGATCCCCGTAATATACATTCCCTCGGTCATTTTTCCACAGCCTGAGAAAGCTTAACCGAGTTTTGAATGTGCGCGTGGGACGAAGGAGAAAAAAAATTTCTAGAAATGTGCATGGTTCTTGATTCCATCACGCATATCATTCAAAGGTACTGGAGTGACGCACTCCGTACTGATCCTTTTCGATGCCGTCCGAAAGACGAGCCCTAGTACCCTCATCGCAACTTTCAGGTATCTCCGTAACGGGCCGATCGGCGTTCCTCCGAGATAATGGGTTTCCGCATTTATGACAGCCGGCTCGTTGAGCACGTCCGCCGGGACCTCATTCCCAGTCTCCGTGCTCCAAAGCAGCAGGTTCTCTGGTTGGGATGTTCGGACAGCGGGTACGAAGAGACCAGAACGCTAGATCTCCTACCGGAGGAGCTCTTCGTGGTGAGGAATATCGGGAACCTGGCATTGGACTCGGATCTATCCTTTTCCAGCGCGGTGCAGTACGCGATCAATGCACTGCAGGTACGCGGAAGAAGACGCTTACTCACGAGCCAAAATTGCAAGCTGACCGGTTCCTAGATAAGGCACATCGTCGTCTGCGGGCATTACGGGTGTAACGTTGTTCGAACACGTTTACCTTCAAGACAGAATTATTATTGGCAAAGGTGAGTCGAAAACCATGCGGGTGCCGATTGACGACTGACTGCTGTGCTCAGGTATATCCGCGACCTTCATAAGAAGCACTGCTACGACCTTGAACGAGTGGGCGAATGGGATCGCGATCGGCAATTTGTTCGGTTGAACATCCTGGCGCAAATGAAGAACGTCCGCGACCTCCTGCAAACATTGGATTTGAGCCGGAGGAACTCGATTCAAATTCATGGGCTGGTGTACGATCGGACAGAAGATCGGGCATATCGCTTGGTTGATCCGGAGGCGGGCTCATAAAAACCGACGATGAGCTCATCATACGAAGGAGCCCACGCTGTGGTCAGCAAGGCTATGGCTTACGCATTATGAACCGATATCACGAAAGGACTGCCTGTATATTCTTTTGAGCCAATACCCCGGGAACTTTTTAGGGAGCATTTTTTTTTTCTTTTCTCAATACTAATGCTATGTGCAGTAGCTGTTCGGGAACCCTTCGCGCACATTCTTCTCTCCGTAGAAGTCACTAGATTTTGGCCCTTGGACTGCTGCTTGAACCATGGAGCAGGCCATCATCCCGCGTTGATCCAAGGATTCTTCGGGCGGGCTTGCCACTTGCGCCACTTTCGTCTCCGGCGGGGCTCCGAACTTGCTCGGCGTTCAGGGCTAACTTTTACCTGCCCCTCGTCCGCGACTTTGTTCCTCTTGATAACTTTTCCTGATCACTGTTTTTCACACTTTCAAGCCAGTCAATTCGCTGTCATTTGCCCACCATGGGGTCCGTCGACTTGCCGTATATCAAATCTAACCCTAAAATCATCTTCTTCACCGACTTTGACGGCACAATTACACTCAAAGACAGTGGGTCTTCCTTATCAGATTGCTTGGAACTCCAAGGGACATGATGGGCTAACATCAAGTCTTGCAGGCAATGACTTTCTCGTGAGTGCCGCTCCATTGTTGCCTCGAATACTTGACTTCTAACGGTTCGCAACCACAGACAGATAATCTTGGTTTTGGCCATGAAAAGCGGAGAGCATTGAACAAGGCCGTCCTTGACGGCACAATGAGCTTCCGGTAAGACTTGCATGCAATCTCAAACAGTCTGAATTCAGTGTCTGACGTTCCTTAGCGATTCGTTCCGCGAAATGCTGGAGAGCGTCAAGCCCGGGTTCGGAGAATGCATCGAGATTCTGAAGAAGAACATGCAATTGGACCCATACTTTGCCGAATTCTACAACTGGGCTCGGGAGAACAATGTCCCCATCGTCGTGCTTTCCTCGGGCATGGAGCCGATCATTTCTGCCCTGTTCGAGGTGCTCCTGGGCCATAAGCCGGATCCCAGCCACCTTGCCATCGTCGCGAACGATGTCGAGAGCCGTGACGGCCGCGACATCAACACTCCGGGAGGCTGGCAGATCAAGTACCACGATGACAGGTCCGTGAAAATCTCACATGTTCTGAATTCCGAGTCTAACAAGCCGCAGCCACTTCGGCCATGACAAGTCTCTCGAGATCAAGCCATACGCGGCTCTCCCTGCTGACAAGCGCCCAACACTGCTGTACGCTGGTGATGGCGTGTCGGATTTGTCGGCAGCAAGGGAGACTGATTTGCTCTTCGCAAAGAGGGGCCGCGGTAGGTTTTATGGTACATTCTGATGAAACAACAGTATCGCTGACATCTCTCATTAGATCTTGTTACCTATTGCGAGCGTGAAGGGGTGCCGTTCACGGTCTTTGACGACTGGTCGTCCATCCTTGAGATCACCAAGGAAATCCACAGCGGAAAAGTCACGCCGAAGGACATTGCTGAACGCTCCCGTCAACAAACTGCATAGATGCTTTTAGTTTTCGTACACAGGATGTATACAGAATAGATGGGTCATTGTGGTAGAGGCATCCATTAGATAGAATCCTGAATGGATGAATAACATTCCTGTCGACACTTTACACGTCGCGACTCGGCCCAATGCAATCATGGCTACCTGCCTATATTAGCAGTTTTAAAAGTACTGGTGGCAATTTCCCGAAATAGTAAAAAAAAAGTTGACCAACTGGCATTCGAGTTTCCAGCCTCAGGCAGCAAACACATGTGAGTTGCAGATCTGCGCCTTCCCCAATATTGCAAGGGGCCAACCTCGTTGTGAACTGTCCTTATGCTTCTTCTCCCCGGGTTTCTTTCACTATATCACTCCCGACTGGCCGTCGCGGAAGCCCAGATGAGCTGACTCTGACTGCTCTCTACAAAAGAGCCTGTTTTGGCCCCTGCGTGTTGTTCGAGGTGCTTGCCACAATGCTTTTGAGCACCCCTGTCATACAGAGTGCTCCGATTTTCTAGGGCTGGGATAACCTGCGGAAATCAGGTTGGACTAGCCAAACATGACTCGCCGCATTGTGCGTTTTGCTGCCCGTGCTGGATTGGTGCTCTTCATGCTGATGTATCCTTTCTGTCCAGCTTCGGACTGCCACTCAGGTCGGCATCCTTGGTCTATTCTCGGTGTTTCTGATATTGGTTTTGGATAATCGATTTCATGTCCTCCCCGCCTCGATACATGATCATCTTCCATCACATCACCCTGGTCTTGTGGTCACGGACGTGATTATCAAGAAGTGCTCAACCATCAATCCCTTTTCCAGTTGTACTGTCGACTCGGATTCGTGGCACCGCATCGACAAGGACCTCTATTTGGGATCCGCTTGGTTCTCGCGTGCGTACCTACATGTTCAACGAAAACATGAGCAGGACCTTCTCGACACCGACCGCGTCGTCGTTGATCTTCGCATCGGCCGCCAGAATCCCGCGAAGGCAACGAGGCCGAATTCAGAGGCAAAGTCGATGACGACCGAGGATGATTGGGAATCCAGGCCCGGTGGGATATGGCTGAGGCGGAGTGGTGACCGGCATGTCAGCGACTCGGACGAGGCTGTGACGGCTATCGACGTGCTGTTTGGCGCAGATGCCGTTGATCCGCGGCCACAGTGGGAGGTCAGAGACACCCCCATCTTGCTGAATGGGCAGGTGGAGAAGCAGGAAGCGCGCATTACTCTGCGTAGAGGCGCTCCTCCGAAGCTGAAGAAGCCGGTGCCCAGGATCAATGACAACGGCAAATTCAAGATCATGCAGGCTGCCGACTTGCATTTGAGCACGGGACTCGGGAAGTGCCGTGAACCCGTGCCGGAAGAGCGGATACCCGGCCAAAAGTGCGAGGCGGACTCTCGCACCCTCGAGTTTGTCGAGAAACTCCTGGACGAAGAAAAACCGGACCTGGTCGTGTTCACTGGCGACCAGGTCAATGGTGATACGGCCAAAGATGCACAGACGGCCGTTTTCAAATTCGTCAAGCCATTAGTGGATCGCAAAATCCCATATGCGGTCATATTCGGCAACCATGATGATGAGGGCAACCTGTCGAGGAAGGAGCTGATGGCTCTGATTGAAAATCTACCTTACTCGCTGTCATCTGCTGGCCCAGAAGACGTGGATGGGGTTGGTAACTACCTTGTCGAGGTCTTGGGAGCGTCGTCCTCCCATTCGGCGCTGACACTGTATTTGCTGGATACGCATTCCTATTCTCCGAACGAGCGCCAGTACCCGGGGTATGACTGGATCAGACCAAGCCAGATCCGATGGTTCAAGAACACGGCCCGGAGCCTACAGGATAAACATGAAAAGTACACTCATATGCACATGAACATGGCTTTTATTCACATCCCCCTACCCGAGTACGCTGATCCAAACAATATTTGGAGAGGAAATTGGACCGAGGCGTCCACGGCACCGGCCTACAACTCGGGCTTCAAGGATGCCTTGGTCGAGGAAAATGTGCTTTTTGTGAGCTGTGGGCAGTATGTTGACACCTGTTTCGGGAGTTACGTTGAGGAACGTCTGCTAACATGAGATTAGTGATCATGTCAATGACTATTGTATGCTTGACGTTGAAAATGAGAAACCTGCCCTGTGGATGTGCTACGGCGGCGGTGCCGGGTTCGGCGGCTACGGTGGTTATGGTGGATATATCCGTCGCGTGCGATTCTTTGAATTCGACATGGGTCCGGGCCGGGTTGTTACGTACAAACGACTTGAGTGGGGAGATACGGAAACCCGAATTGACGAGATGATGATTGTGGATGGGGGTAGGGTCAAGGGTTGAATTTGTTTTTCGAGGTGAGAGTCATGAGCTTGTAAGGGCAGGATTGTTTGGGCGCGGGATGTGAGGTTGGATGCATTGGTTACATCTATATTGATATCCACAATTGTTTTTTTTCTTTTGGTTTTCGGTTCTCTCTGGTTGTATTATTTCAGTGTCTACGGAATACTTTCGGCATTATGCACGCTAATAAACAGCGGATACATAAGAGTCACCACCATTTTTCGTACAACACCCTATCTTGCCCAATTAGTGTCCCAACGACCCGCACAGACTCATCCGTCATTGGCGGTGGACCGCAGATGTAGCACACCGTGCCCTCTGTGGGTGTCCCCGTGGCAGCATCACGAAGATCCTCGGCTGAGATCCGTCTCGCGTGGACGCGGATTCGCGACTCGTCTTCCGGCACGCCGCCCGTACCCAGGAGTTTCGCCGCCCTGTCCACTGCCGAGGGCGACAGGTTCGTCAGAAACAGATCAAGCGAGATGCTCAAGTTCGACGGCTGCGAGGACGAGGAGGAGGAGGATGATGGCGACGAGGAATGCTTTATGATATTGCAGAGACGCGAGAGGAAGAGAATCTGCTGGAGCGCGGCGGCGGAGATAGCTTCGTGTTTGCCGCCGGAGGTCGGTGACCCTGGGAGTCGAGTGGAGTAGAGGAAGCGGATCGATAGTGGACTGTGGCGAGTGGTATCTCGCAGGGGCAGAGACGAGGATGTTGGAGCCTCGGATATCTTGCGCTGGGTGATGTGGGAAAGCATGGATATCAACGGACTTTTATTTTTGGCCCGGTCAGCGGGGATTCATTCTGATGCACGTGTCGATTGAAGAGTTCAGTTCTTACTTGATCCCTACGCCGCCAGCTACAAAGACGACCTTCCGAATCTGCTCCACCGGCACCGCAGCCGGAGGCCAGACGAAGCTCCCCCCAACACGGATGCTGAGTTCCTTCCCGAGAATCTCATCCCGTGGCCTCCACAGCCACGCCGCCGGGGGATTTGAAGGGGACTCCTGGACGGCGAGCTCGACATATGGCGGGCGGCCGTTGGCGTCCGGGGACGGGACGCCGAGGTCCTCGGACTGCTCAGTCAGCTGGTCCGAGCCAGTCTGGACCAGCGTGGGGTCCGGAGAGGGCAGCGGCTGCGCGTCGGCGGGCGTCGAGGTGATTGTGAAGCCGCCGGCCTGCGGGATGGAAGGGATATGCACATCGAGCCATTGGCCGGGGAGGAAGGCGAAGGGTTCTTGATGCTGAGCATTGGGCTGGTCGTGTTTTAAATCATCAGCATTACAGAAACCCTAGTCGTGGTTTGATATCTTGGAAGAAAATGCCTACGTCCTCGTCCTCCTCAGAGATCACGTCCGTTGTTGTCCCCGTCGGTAGCGTCAGCCGAAGAAGCCGCACCGTCGGATTGACCTGCTCGATATGCGAGAGGTGCACGGTGTACAGCTTGTTCTGTCTTGGCTCCGCGGCGGTGCGGAGCTCGTGCGGGAGGGAGCTTTTGGAGCTTTTGCGATGGTGCATGGTGAGGGGATGCCGATGGATCAACGCAGACCTAGTCGGCCTAATCGATGTTCCTGGAGATGAGGTTGCTCGTTTTAGCCAGCGCATTCAATTGCGGTTTCGTTGTGAACATCGTTTGAACTCGACGATGGCTCCGAGTTTTCAGTACGGAATGATTGTATTGAAGCTCGTGCTTGTGCTTGTTCACTCTGGAACGTCTAGCTAGGCCTACAAGTACGGTCCCGGTCGATGACGTCGGAGCGCATCTCCGCATCTCCATTTGGACAATCCCCATCCACATTTTGGCGTCCTGTCTTCATTGTCCACCGCAGAACAGTCGGCATTAGGGCTCTTCATTGATGCCTCAGGCCAGAGAAGGTGTGCACTCACTGCACTCTATGTACAATTGCACTCGACATCAACATCAGCCAAACACAAAGTGAGGGCTGGACATCGGAAATCAAATCTGATTGGCTGGTCACGCTAAGATATTCATCCAGCAGAGCCAGCCAATCAGCTGTCGCTATCGGCCTCGGCCCAAAATCCTGCTGTCCAGCTGCTGCTAAACCGTGCATGCTGACTGGTGGCCTTTGGTGACAATCAACACTCAGCTGCAGCCGTAGACCGTGTGCTTAGCGCTGAGCAACGGGAGTTAATATGCATCTGATATGGCGCTAGATTGGCTATGTACACTAGGCTCAGCATGGGGACGGTTGAGGCTTTGAGCCCACAGCCTGTCCAACTCCCAACACTCCAACGTTCGGCCGAAGGCTCTCTGTCAAAAGGTCTCAAGGTGCGGGCATAGAATTATCAGTTCTCACCTCCTCATCGCCAGGCCAAGAGACGGCGGGACGCCTTCGCTATGACTCGGCTGCCAGCCGGACTGGCCTAGAGTACGAGTTACGGACAGTATCTCGTTTGGCCTGTCGGTTATGCCAGACGGATTCGGATCCCCCGCCGATGCGAATGAATTATACATGACCATCTGAAATTGTTTCTGTCGCAACATCGGTCACCATGTTCGTCCCAAAGAGATACCGGCACCATAGGCTGGTGTTGTACGTCCTGGTGGCCGAATTTCCCTTTGTCGTGGCGATTCTGGCCCTGACGGGAGTCGCCGCCCATGACACCTACACCACAAAACTCCGGCAAGACGGCGCCGATAATGGATTCAACAGCGCACCGAACCGCATTGTGTATGCGCTGACCAACGGTCGGCCGTACACGGAGCCGATGGTGTGGAGCTCATTGTATGTACAGGACAAACACAGTCGAGCTTGTGAAAAGAGGCCATGAAACTGATTGATGGGGAATGGTCCAGTTTGAGGAATTATAACCTCGTTCTCGGCGTCCTGAGCGTCTTCATGCTGCTGGCCAAAGTGCCGATGCATATCGTGCGTGCGCTCCATCCGCCGCTGTCGGCCTTTGTCCACGGCTCCATGATGGCCCTGTTCATCGTCGCGGCCCGGTTCCAGGCCGGCTCCGACATGACGGATCCTCGCCGGCCGCAGCCCGGCGCGCCGTGGTTCATCACCAAGAACTGCAACGTGGCGAAATACCCGTCCAATATCGGCTATTGCCAACAGGCCAAGGCGCTGTTTGCAATGACCGTCATCATTTCGTACGTCAATCAACCCTAATCAACCCCAGATGATTCGACGACCCAAAAGCTGACCGTTGAATCAAACTAGATTCATCTACTTCCTGCAATTCCTCATCGCCTTACACTCATGCATCTTCTCCAGAGAAGAACTCGAAGAGTACCGCGCCCGAAAAGCAGAGAAACGCGCAGAGAAAGAAGCCGAGGAGGAGGCCCTGCGCGCACACGAGGAAATCATGCTCAAATCCCCCATGTACAACAACAACATGAGTATGCCCATGACCCCCGCAGCGGCGGTGACAACAACGTCCCCCTTCATGCACTCACAATCCCCCCTCCTACCCCCCGTTGCCTCGGGCGGTCTTCTCTCCTCAGATTTGCCTCTTCGCAATCAGTCCAGTAGTTTTAGTACATCCGGCGCGAACCATGGCGGCCGTGTCTCGGTGACGGAGTTGTCGCCGCCGCCCGTGCACCAGCAGCAACAACCGCAGCTGTACTTCCCGCCACCACCGAAGAAGGCTACGAAGAAATGAATGGATTCATCTTCTCTTGATGTCCATTGGGTTTAATTTTCTTATGATAATTGAATGAGAAGTCACTCCCCGTTTTGTTGATCCGGTACCTGGAGTATCACTGGACGAGATATTTAATCGCAATGATACCTTTTCTCATGGAAAAAAAGATATGATTAACCAACCTATATCACTTCGTATGATAAAACTCCTTCGACATGCATGTAAAGTACAGCATATGCATCGTAAAAAATATGGTATCATGAACCCATGCATTCCTGAACATGCGAAGAGAACTACAGAAAACAAGTGTCAAGGCTCCACAACCTGCAACGGAACGTATCCCTCCTCTTCCCTTGCGCGTCTCGACTTCTTTCCAAACACCAGCCGCGTCACCCCAGCACGCAGTGACGTCAGCGCCGTCAGCGGCAGCGACTGCCGCAGCTTGTCCCTTGCCGACGATCGGGCCTCCTGCGCGATCACGGGGGCATCCTTCTCGAGCTGCTCCGGGTTCATCCACTTGGGGCGCTTCCACAATCTTAGCAGCAGACTGCTTCCGACGACGGAGACGCTGGACAGGGCCATTGCCGCCGCGGCGGCCATCGGGGGCAACGCAATGCCGCCAAACGGGAGGAACAGGCCCATGGCGAAGGGCAGGCCGATTAGGTTGTACACGCAGGCCCACATGAGGTTGAGCTTGATGCGTTTGAAGATGGAGCGGGCGAGGCAAAGGCTGGCGGGGATGCTGAGTAGGTCGTCCGACCGCATCAGAACAATGTCTGCCGCCTCCATAGCGACGTCCGTACCGGACGAGAGCGCGATACCGACGTCGGCGGATGCCAGAGCTGGCGAGTCGTTGATGCCGTCGCCCACCATCGCCACGCGGTCGCCGGTGGCCTGGTACAACTTGATCAGTTCTTGTTTGTCCGTCGGCGACACTCCCGCGCGCACAGAGTCTGCTCCAATGCCCACTGCTCGAGCAATCGCGAGGGCCGCGGGGTACGTGTCGCCCGTCATGATGGATGTTGTCAGACCCATGCGGTGAAGCGCAGCCACGGTTGCCACCGCCCCAGGCTTCAGTGAGTCTTGCAGCGAGATCGTGCCCGCGTACTGCCCGTCAATCGCAACATGGACCTGCGTCGTGGCGGTGGGTTCGCTGGGCTTGGGTGATAACGGAACCGAAAGCTCGTCGGCCTTGGTAGTCTCCGGCACCGTCACTCCATTCGAATTCAGGAACACGGCATTGCCGATCAGAACTCGATATCGCGTTGCTTCCGTGCCCGATGCTGGCTCCACAATAGCAGACACGCCCTTGCCGACAGTGACCTCGAAAGTCGCAACGTTTCCGCCTAGCGGCTCGTCATCGCCAATGACACCCGTCTGGCGCTTGGCCTCCGCTACCACGGCTTTGGCTATCGGATGCTCACTATTGGTCTCGGTGAGCCCGACAATCTGCCACCAGAGCTTCGTGTGCCAGTCACTCGACTTCCAGGTTGGCGCTAGCTTGCTATTCGCGACACTCATCTTGCCCTGGGTGAGGGTGCCGGTCTTGTCGAACACGACGTGTGTGATCTTGGTTGCGGCCTCCATGACCGCGCCGCCCTTCACCAGAATACCGTGCTGCGCGCCTACGCCGGTGCCGACCATAACGGCAGTCGGTGTGCTCAGTCCCAGCGCACAGGGGCATGCAAAGACAATGACCGAAATACACAGCTTCAAGCACACCATCGTCTTGCCTCCATTATCCTCGGTAAGGAAAATCTTCGGCGGGTGCGGCAGAACGTGACTCAGGATCATCCACCCAAAGAACGTCAACAGCCCAAGGCCGATAATGACCGGGACAAAGTATCCCGCAACAACGTCAGCCATCCGCTGGATCGGAGCGCGGTTCGTCTGCGCATCCTGCACCAGTTTGACAATCTGGCTCAGCTGCGTGTCGCTGCCCGCGCGAGTTACTTTGACGTCCAGCGAGCCCGCGCCATTGACAGTTCCCGCAATGACCATGTCGCCTTTCTTCTTGTAAATCGGATGCGCTTCTCCGGTGATCATGCTTTCGTCGAGATAGCTTTCTCCTCGGAGAACAATGCCGTCCGCCGGTACCTTGTCACCTGGCCGCAAGAGCAAGACGTCGCCAACCTCGATCAATTCCGTCGGAATGACGCGGTGCCCAATTGTTCCTTGCTGAGGCGCATCAGGTGCATCGCCTTTGTTAGCCGAGCTACTCCACTCCTCCGCTGCTTTTTCTGCCGCGATTGTATCTTCGTAGATGGTGGCCATTGACGGAGCCAAAGACATAAGCTGTGAGAGCGCCTTGGAGGTCTGGCCCTTTGCTCTGCTCTCAAGCCACCGACCCAGAGTAATAAAAGTGATCAGCATCGTGCTAGTATCGAAAACGGTACTCGGACGTTTTCGGTGGCCACCCACAACGGCAATTACCATGGAAAAGACGCTGAAGAAAAAAGCCACCGAGGTCCCCAGAGTAACCAATACGTCCATTGTCGGTGATCGATGCTTCAAAGACTTGTAGGTGCTGATGTAGAAGCGTTTTCCAATGCCAAATTGCACCGGTATTGTAAGCAGCAGACAAATGACGTCGCCAAGGTATAATCCCCGGATGATCCGAACGCTGCCAAAATCCAGTGGCTTGAGATACATGGGCAGGATCATGCTGATAAGGAACACCGGAATTGCAAAGGTGAGCGAGAAGAGGAACGCATGCTTCCACTGCTGAATCTCCTTGGTCTTGGCCAGCGACTCGAGCTGTGCGTTGTTTTCATCGACATCTGCCACCAGCGCGCTGAATCCTGCTTGTTCGATGGTCGCGACCAACGACCGGGCTCCAACCGCACGGGGATTGTACGTTATTGTGGCGCGGGAGGCAGTAAAATCCACGGTCGCTGAAACGACGCCATTCTTCTGTCGTAGTGTGTTTTCCAGGGTCCGGGAGGAAGCAGAATCTTGTAGACCGAAAATATTGAGACGGATAGTCTTGGAAGACTTGGATGAGACGTCTGCGTGCGGAACGGACGAGACAACCCGTGCATCGAAACCGACGCCTTCTATCGTGGAAACGATCTGTTCCGGGGTGAGAATTTGCGGGTCGTGAATCACGACTGCTCGTTCGGCTAGCAAACTAATATCGAACTGGACCACGCCATCGGCCCCTTCAAACGCGTCGGCAACGCTGGAAGTGCATGCACCGCATGTCATTCCCTCCACGGCGACGGTGGTAGACAAGAGTCGGGGCTGCTTGCCCGCGGAACGATCATCACTCGACGAACCTGGATCCGGTGTGACCGTGTCCAGCACGGTGGCGCCAAACCCTCGATCCTCGATAGCGCTGGCCAGTTGAGCCGGCGTCGCCTGATCCGCATCGTGTTCGACGACTGCTCGCTCGGACAATAGCGACACGTTGACGGACCTGACTCCGGCGACCTCCTTCAACCCACTTTCGACTGCCGACGTGCATGCCCCGCACGTCATGCCTTCGATTGCAATGGTCGTTATCGAGATCCGCGGCGCATCCTCTGGTGCTCCTCGTTCTGTCGGCGTCTCGGTCGACTGGACTGTCGCGTCGAAACCGCGGTCTTGAATGAGCTCGGCGATTTCGGACGCGGGGAGAACCTGCGGATCATGGCAAACGACGGCGCGATTCAAGACCAAGCTCACAGAAACCTCGCCCACGCCTTTGACCCCTTGAAATGCACTCTCCACGGCCGAGGTGCATGCGCTGCAGGTCATGCCCTCGACACTCAGCGTTGTTGTCGCCCAGACGGCTGGGCTGGGCTGTTGCGCTCCCATTGTACACTCCGACCAGCGTGAGCAAATACCCGGGCGAGTATTAGACGGTCATGTATGTTTACTTTGTGCCATATACATTTTGTCGCGGCGAACGAGTGACTGGAAATGACGCAGGAACCGCTTCAGAACTGGCTTGGTTAGAGAATTATTAATGCCGGTGCCTGCGGAACTCGGGAGAGAGTCGGATCGGTCGGAACTCGGAAGAATCTGGCGCTATTCCTATTAAAGTAACTAGTTAGCTGTTTACATTTAATTACTAACATAACCTACTCCGTACTCCGCACATGCCCTATCAAGTCTAGTCGGATACTTATGCATCAGCGTGGAGCCACGGAACAAGCCAACCGCTCTCTGGGGCCTGTGGAGTACTCTCTATGTACATACTGTATGGAGTACTGTACTCATAATGCTCCTTCGTCAAAGACTAAAGAGGCTTTCTATAGCTATCATCCTTCCTAAGCGGCATTTTAGGTTCGAAGCAAGGCCATGTAACTATGATATTGTCCGCTCTCTGCCTCTCGAGCAATCACCATCGTGGAGTATCTTGGTTTGGAGGACATTGTCCGGAGCCGGAGGGTGTAAGTATATACTACTCATTGATGGTCGAAAGTCAATCACTCTATCCTGACAGAGCCTAGGTCTCCAAGCAATGGCTCACGGTTCTCTCAAGCGACACAATCGTCTGGGATGTTTTGCGCGAGACGTTTGCATTTTGGGGCTGGACCTGGAGCGAATTAGCACAGATGCAGCGATTGCTGACGCTATGAGCCATTTCCGATGGCGACGACATGGCTTACAGCATGCTCGACCAGTCAAGAAGTTCTTCCTCCCCCGGTCAAAATAGTACTCGGGTGACGCGCCCCCCTCCCCGTGATCCGGTATCATTCGCGCCGGCTGTGCTATGAAATGCCGGTACGCGGCGAAGTCGAGATGCTGAATCTCGAGGCCGAAGGGAAATCAATCTGGGACTTCAGTGGACTCGGGACTCCCAGCCTATCTGATCGCTATTTTGTTCTGGAGACGTACAATTTGTAAGTTTGTACTCCATAAGGAGGAGCAGATTTGCGTATCTTGCCGCCTGACTTCTGCTTGGATGATAGTCGTGAGCGTTCGCGATACTATGTGACGGCATGGGAAATACATACAGGAGAGAAACTCGACCAGCAGATTCTTGATTTCGTGGGTGACGACATCACCATTTTTGAGGACAAGGTGATTGTCACTCTCAGGCCCGAATGGATTAGATTTTCCAATTACCCAATCCACCTTCTTTGGGATCTGAGTTCGAATCATGTCCGAAGGATTGGCCACTTCTCAACGCCCGATGGATAGATATCCTGAGCTGAGGTCATTGACGATGTTCTGCGGTTTGGTTCCGGCTATCTGACCCCGAACCTGGTCTACCACTGGACCGGTCAGCTTTCCCTCTACAACAATTCAGTCGATGGTTCCTTCAAGACGGCACGTACATGTTGGCAGCCGTGAATTCCTTGGCTTGGTCAATGAAGCCGGCATGTGCGTAGGCCTACTAATCTCGAAATTGGACATCAATGAATTTCATGAAATAGTACGGAGTACTACGGGTAGTTAATTAATAGGAGTAGCCATTCTTCTAGATAGTACCACTACTGGAGTACGATGAGAACAAGGACCAACCATGATCAGTCTGTCGATTTGGAGGACATGAAAGCCAGATGAATGTAGATTACTAGTACATGCGACCATAGGGTGTGGAGAACAGGGCTTCCCGTCCGCTCAGCCGTACTTAAGCCACACGCCGGCTGGTTAGTAGTTGGGTGGGTGACCACCAGCGAATCCCAGCTGTTGCATGTTTCTATTTTTTTTTTATTACCTCCTAAATAACTCCAGATTTCGTCCATGATAGTCAAGGCAAGGCTAAACAGTGACGACGCTTCAGCAATCATCAGAGGGCGAGAGCTTAATAAGTCAAGAAGTTTCGGGAACCTCTCGTGTACATTTGCATAGTACCTGCTCATTCAAACCAGACAAAACATGATGTCCCACATTCAAGGCCGCTGAGGATACTGAAGTGATTTGTTGCGAAGGGCGAATTCCTGGCCCGAGGAGGAAGAACATTCATTCCTCGAACGATTATCGTTCGTTCGAGACTCCAATCGCCCTTTTGACCTGAGAAGATATTGACCCGTGAACATGCCATTAGAAGCTCGGCTTTTAATGAAGATTGACTAACGTCCATTCCTTGAATGGGGTTTAAAACTTGTTGTCTTACGATTGATCGATTACATGGAGAATTGGAAATCTTCACGATAGGTATATCAGAAACATAAGTCATGACAAAATACTTCATCGTCCCAGATCCGCTAAGGCGGACCAAACAAGCCGCCGAAGGGGTTCGAGTTCTCTGTTCTGTTGTGGGAATGATACATTGAAATAAGAGAATATATAACAGCAATGAGATTGAGTGGAACAGTTGGTGACATCACGTTGTCTCGTGCTCGTGGATGAGAGGGAATCAATACACCGAGGAACTGGAGTTCCCGGATGTACCTATTCATGTGAGTAGTACGATTTCGGTCTTTGTGGTTCCCAAGTCAATTGCGCGACTCAAGCACATTCAAGTTCATAGATGAGGGCCTCGGGGCAAGGCATCCAACATCACTCATCACAGCATGGAAGGCATTCTCATAAATTGACAGATTCCGGAACTGAGCACTTGTCAAAGACATAAGGTCGACGAGACAACAGGACGAGGTTGGTCATTTGCTGCTGCAGAAAGCATGCTCATTCCCAAGATCGAAGCAATCTTGCTGCACACGTTATCAAATTGCACGAGTCCAGCCTTCATTGGCTCCTCCAAGATCGTAAAGAGCCACACCCGGTAGGTGACTCCAGGGATTTCATTAGCCTTTGCGTCATGCATCCTCATGATCTCGTCAAGTTGATCACGTCTCTTTTCCGGAACGATCCCAATTTGAACGAGAACGCAGAGGAACTGCTGCTTGCATATGCACGATCTCCAGCCGTGGTCTGTAATCCATCCATCGCCCACGTTTCGGACCTGATATTCAACGCCTTCTGTGAGATTTAAGTGATGATAGAAACTCCAATGAAAGTCATTGGCGACGGGCGGGTCAGATTGGATGTAGAGGACAATGTAGAGTGGACACAGCGGAAGCTGGGTCAGGGCCTTTTCCTGCGCGGTTTTGATGGCTGCCGCTTTCTCTTTCGCTTTTTGTCGTGAGTCGGGGTCTGTTGACGAAGAGGGCATGGATGGGTATGTCAATGTTTCGGATAGCCCAGTGGACAGGCCGGTGGCAGATTTGCTGGACATGCCGACCTGGTTTGATATGTGTGCGGGCAACCTGGAACATGACTGGCCTTGCCGTTCGTTGGGACAATTCTGCTCGGACAGAAGACAACATGCAAGGGTGAGAGGTGCCTGAGAAAGCACCGGTATATCTCCCTATGTCCAGGCAAATTTCAAGGAGCAATCCACTTCGAAACTGGAAATGCGTGAACAGTCGTCGATGTAGTAGTGCCAGTTCACTTGAGACTCCGATCGTGTGAAGCTGATCAGCTGCCACACACACACAATTAGAGATAAGCCCTCGACACCTGGCTTCTTCCAAGGCCAGTAGCTCCAGTAACCTCAAAATCAAGCATTGAGGAGCTGCTGATGGAAGAACTTCTTTGAAGAGAACACATCGCCGTGAAATTGTAGGCCAGTGAGTCTACTATGGGATCTTGGTTGAAGGCGAGGTATTCGAAAGCTTGCCTGTAGACCTGTTATGAGTCAGGTAACATGAAATCTCAAGGATCAGCGAGCTAACGCATACGAGGCAGCAAGAACACTGCTCAACGCTGAACTGAAGTTGATGATGGTTACCAAAGTGACTGAACGGACTCCGACTGCTGACTAATCACCAGATATGGATCAGCTGCAGCGGGGACTCGGGGAGAGTACGAGTACAGTAGTAGCAGCCTTGACTTCAACGTACTGACGAGCGGAGTCGACAACGAACTTTCGATCCCTTGATTCGAGCATTCGGGTCTTTTCTCCGGTCCTAGGGATTGTTCCACATAGACTCTGCGAAACCCGGCATTCGTACTCGAACCAGTCCGCCATCAATGCGATAGCCATGGATCAAGCACAAGCACGAGCTCTGGAAGCTCTCCAGCCATTTCTCAGCCTGACGACGTCGTCGATGGCCTCATCGCCGCGGTTTGTCGCGGAGATCATTACGAATGCCACGTCCAATCCCAACACCTTTGTGTTCGCCGAGCTTCTGGAGCAGCCCGCTGTGCAAGCCTTGGGCAAGCCGGACGCCCCGGAGGAGTTCCGCAGATACCTCAAACTACTAGAAATATTCGCCTGGGGGACATGGCAGGATTATCGCAGTAAGTCACCTTTTACCTGACGAGTTTGAAAGAAGACAGGGATCATTGACTGGTGAAAAAGCAACCCCCGGTCTCCCGTCGCTGAACGAGGCCCAGACGCTCAAGCTTCGCTTACTGTCCCTCCTCACACTGGCCCGCACCCTGCGGCCCCTAACATACGAATCTCTAATGTCGGCACTTGAAATCTCGACCACAAGCGAGCTGGAGTCGCTCGTGACGACGGCAATCTACTCATCTCTGATTACAGCTCGACTCTCACCAACAAGCTCACCCCCCGCCGTCAACGTCACGGCGGTGGCCCCGTTGCGTGATGTCCACCCGCAAACCGTCTCGACCATGATCTCGATCCTTTCCGAGTGGGAGAGCCGCTGCGGCGACGTCATCGGTAGTATCGAGACCGAGATCGCCAAGATCAAGGCGCAGGCCGCCGAGCAGCGCAAGCGGGGTCGTGATCGCGCCAAGCGGATCGAGAAGAGCATCAACGGGTGGAAGGGCCTCTCGCTGGAGGAGTCGCAGGCGCTGCGCCGAGCAGTGCATCAACAGCAGCACCTCAAGTCCGGCTCGGCACGAACTGCGGGTAAAGCCGCGTCCGGAACAGCCGCGGGCAGCAGCGCCAGCAGCGGGCAAAAGCGGGAGTTCAACGGCGATGATGATGACGATGTCGGTCGAGGCGAGGATGATGGCTACTTTGAACGAGACAGCGATGCAGACGGCTCGTCGCGCATGGACATTGACGAGGGTGCGGGGGCGCAGTCGTCATCGACAGCCACAAGGCAGGCGAAACGAATTCTGAACATGGGGAAGAAGACCTGATCGCTGCTGTCGAAACAGCGCTAGATCCTGGCAAATTTCGCAAAGTGAACCTTCTAGACCAATGCCATGATTTAACTCTACAGGTTTTTTTCCCTTTTTCCTGCGGCGCTGAATGAAACACATCACTCACATTCGCACCATTATTATTCCTCGACAGCACTAAATGCTAAATACATTGGTAAATCACTGCTATGATGACGAGGACACACAGTGCCCTCAATTAAATCAATAGACATTGAAAACATAAGGGAAAAACCGAGAGAATGTATACTTGTCCAGCGAGCAAAACCGTACTCCAGGCTCGGGGAATCGAGAATGAGAAATAGGAAATGTCTATCCGGATAATGCGAAATCGAAGCAACATGACCTGAACAAAAGAAACAACCAGATCAACAGACACCAGACGCCTAAATGCGGAAAAAGGCATGAACAAAAATTAAACGATGAAAGGGGAAACGAAACGAAAGGAATGCTCGGGTATTGAAGGATCAGAGTATTGTCCCCGGGACGAAAATAAATAATGCGCTGAATCCGGCGGCTATTAAAACAGCGAGGCCTAATGTCGCTGTCGCACGCTTGTTGAGGAGCGCCCGCACGTACGGTTCACGGATTCGGATCCAGTTCATGAATGTGTATTCGCTGAATCCCAGGTAGGCCATGATGGGGTCGATTTTGTACTGGTATGTGGCGATGAAATAGCCGGCGACGGCAAAGGGGAGAATGACCTGTTCCGTATGTTAGACAAGGATTTGATCAAAGTCCGAAAAAGCTTACCCAGCAGCGGATGTCGCGCGGTTTGTCCGTGAGGACAACAAAGAATGATGCCCAGAATGCGCCGCCGAAGCTGGCCAGCGCAATGGCAAGACGGATTACTATACTCAGAGGTACGAGATTGCCCAGGGCCTTGGCCTGCAGGAAACCCGGAAACGCGTCGCGCTCCATTGCCTGGAAGACATAGTCCTTGGCCGAGTCAAACACCTCCGGGTCGTCTCGCCCGTCGCGTTCCACCATCTCAATAATCGACGTCACCATATCATCGGGCAGAACAATCTCGCGTTCGGAGCCGGGAATGAGGTACGTATAGAGGATCTTCTCCGCGCTGCGGCGAATATCTGTTCGCGCAACGGTATGCCCCGGCGAACCGGACGAGCCGCTTTTCCCTCGCTCATGACTTGAATGCGTGAAACTCGGCGCCGGTGGACGTTCCTCGAGTGGAATCTCTTGTGAACCTTCCTTGGAAGACGCATGGCCGGCGTTCTCTCGAAGGAATGCCGAGAGTCTCTGATCTGCCTCCTTTTCCGAGGAGCCGTCTCTCCGGTGTCCTGACGGGCCGACTCCAGGATCTGGGATGTCGCCCAAATACTCCAAGTTATCGAGGATCGCTGACGATCGCTTGCTGCCCTCGGGAGTGGATAGGAGGACCGATCGGCGGAGCTCTCGAACGTAATGTCGGCATAGTGACATGTGCTGGGAGACATCGAGCCTAGGCACATTAGACACCTCCTCTACTAGAAACAGCCCAGGAAGAATACCAGAAATCGAGGTAATCCACTGATCGTTGTTGGTCGCGCATGTAAATATAGAACGAGTACAAGTCCACCGGCGCAAGAGTGTAGCGGCTGAGAACCTCAAACAGGGTCGGTAGACGCCTGCGCTTCTCTATATCAACACTAGGTGACGCCATTTCGAGCCACAAACCGTCGAAGAACCCGGGAACTCGAGGATATCCAGTCAGGAGCGGTTCACGCGACGCGGGAGGGACGTGGCCGCGGATTGATGGAGTTTGCTATGGGCAATCGTCGACCAAGACCAAGGTAGCTCTGCACAAAATCACAGGCCGAAGCCTATGGGCGATTGCGCCGAGGAGAATGAATCGATGGTGCGTTGTCACCAGCCTCTCTACTCGCGAACCCCCTGATGTCCTGGGGAGCCGATTTGATGCGGGAGAACCAACCGGGGCACGCCGAGCAAACCGCGCATATGAGAAATGAACGAGCTCCGAACGCACAGCGTCTTCGAGAGCCCAAAAGGAGCAGTCGAATAGGGGAAATCCACTCTTCGCCAGCTGAAACGGCCGGCTTACTGCGCTTTGTTGACAGGGGAGACCCACGTGACTTCAGTATTATGCCTCAGGCAGGCTTGTGAGTTGTGACAAGGGTCCGAAGCTCAATTTGATGATTGGTCAACACTGCTACTTAAATTTGTTAGACCCACAATGGCTAACCAATCACGACAAGGGCCAATTATTGATCTTCGATCGCGATCATCAACCTTTTTGTCACTTCTACTACCTTAACCCTAACAGCAATAAAATCAATCATCCTGTCATTTTATTCCACTGTTGAGTACGCAAAGATTGCGAAGAGCCCGTCTTAACTCAATCGTCTGCCAAACCCCGAAATCCTTCCAACCAAATCTGCCCGAAATAAAACGCCAATGGGTATTCAAAACATGGAACTGAAAAGCAAAAGCGTACAAAGTCATATCGTAGATGCTAGTAGCATACGGAGTATGTATATCGGGTTCAGTGCCCCTCCGCAAGGTGCTAGAAACGTCAGCGTCGCCTTACCAACGCGTGCGTTTTTGATAGTACTAACCGCCCACTCAGGAATGTTCTTGATCTGCTGCCACATGAACTTCTCCAACTTGTTTGCGCTCTTGGTGTACGGGGTGCTCTCGCTGTTGTACTTTCGACAGTTGTTGAAAATCAACATGGCATCTTTGATGAAATCCTGCGGCGTTGGATACATGTCCTTCTCGTGCTTTTCCTCCATGGTCGACAAATCCATGGGCTCCTTGATGACATCGTAGTAATCAGGCACCTCATCTTTATTGACCGGCTGCGTGAACGGCCACGCAGCGGAGTGATTCTGCATGTCGTTGAGAAGGTGCAGCAGTTGATTGTAGTTGGGACCATGGCGAGGTTGACGAGCCAGCTCGTCCATGTCTGGAGACCAGCCAGACTCTTTGATGGCTGGGATACTCAGGGGGTCGATCTTGGTGACGCCGTTCTTCCATTCCTTTGGCGGTGGGTGAACAATATGGGACTTGCTGAAGGCGCGGATCTTTGCTTGCACAGCTTCTTTCTGCTTCCGGAGCATTTTGCCGGCCTCGAGGTATCGGATCTTTGGGAGCATGCTGCACTGCATGATAGTTCCTCCTTCGTAATCCTTGATATATCCCATCCAGATCGATTTATCCAAGGAGATGTCTTTGGTGAAGCCCTGCTTCTTGAAGTAACCAATTGCGTAATTATCCGCATATGTAAGGAAATGCTCGATATCGGTCGTTGCCCTCACGTAGTCCTGATTTTGTCAACAGTTGCCAGTGTATCGATTAAACTGGACCATACCTTTAGATGAGACATGAGATGCGCGCCATAGCCCTTGACTTGTTGGTCGGAGGAGATGGCGCAAAACACAATCTCCGCAAACTTGCGATGCGTGAAAGGACGATAGGTGATCCCACTGTTCCAATCAGCATCCACACATGAAGACGACAACCGAACTCAACATACCCGACAACTTCCAGAGGACGTTTGACAATCGCAAACGAAAGATGCGCCCTGTCGTAGACTAACCGGGCGATATAGTCCTTGGGCATCTTCGGCAGCTGCTTCTGGAAGATGCACTTGAGACCGGTGAGGATGACGAAGCTCTCCCGGCTCCCATCGTTATTGACAACGCGGAACTCAATCTCTCCTTTACGTTCTTCGAGCACAGCCGGCTGGTTCTTGTCAGAGGCTCTGGTTGAAGTGATGATAGCACGCATGCATGGTACTGTTTACATACCTTTTCAGGGAAAGGGACGATCTTGAGCTGGGGTTTGTCGCCGGGCTCTTCCTGCACGCGCATCAGCCATCGCATGCTCTGGCTAGAGCAGCATAGCACCTACCTTGACCTCCTTCTCCGGCGATTCAGTACGGGCTTTCTTGCTGGGCTGCTCCGGCGACTCGGCGTCGTCCGAAGCCTTGCGTTTCGCCTCTGATGCTGGTCAGCTAAGTTCGCAGACATAGCACAGGACTCATCCTTACCCTCGCCAGCAGGCGACATGGCTGCTTCGAGCTTCCTTGACTATCAACAATGCTACTCAACCCCAGGTTCCCGTCCCTGTCCCTGATTGCCACCCCGCAACAAAAGGCCCCTGGCGGAAAGGGGTTGGTGGTACAGTAGCCAAATCGGGCAATTCCGGAATTATGTTTCCCCGCGCTCCCGCGCACAGGACGAAGAGGACAGCTTCAGCTTCCAAGTTGTCGTTGATCTTTCGAGAGGCGCGCAACTCGGCAGTATTTGTCCTGGCCACGGTATCTTGGCTCCATCCCAATGTCTCTTCAAGAGGTCTGGGAGACTTCCAAAGCTCCTTTCTACCCCGCTGTCCCAAAGGAGCGCCAATTCACCGTTGGCTTCAGCTTGCTCCTGACTGGTACGTGTCCAAACATCGCCGGGGAGACGGTAACTAATGCCAGGATAGCACTTATTCTCACCGGTCTCTTCGCATTGAGTGAGTCCTTGAGTTTTGGTAGTCGTTCCGACCATGACTAAACCCTGTCAGACCGCTCCCTTAAAAACATTCCCCTTCTCGGTATTCCCGCGTCTCTCGCGTTCGGGTACGTATCTGCGCGATAGACGTGCTTCACTCAGGCTAATATATGGCAGCTTCGGAGCTGTGTACATGATCTGCGCCGTTGGAGTTTACGTTTAGCCTCCTACGCCATTACTGTGTATCATAAGCTTGAGCAATGAAGGCCATCTACTGCTGAATTAATAACGTCCACCTCCTTCGCTTCATCCCAAGCTCAAAAAAAATGGACCCAATCTTCACGGCGGTGTCGACCAACGCGAATCATCTGTACACACTGTTGCGCTGTATCGGCTTCGCGCAAAAGGCAGCGGTCCAGATCACGCCAGACGGAATACGCTTCTCGGCAGAGGAGGGCCGTGTGATGCAGGGCCTGGCATTCCTAGACAAGGCGCTTTTCGCAAACTATACGTTCCGTCCTCCACGAGCTAGTGACCACGGTGGTGACGACGGCGGGAATCGAGGTAACAACGACGATGATGATGACGAAGACGTGATATACCCGCACTTCCTCATCTCCTTGTCCGCTCTCCTCGAGACGCTCCAAATCTTCGGCATTAGCGATCACAGCAGTGCCGCAGAACGGAGCGGTCCACCAAGCTCGACCGCTGCAAGCGCTTTCACGGCCCCCGCGGTGCTCCAAGGCCGGTCATGCACGCTGCGCTACTCGCATCTCGGCGGGCCCCTCAGCATCATCCTCTCCGAGGCGGGCGTGACCACGACATGCGAACTCACAACCTACGACCCCTCAGACCCCTCATTCGGCTCGTCTGACGGAGAAGTCGACATCCCGCTGCAGCGCGACGCCATCGTAATGAAGATTATCATGCGCTCAGCACTCCTGCACAACGCCATTACCGAGCTAGACTCCACCGACCCTACCGTCCTCACCATCTCAGCCTCGGCAACGAAACCGCCATTCTTCGCCCTCTCCGGCTCGGGAGGCCCCTTCAGCGAATCCACGGTGGAGTTCTCCGTGGAAGGAAAGACTGCGCCCGAAGGCAGCGGCGACAACATCGGCACCCGCCGCCCCAATGCGAAACTTGCCCCAACAGTCACCGAGACCTTCCAGGTGAACCCACCGTCGTACCGCGGTGGCAGGGTAAAGGAGAGATACCGCTTCTCGCTCATCCGCAAAGCGTCCCGCGCAATGGCCGTCGCTAGTAAAGTCAGTATCAGGGGTGACGTTCAGGGCGTGCTGAGTCTGCAATTCATGATCGAGCTGAATGATGGCGGCAGTGGTGGTGCGTCTGGAGGAGCTACGGGTTCAGTCTCATCCCGCGCTGGAATGGGCAATGTGAGCTTTGTGGACTTTAGGTTCGTGCCGCTCGTGGACGAAGATGGAGAGGAAGATGGGCATGATCCGCTTTGAGATTAGAGCATTAATAAGTAGGTACATGCAATTGAATGAGTTTTTATTCTACAGATGCGTAAACCCACATCACATAACCTGCCCAAGCCTTAGCATTGTGATAGAGAGAAGAGAGGGTCATTAACATACCTCAGCAATCGACTGCCGCTCAATAATCGATTTCTGCCTCTCATTCCTCGACACCCGATAGTAGTAATCCGCAAAATCGCCGCACTGCATATGTCTCAAAAACTCCTCATCATGGGTGATGACGATCAGCTGGAAATTCGACTGCTGTTGGCGGGCGCGGATGATCTCATGCAGGGACTCGGCCAGCGAGCGGATGTTGTCGCGGTCGAGGTTGGTGGTGGGCTCGTCGAGCGCGATCAGTCCGCAGTTGACCCCGAAGCATTCAGCGAGAGCGAGGCGGATGATGATGCTGGCGAGCACTTTTTGGCCCGCGCTGCAGCGGCCGCGCATGTCCATCTCCGCTCCTTGCTTGACCATGCATACGCGGTAGTTATATGACCGGTTGCCCCGTGCGGTCTCGCTGTCGGAGCGGATGAGAATCGTGTCCACGTCCGTGCCGCGGTAGGTGCGCTGCCAGAGCTCCTCGATGATCCGGTTGATTTCCTCCATCTTGAGACTGTGGTACTGCATGATCGCCTTGTCCAGCGCGCCGCCGTACCGCCCCAGGTCTTCGATCGCCGCTTTCGTCGTTTCCACCTTGATGTGCGCCTCCTTGTACTTGGCTGCGGCGTCCTTGTAGTCCGTGTTCCAGTCCGCCAGCAACTGCATCAGTTGGTCGTCCTTGGACTTCATCTCTCCCATCTTGCTGGCTTGCTTCGCCGCCAGCGCGTTGTGCTCCCGCGTCCATCGCTCCGATTCCTCCTTGAACCGGCTGCGGTCGATTTCCGCGTTTTGCGCTTCGAGCTCGACAATCTCCTGCTCGACCTGCTCCAGCTGTCGGCAAGCCTGCCGGTAGCTCAGGTTGTCCGCATACTGCCGTTTGGTGTTGTCGCTGTCTGCCAGTTGAGAAGAGAACTTGTTGATTTCTCGCGTGATCTCGGCCAGAGTGGCTTCCAGCGAGTCAATCTCTTGCTGAATCGCAGCCACATCGTTCTTGCTTTGCTGCAGGAGTTCCGGACCGCCACGATCAATGTATGATCGAATCTCCTCGTTTGCCAGCTCCAGCTGATGCAAGCTATCGGACAACTGGGACGCAGTTTCTTGTAGCTCCCGCTCCCTGGCTTCCGCCCGCTGACTGACCTCGTCATGTCTTGCTTGAGCCTTAGCCATCTCTGGCGCAAGCTGCTCGATATCCTGGTCCGCTTTCTCAATTATCTCCCGCTGCTTGCTGTTCATTTTCCTGTATTCCTCGATCCGCGCAGCCAGGTCGGCCTTCCTGTCCAGCTCATGCCGGGCATTCGAGAGATTCGTCTGCATGTCCCTCAATTCGAGCTCCAACTTGTTGATTTCCGCGCGCGACTGATCTCTCTCGTTGGTGAGCTTCGACAACGTCTTCCGCGCGGCTCGTGTCTTCTCCCCGACTCCTGCGATCTCGTCCTGGATATCCTCCAATGTGCGGGATGACTCAGACTCCTGCTGTTGCGCAGATATCTCCGCGATCTGCGAGCGAAGAGACTTGATTTCGGCATCACACCGGACAATTGACGCCACCGTTTTGGACAAGGATTCAATTTCTCGCTTCTTGTCCGTGCGCTCGTCGACGACTTTGTCGAGTTTTTCGAGTTTGGCAAGCAATTCTTGCCGCCGCTTGTCGGCCTCCGCCTGTTCTTTCTCAAGATCAGGGATCACTTTCGCCCCCAAGCGAACCCACTCGTCGTACTCGGAGTTTACTGCTCGCGCCGCTTCCAAATCAGCCTCCAGTTGTTTGATCTCCGAGTCCTCTGCATCTTGAGTGGCCTTCTTGACGAGGGCTTCCAGACGGTTCTTGAACACCTGAAACTCATTCTCCGTCTTGAATGGTCGGGCGCAGGTCCGGCAGACCTTCCTTTGATTGGCAGCTTCCAGGCATTTGTTCAGGTACTCGCCCATACCAGCAAACTGATCGGCGTCCTTTCTGGCAATGTCAAGCTGCCCCTGCCGCCACTTGAGCACTTCAGGAAATTGGTCTGGCTCGTCTTCGATCGCCACCCGTATCTTCTTGGCGCAATCATCCTTCTCGTGAAGGCGCTGCTTGATCTCTTTCCGGGCATTATTGAACCTATACTCGACATGCTCCACATCCCTTGCCATGCCGTCGCGGTCCCGCTCAGCGGTCGTCACGGCCTTGGTCGCCTCTTCCAGGACACGTTGGAAATCCTGCTCAAGGCTTTCTGGCGTCCATTCCGAGTTCACAAGTTCGGACAGTCGCTCGCCGTGGGCAGCAGACAGTGTCTCCAGTTGGCGGGATTTGTCTTTGAGCTCCTTCTTTAGGTGGTCTAAGCGGGCCAGCTCGCCAGCCCTCTTCGTCCCAGCAATCAGCTCAGCGTTGAGACGGGAACTTTCATCCTCGAGCGATTTAATCTCGTTGTTGACTTCCTGGATCTCCTTGTCCCATGAAGCAGATGCTGCTGTTTCTTTGAGAATCTTAAGGTGAGACTCAACCGTCTCGACTTTGGACTCGAGGACGGCAATGGTTCCCTCGTCCACATCGATCTGGTCGAGCCGACGCTGGTAGCTTGCAGCCTCCCGATCGTTCTCCGAAATCTGCCTCCTCGCGGCTGCCTTGCTCTCCTGAAGCGCCGATTTTCGCTGCGCAATCTCGTTCAGAGCATTCTGAGCCTCGCGCAGCTGGGCCTGCCCTTCCTTCCTTGCTCGTTCCAGCGCAAAGTTTTGATCCTTAACCAGCTTCCGTAGTCTGAGCATAAAGTCGTCCATCTCGGACTCGTCAAGTGCGCCGTCATATCCGCGGATATTATTCCGTCGAGCAATATCCTTGATCATATTTGCGCGGCGCTCGATCTGTCGCTCATATTGCGCCTTATCGTTCTCGTGCCTCCCATATTCAGCCTGTTTCAAACCAAGTTGATGACGGGCATTCTCAATTTGTTCTCTAATTTCCTTGTATCGTTCCTTTTGCTTGGCCTCTTGTTCTCGGTACTCGGCTTGTCGCGATTCGAACTGCTCCAAGGTTGACTGCAGCCATTCGTCTGATTCGTCAACCTCTACGAGATGCCGTCTTATGTTTTCAATGCTCGATTGGATACTTGCAGCTTCGATGCGCTTTCCTTCCAGTGCACCAAGGATTTGGGCGTAGCTTTCGGACTGCTTCCACGCGCGGTCTGCGTTCTCAGCAGCCCGGCGCATCTCTTGCGAGAGGCGCTGTGTCTCTTCGCGCAGAGCCTCGATTTCTTCCTGGAGCTTCAAGGACCGTTTCTCGGCGCGGTCCGCCTTCTCTTTGTCCTCCTTCGCATGCTGCTCCATGATCTTGTATTTCGCAAGCTCCTCATTCTGCTTTTTCCGTAGCGCTTTGATATTCTCAATAGCCTTTGTATACTTCATAGCCTCGAAGATCTCGTCAAACTTCTTCTTCAGCACCGACGGCTCACTCAAGGGCCAAAGGCTCTCATCCTGATGGCAGAATATGACAGAGTCGAGGATGGCTTTCGACACGCCGAGATACTGCGGCATAATCTGATCCAATTCCGCAACTCGGGAGGAAATAGCGGTTCTTTCACCATCCTTCACCATCAGCAGCTGCCCTTCGAGCGTTTTCTGCTGACGGGTGGTCTTTTTGACTGTAAGCTGCAAACTTCGCGTGGCCACCATTTTGGCCCCTGAGCTCGCTTTGAACGCCAGCTTCACCTGCGCCAGAACTTCCTTCTCTCCGCAGAGCTATAATATACCGTTGAGTACACGACGCGACCTCCCGAGGCATATATGAGCAACTGACCTTGGGGTCGTGTATAAAGGCGCCGCCCTTGCTATTTGGCGGAAGCTCGCCGGTCGTAGCATATTTGAGGCATTCAATGATCGTCTAACATCGCTGTCAACTCTTATCCAGGAGATATCGATTCGACCCGACTGACCGTCTTCCCCGATCCATTATACCCGACAATCAGCGTCAACGGCGTGTGAAACTGGATGGTTTCGCTGCGAGTGTTATCGAAGGAGCGGACGCTACAAAGACCAATAAGATACACCCTTCTTCTGACATGGGAATAACGGAATTACCCAAGAATAGATAACTTGTCAATTTTCGCTGGGAGGTGTTAGACTCCGTTCCTCTGGAGCTGCTATTCTGCACTTTGAGCACATACACCTAGCCTGATTAGCGCACTATCGAGCATCACTTTGTCGTCAAAGAAAACTCACATCTTGACAAACAGCCCGCACGCACACGACCCAGAGAATGAAACTGGTGTTGTTAACAACTTAAACCTCGCAGCGTTGACCACCGTGCTCAGGCTACAGAACAAGCCACGCCGATTAGATAAGCCTTTTGACTCGAGACTTGGCGCTCCTAGGCGCGACGACAAACGCCAACGCGTGGCGGCGAAAGCACGTGAGCACGTGACTTGAGTGCCTGAGGAATCGACAGGACCCTAATGAACCCTAGCATCTTCCAACCGGTCATACCCCCGAGCGAACAGAGGGCTCGTCGTAAAATGCATCGCGTGTGATAGTAAACTTGAGCTCTGCTCTATGACCGGAGAAGAGGATTGCTACTACATAGTGTATTTGGCAGATTGCAATCAATCCTATGTTTTCTTCACATTCTCTCATGCAAAGTAGTAGGCCTACTAGGCAGTACTAATTTCATCGGTAGTCTGCTACTATTCTCAAGTGGTGTCGAGCCTCGGACAATGTGCTCGTAGATTTGCTGAATGGAGACAACGAAGCTGTGACTGAGCGATGCCGATGAGTATAAGAATGGCCGCATATCCCGCAATGCAGCACCGACAAACGACAAATAAGCAGTCGGCCTATTCTTTCGATTGCCTCTAGGTAGAACGTGTTGCGCATACTGTTCATGTTCTACAGAGAAAGATGGTATTCAAATTGTTGTATTCCGTAGATGACTTAATTAGAGCAAGAACCCGAGGGAGCCCTTGAGTACACCTGCAGACTCTGTTGCCAGTGTGGCCGGCTGAGAGATGCGAAGCTCAGTACTTACTCGTCCTGTCCTGGCGTGATTGGCGACGAGATAAACACATGGTAAAAATGAAAATAGGTATACTTCTACAATTGTAGCAAGTTGAACACAACTGAGATCAAGGGGATTTCATTATGGGCGAACAGCGAGTTCCTGGAGCGCATTCAAAGTACTAGGTATTGGGACATTTGAGGAACGTCCACATGCCGCAGGGAAATGAAGCACACCCGCAGACTCGGCTCAATCTCTTGTCGGCACTGCGGCCTTCAGAGCCTCCAACCTTTCCTTCACCTTAACTCATGGTTATAGGGCATAAAGTTAGGGCTCCAAGCCGGGGAAGCAGAGATTGGTCGGTCCGGCAGCGCTGATTGGCTTGATGGAGTGACCTGCAAAGGGACGGTGCATTCATATAGATCAATCCGGGCCAGCAGTGCACCGTTGAAAGTTAGTGAGCACTGATGAATGTTTGAAATGCTTCATTCGCTCGAGCAAAACTCACGCACTTTACCTAGATTCCGCACAAACCGGCTGCTGAAGTTTGGAGAAATGAGATAAAGAAATCTATGCCACCATGTGCCCCAAAAAGCGGCCGCTATATTAGACTGACTTTTTGTGGAGGTACAGCGACGCTGTCGGAAAACGATCCTGATGTTTTAGGTACTATCCACTTGCGCATATAAAGTACCGAGCTAGGGTACCTAGCACTAGCCATAGAGGAATGAGTTGCAAAAAACCTTGTTGGCTGTCTCGACCAGTTATCCGGTACCGTTGGAAACGGCTCTGCTGCATACGAACTCCATGCTCTTACCTTAGTACCTAGAGTTGCTGAACGGGTGATCAGTAATCATTAATCTTTTAATTGAACAGAGATCATTCCACCATGGCGGGACAGACTACCATCACCAATGCCCCGGCTTACGTTGGAGTGGACCTCGGTGCGATATCCATCCATTGCGGTGCATCAGGGCGCGTTGCTTACTTGAGTCGCAAAGTATGAGAACAAGTCGTCCCATGGCGATGAACTGTACGTGTTGTGACGCCATGGCGCTCTGGATCCAAAAGCATGTTCACGAATGTGCTTTGCCACATAATGGGAGAATGAAGGCAACCAACTTGCCTTTATTCACGCTCGATTCCTGGCCGTCTCGATCAGGGACATTGAAACGTTGATCAAGCAGTGCTATCGGTATGCCATTTTGAACTTTACCTGTTTCTTTTCTTTCGCTTCCTAACGGAAGACGCATCGATCAAGCCCGGCGGCTGAGTTGCATTCCAAGACTGGACGGCTTCCAATCCTCGGAAGACGGCAGTCACCACGGCACCGAGATAGAACGGTACTATGACGAAGTCTACGGCGCGTTCGAGAAAGCCGGCTACGAGGTCCGGCCCGGGCCCAAGCTGGAGGAATAGTTCAAGGACGCCGGCTTCGTACACATCCACGTGGAGAAGTTTGTCATTCCCTACGGCGTCTGGCCAAAGGATCCGCATCTTGTCAGTTTCAACAGGAATCATTCAACAATTCAGCATCCCTTATTGACCTCTTCATACAGAAAAAAGTCGGCGCCTGGGTTCAGGCCGGGTTCGAAGCGAACGGCTTCGAGGGCTTCGCCCTGGCCGCTCTGACGGCCGCAGTCGCAACATTCATATCTTATTCAACTTGTGAGTGCTCTACCCCTGGAGCCTTCAGGCAACACTCCTCATTTTCGAACTAACCACGAATGACACCCGCAGATATGTCGTCTACGGCCAGCGTCCCGAGAATTGGCCAAGGTAAAATTCGGGATGGACAGCATACATGGTCCTCCTGGATGTAGGTTTACTCTTTAGGAAGCCTCCAGCGCCACGCGCGGAGCCCTGCTGGTCTCTCGGTTCTCTCTCTGTAGATTTGAATCAAAATCTACTACTCCGTACTTCCAATTGAAGGCCGAAAACGAAAGCGTGCTCCTCTTCGAGACTACGAGCTCCAAACAGTACCAATCAAGTCGAGTCCGCTAGGCATTGCCTACCTGTAAATACCTTGACCATCAACATCCCGCGAGTCCTATCATCATTGAAGACATGCGGTTGCTCGTCTTTTTCCGGCACACCGATTAACCGTGCTTTGCGGTTGAAGGAAAATGTAGACTAGTAGTACTCTGCTTCATGTCGGGCTTTCCCACTTTTGTTGTTCAGATAGAAGGATAGGGCATGGAATCCACATGCTTTCGGGACACTTTGTGCTCCCTCCCTTCAATTGAGGACACTGAACCATTGTTGTGTCGGGACTGCGCGGTCAACAATTCATGCTGATTAAAAAATCGCTGACTACGAGGGCCAGTCGAACTTCTGCTAGTTGTACAGTGTGAGGACAATTACATGGAAGAGGACTCCGTACTGTCAATGTCTATTGTGACAAGACTTCGCTGCATCATGGTCATTCATCGCTGGACACGGTATCATCATACAACTCATCCACGGGTCGTGATAGAATCGAATCGTCGTAGCAATGAGATGCATAGAACTCAGCCTGTGGTCGTCATGGGCTCTGCAGGCGATTGTTGCTGTGCCACAGAAGTGGACATCTCCTGGTCCTGCTCGAGTTCTCTTGACAATTGCTGGTCAAGGACGACGTCGCCATGCTGGTCGGTGCCGCTGCCATGCGATGTGTCCACATCCATGCTGGAATCATTCCCGGACGATATTCGATTAGAGTCTGTGCTGGTTTCGCCGGTATCCAGAGTAATCTCTACGCCCCGGCCGTCTTGCAGTCCCAAGTCTTCCACTCCAAGAACCGCAGGCCCGCGCGCGTGGGGGATTTCTTCGGAGGGCTGTGCGTTGTCGGATGCGCTTTCACTGCCATGATCTTTCGCATCCTCTTGAGTGGTTGTTAGTAGATCAGAGTCTGTCTTTGCCTCTTGCTGACTTGGATCGCCTTGCGCTGTCTCATCCAACTGCGAACCAGAGTCTGAAAATGATTAGCCTGCTGTCGTATAAAGTCCAATGTGCGAAGAGTGGATACCTTCTGTCGAGTCTGCAGTCTGCTCCGTATTAGACAGCCACGGAATCGGCGTCAACAAAGCACCGCCCAACGACTCATCACTGCCAAGAGCTTCGTCGCCGATCAGTGAGCCCGCGCCGGCGCCATTGATCGATCCATTTGGCAGATCCGTTTCCGGTGCAGCAGTGCGAGCCAGGGGAAAAACATCGGCGCTGCTGGAGACCATCACAACTCGATCCACCGCACGTAAATACGCGGGAAGAGTGCGATATTGCTTCTTCGGTCGGAGGACCAACTCGGCCAGGCGCTGGATGGTGTGCGGAGGCTTCGATGAGAAGTGGGAACGAAGAGTCGACTTGATCAAGATGAACAGGGAAAGGAGCTGTGGATGGAGAGCGTCCTGCAGGGGCTGCGAGTCGGAAATGCGTTCGCTGGCCCCTGATGATGGCGCGACCGGATCTGACGGGTTGGGATAAAGTGATTGGTCTTGCGGAGGAGCATTCTCTTTGTTGCTGCTCTGAAACGAGCCGAGGTCTGGACTGGTGAATGAGGATGAAAATGAGGCTTGTTGAAGATCAGATGAGGGCGAAGTAGGACGGTATCTGGGTAGAGGAAACTCGTTGCGAACGATCTGGGACGCGATGGATCAGTGGGCGAATCAATCGAGATGAGTTGAACGTACCTGTTCTAGGCGGTCGATGATCGGCTCGACCTGCGCAGGCCACTTGCTACTGTAGATCTATTAGCTTCTGCCATATCGTTACGTTATCCTGCTGGCGCGTACTAATCCACTGAGCCATCTTTTGCGGCCTTCTCCAGGAGCTCCTCGTCTGTCAGCGGCAGTCAGCAGGGGCAAACAATATTTGGCGAGTCGCAAAGACAGATTAACTCGAGAAGCAATACCGGCGCGCCACATACCTAGACCTAGAGACATCATGACTGGGTTCGACATGAAGGCACGACGCGCCGATGAAGCATCACAATGTCCAGCCTTTCTGCTGGGCGGTTGTTCGCGATGCACTGCGGATCTCCCGCTTGGCAGCAGATCGGCGATTCTGATTGGCTGGTTTGGACGCAGTGATAGCTTCAAGATAACCTTAGAACAGAGGAAACGAACGTCACAGCAGGACGGTATCTTTTCAATCAACAGGCGATTGTAGGCGCAGTTGAAGCCATCCCGTCGTCTAGATGAAATAATTCAATGCCAGCATTGTTTGCGTTCAATATAATGAACCAAAACAAAACCAAAGGCTAACCATTCTGGACAGAAGAGACCTCCTGATTGGCGGGCCAACGTAGAACTGCTCAAACTCTCAATTCATGACGAAGTCGACAGAAGTCTGGTCGTGGAATCTTTAGGTGAAAGTTTACTATCGAACTACGGAGTATAGGTCGCAACTCTCAACATCCGGCGTGCTCAGCGGACAGCCAGAGAGAGATCAACCGGTCGAAGGGGATCACGTGATAGGTATCACACCGTGAACGGAAATTTTTAGCAGGTCGCCCGCCACGCTCTCTTCCCTGTATTAGGGTTCATCCCGGTGTCTCACACGGTCCTGCTTCAGGGAAGGAGTAAGAGACGATGTGGAACTCTCCAAGAGTCGGGGTACTCGGTGGTGGCCAACTGGGCCGAATGATGGCCGAAGCCGCCAACCGATTGAACATTCAATTGAACGTCCTGGATGTGGAAAACGCGCCTGCTAAGCAGGTCACCGCTCACGACAGCCATGTAAATGGTTATTTCAATGATAAGGAGGCTGTCCTCAAACTGGCCAACGTCAGCGATGTCTTGACGGCGGAGATTGAACACGTGAATACTGAAGGCCTCGAAGAAGTGGCCTCCCGGGTCCGTGTTGAGCCCAGTTGGGAGGCCATTCGGATCATACAGAACAAGTTTGAACAGAAGAAGCATCTGGCCAAACATGGGATTCCCATGGCCGACTACCGCGAGCTGGTCCAGAATACTCCAGAGGAGCTGGCGGGGATTGTAGAGGAACTGGGTCTACCTTTGATGTTGAAATCTAAGACCTTGGCTTACGACGGGCGAGGTATGAAGAAGGCAATCGACAACATAACTCGATTGACATGTTTGATTAACATCAAGTAGGAAACTACGTGGTCAGGTCCAAAGACGACATTCCCTTGGCGCTCGAGACGCTCAAGGGTCGTCCATTGTTTGCAGAGAAATGGGCGGACTTTAAGATGGTAAGAATTCTGTACCGCTGGGACCAATACGGTCGGCTCTGACGGATCAAAGGAACTTGCTGTTATGGTGGTCAAAACAAAGGATGCAGTGCTGTCCTATCCTACCGTGGAGACGGTCCAGGAAGATTCCATTTGCAAGCTTGTCTATGCTCCGGCTCGGAATGTTTCAGAAAAAATCAATCAGAAAGCGCAAGCGCTGGCACGGCAGGCCGTCGCTGCGTTTGACGGCAAGGGAGTCTTTGGTGTGGAAATGTTCCTACTCCACGACGATTCGATTTTGCTTTGCGAGATGGCCAGCCGGATTCACAACTCCGGGCACTATACCATTGAAGGGTGCGGACTATCGCAGTTCGAGGCCCATCTTCGAGCCATCCTCGACCTGCCCATCCCGCCCAAGAGCCTCGAGCTGCGGCAGCCGTCCATCATGCTCAACATCATCGGCGGCGCAACGCCCGACTCGCATCTCAAGGTTGCAGAGCGAGCTCTCTCCATCCCGAATGCCGCAATCCATCTCTACAGCAAGGGTGCAGCGCGACCTGGACGGAAGATGGGCCATGTCACTGTCACCGCAGCCACAATGCACGAGGCCGAAACATCACTCCAGCCGTTGATTGACCTCGTTGACGAAGTGCGGGCACAGCGCAGCGATGGAAAGACGGCACCCGTCAAGTCGGGACCCTCGAAGCCGCGACCCACCGTCGGCGTCATCATGGGCTCGGATAGCGACCTCAAGACGCTGGTGCCGGGCCTAAAGCTCCTCCGCGATTCGTTCGGGATTGAGCCGGAGGTGGACATCACGTCTGCGCATCGGACACCCAACTACATGACCGAGTATGCCTCGACAGCAGCCTCGCGGGGGATCAAGGTGATCATTGCGGCGGCTGGCGGGGCCGCGCACCTGCCGGGCATGGCCGCGGCTCATACCGCGCTGCCGGTGATTGGGGTGCCGGTTAAGGGCAGCGCGTTGGATGGGGTGGACAGTTTGTACAGCATTGTGCAGATGCCGCGCGGTATGCTCTTCCTTGTCTACAGTCTGCAAGATCTTGAAGCTAATTGATTTCACAGGCGTCCCAGTGGCTACGGTGGGGATCAACAACAGCACCAATGCGGCGCTTTTGGCGGCTCGGATACTGGGATCGTTCGATCCGGAAATCCAGCGCAAGGTGGAGGCTTACGCGGAAGCTGCCCGAGTGGAAAATATGGAGGTCAAGGGCGCGAAGATCCGAGAGATTGGATGGGAGAAATATTTCGAACAGATGAACCAGTAGCAATTGCCATCCGCTGTTATGATATGCGTTGTAGACGAGATGCTTTATGACTACGAGTTTGACCTGCCTCGCACACTCCATGCTGAATGGCACGGAATGGAAGATCCAAGAGCTCCGCATCTTATCTCAGACTTTAAAATTTGTCACTTCCGTGACGATATTACGGAGTACGGAATACTGTATATCCGCAGAGTATCTCCGGACAGAGCCTGTGCTCGACGTGTTGGCTCACCGGGAAGTTCCGATGGAGCAGAGATTCCACACTTCCAGATCTCACTACTCCGTACAGAGGACGGAGTACTCGGTCCAGTATTCATCATATTCATACCATATGTTAGCGTTATAGACGCATGGTCCAGGCTGTAAAATATCCGAGGAACATCCTCATGAGGGAAAAAAAAAGTCGAAAATGAGCCGACTAATCTCCGCTTGTTGACAAGGATTTTCCATGGAACCCTGCTGGTCAATGCGAGCATTCATCCGATCCCGAGAAGTTTCTTTTTTGTCCTGAACCTTGAACAAATGTTTCTCGCCGATTGCGGGGAGAGTGGGAAAAGTGGTGCCTCAGGAACCCATCTAACCCGCGGGGTCGGAGCAGCCAATCAGAGTCCTTAATCGGCGCGAGTGGTCTTGGCGTCTGGGCTATCGCCAAGGCTGCGTTGCGAAAGGCGAAGGGAAGCGAGGCTGGCGACAGGGCAAAGGCCGAGTCTGCCCGGCCAGCCCCGCCGGAGGAGCAAGGGAAGTCACCAAAGGGCAGCTGGGAGTGTGAACGGATTATGCGTGCTGACTGGAGGATATGACAATAATTCCCCTCCATTCTCCGAGCAGTCCGAGAGGACACTTTGAACTGGTGAGTCGGTAAGGTACGGCAACGGAAGAATACATACGGGATGTACTGAAAGCTTCCCAATGAGGAATAGCTTGACGATCGGCACGTGATCTGCAGTCGATCCGGGTTTTTTTTTTGGGTCTTTTTGTTCTGCAGGGAACTGTGATTAATTATACTACATACTCGTACTGAATCGACTGAATCATCATTGAAAAGAGCCCCTAGAGCCCCTTAATGGACCGAGTCCCGCAGGGCTAATTGGCCAACCACTGCAAACTGCGTGCACTGACGATTGCAAGAGGACGAGGGAGCTGTGACATCAGCGAGTGACATAACTTCGCAGCTTGAAGTCAGCAGCGGAGTGCCACACTGCACGACTGAATGGTCATCGTGGCGCAGGTTAGGCGGAATGGCGAGTTATATTTGTATTTGTATTGATAATCATACAGTACAACATTACTAAATGTGACGGATTGGCGCCGAAAACGGCTCCCATTGCACCGCTCGTCTGCCGCGCCTGACCGCCTGCCGCTGAGGGGGCTTTTTACGTCGCCGCGCCCCGGTTCGGGTTTAGCGTGCCTCTGCCCGGCCTGACGATGCATATAAAGCGCAGGTGCGTCCCCCCAAGGTCCAGCAGCTCTTCTTCCTTCTTCATCTTCCCTCCCCCCCTTCTCTGTTCCTTTTCGACCGTCGGCCGGGCTCAGCCCCCCCAGCCCCCCCCGGGCTCATCTCGTATCTCAGGGTTGCAATCGCGCAGCGCCGTCGATCCCGGGCCGTCAAATCATCTTCCTGGAATGGGACAATGCTGCCGAGGCGTCTCCTCCCTTCGGCGAAACTTGACTATTCATCTGCCCTGCTTTCCGGGGCCATTTTCCTCTCCTTTTTTTCGGAGTCCCTTGATCCCACCAGTCTGATGACCGACGACATGCAGCCACTGCGACATGCCCAACGGAAGCTGTCGGGCGACTTGGGATCGATCGCGGGCTGGAAGGGTACATTTCCATGCGTAATCCCGGAGCACACTACGACAGGCGTGACGTCCCACTCCAGCTTCAGAACGACGGCCAATCACGAAAATGCCGCACCATGCCCCACGCGCCCTTCTCTCCATCGCTGAGGGTGAATATACAACCACAACTTTGCCCGGGGTGGCAAAAACCCACGACAACACTGCAGTGAACCGGCTCGATCGGTTGCCTCTGCCTGTGCGTGTGTGGTCAAATGAATCGTCTCGAATGGGCACTGTGGCGGAGCGCCGACCATCCCCTCGGCCGCTCGGACGGACGGTCCTCCCCTGGGCCGCGACCTCCGGTTGATCTCGCCAGCCACTCACATTGTTCATGATTGCGCCACGCATCCCTCTCGCTCGCAAGGCACGCGGTTGGGCCCACTTGCGCGCTCGCTGCGCTCAGCGGGACGCCAATCCATCCAGTCTGCTCGGTACAGAGTATAAGTATATGCGTTTATGCCCTCAGCCTCCGTGCGATGACCAATTGCAAAAATGCCGCACTCGCTTGAATCCTTGCGTTGAGGGTGATACGGGACGACTCGCACGGCTGCGCCCGCTCCTCCTTCCCCCGACAAGAGAATCCGGCCAGGTCAGTTGCCTGCAGCTCGATATCTGATACCCCGGGTCTTGAGGACGCGTAGAGAGATGGATCTGGGCTTTTTTCAGGTTTTGCTGCCCTGGGCGGTTCCCCAGAAGAAAGAAGACAAAGCCGTGCACGTCTGGAAGCGGCCACATGTGTCTTTGAACCTCTGCTCACCACCCATCTGCACCTCCGGCGTCGCGATGGCTTCGGCAGCCGCGGGATCCTCGCCGTGCCAGTCTTCTGCATGTTGCGTCGCGAGCGGTGGCCATCGTCCCGAGGATGACTGCTGTGCTTCTTCCAGCGAAGTCACTGCTAGCTCGGAGATTCTCCGTCCTCCGAATCGGGACGCTTTGCGCAGGGAATCTGCTCATCAGGCGGAGTCCATTTCCCATCGATCCGGCCATCGCCGCAGATGCGGCCCTTCCGGAAGGTTTGACCAGCCACCGCGGATGATGACCGCTTCCTTCCGTTTTTTCGTTCATGGCTGATTCCTTCCCAGACGCTGTTGCCCCAACTCAGCAGACAGCAATGTCGCAAGAGTGTCCGGCCGAACGGCGTCAGATCGGCGCTGAGCAGCAGCAACAGAGTTCTCTTCAGGACCGTCTCCTCGAGGCTTCGCTTTCAGAACAGCTCGGCTTCCTCGCATGGCTGTTTGACGGGGCGCTGCGTCGTTGCATACCCGAGTCTCCCGATGCTGGCACGGTGGATTCGGAAGAGCGTCCGGCCAAACAACCTCGGATCGGCTCTGAGAAGCAATGGCAGCGGCAGCAACAAGGACACGGACCACGACGACGCGGTTTCCCTTCAGGAACGTCTCCTCGAGGCTCCCTATTCGGAGCAGCTCGGCTTCCTCACGTGGCTATTTGACGAGGCGCTGCGTCAACGGTTACCCGCGTCGCCGGATACTTGCACGGATGCACATGGCGCGCGGCCAGCAGCCGATCACGCTGCGCGCCGTTGCCACCGCCCGCCGCGGAAGTGCAGGATAAGCAGGAAAAGCAGACGGGAACGATGGACTCTCGAAGAGAGTGGCCATCTGGAGGACTTGTTGATCAACCGCAAGCTGCCCGTGTCGGACGCTATCAGGGAGTTTTCGAAACAATTTCCTGGCAGAAGCGAGGCGGCCACGAAATCTTACATTTACACAAGGTTGATCGGCCCAAACGGTAAGCCACGTCTGGTTCGGTGATGGCCGTCAGGGTCGCATGGTCCGTCTAGATTGCATCTTGACGGTACGACAACGTCACATCATCAATGTCTCTGCATGACTAGAAGAAGCGTCGAATAGAATAGATGGATCGATGGATGGCAGCTTTCGGGGGTTCTTATGTATCACCGCCCTTCTCTATCGTGGTCGATCCCAGAACAGATCTATGTGCGATTCTCTCTTTCCATGAGATCCATGGCTTCGTGATGTTACAGTTATTGGGATCCCTTCTCTTTGTTCAGCCGATTCTTTCGGCGCCCACCGTCTCCCGCGAGAGAACTCCAGGAAAGCTCTCTGACTTTCCTGGATTCTTCAACCGCGATCGAGGAGGAACGAAGGCCGGCATATGGTCAGGGACGCTGTTATCCGGCCAAACTGGGCAAAGTTTTCAACTCCAGATAACTACCAAATTCTCAGCAAACTGGGCTTCGGAGCAAATTCGACAGTGTGTTCTGCCGCGACTGAGAGTAATGATGCAATTATACAACACTTCTCGACACCCGATCGCTTCTGGAGACGACTCCTTCGACTTTCCTGACTATTCGAGACCGTGTCGGCCCCGGGGCCCTCGCCATACCAGTCGCTGTCCGACACCACGTGGGATCGGCGGGCGAACTTTGTCGAGGAGATGATCGCTGTACAATTAGCGAAGTCAACACCGCCAACTCTGATCATGAGGATACTTCCCTTCTTCGAAGCGGCAGCTGTCGGCGAAGATTGTAGCCGGAGTCCACTTCGAATTCCGTTGATCCGGTCATTGCTGCAGGTGAGACCCTGAAGGATCAATAAGCCATCACGGATGGCGAGCGCGCTCTTCTGCTCACGGCTGATTCTCTTTTGCAGACCCGGTTGCCGTCGCGGACCGGACGACGGAGTCCGAGGTGCGTCCGGCCCAATGACTTCGAACCGATGTGCAGATGCAGCTCCTTTCTGAATGTCTCTCTAAGGTAACGGCTGATGAACTGTTGCCCTTCTTCACTCAGCTATGTGCGGAGGCGCTGCAGAACAAGCTTCTACGAGTTTACGGATGCTGGCATGACGGAACATGGCGCGCGGCCAGCGGTTGATCAGGCTGCGCGCCCCGTCAATGGACGCCAAAGGCGCCTACGGAACTGCAGTCAACGCACCTGGAAACCATGGACTGGCGAGGAGATCGATCACCTTGAGACACTCCATGAAGCCGCGAATCGGGCTGGACACAGTCGGGGGCTACGGAAAGGCACGGCCCGCTCTCCACCTGAGAAATGATCTGTCTTTCCTACACCAATTCCTAGCGGCTCAGTCAGGCATCATGTTTGTGATCACCTGATTACTCTTGTCATTCCTCTGGCTCCGGTTCATCTGATATCCAATTGACTTGAGTCTGGGGGTGCGACCTTTCGTCCTCGGCACTCACTCACACTGTCCTTCTAGTCCAAGCTGTGCCCAGTGTTTCGGGAAGAAAGCTTGTCCATATTCCCAATCTGTCTTGATGCACCCTCCAAGCAGGGATGCATTTCTATAATCTTTAGCCTTCGACAACATTCCGGCCTCCCAACCGAGACCGCGCCCGAATCTTCCGGTGTAGTATTGGGCACAGCAGATGCTTCACCTTGCATCAAGTTTAGTCGCATGAACAGCTGTCTGCCTGCCAGCCTTGTGATCTATCAACGGCGCATATTGCCCACGCGACCCTGGAGAACAACGCGCCAGCTGTGCAAAGTCAGGGTCGCCTGCCACTCATGTACATAAGAAGAGCTGCTTCCCCGCTGGAAGGATGCTGTGGACTGTCCAGGAAAATTCCAAGCGGACTGTTGCCCCCCAGACATCAAACGATAACCTCATTGTCTCCGATACTCTCTTGAGTGCGCACACGAATCGATTCCAACGGTGTGATTGAACCGACCCAGGGTAGGTCGGTTGTCTGCCGATATCATGATACCTGTCGCAGCTAACTGTGCGAAGCTCCTCTTTAGCAACGTGGCCGAGCTCTTTGTCGCTGTCTACCAACCCCGGAACCTAACCCTGGGAACCTACCACTGGGCCCTGTATCCCCGGATCAGCCCAACCGAGCACGCTATCTTCCAGATCGTCGGTGAGCCGTGCAACTTCAAGTATGACGAGCGCTCCGCTGCCCCTGAAGACAGTAACCAACATATTGAGAATATCCGGATCGCGGAAATCGATGATGTCGACCACTTTCGCCAGGTCGTAAGGAATCAACAGATCGAGAATGAAATGTACCACTGGGGATGTCAGCAGTGGGTCTTAGACAGATGTGTTGGAGAACTTGGTTGAAGATGATATTCTTACCGACTATGACCACGATGAAGCGAGACTCAAACTGGACCCTAGGTTTGGAGTCCGGGTTGAAGATAAGTATGAGGCTTAGGCTGTGGCCTGTCTCTTGGTACCGCGAATGGGTGTCCATTGCCATGGTAGGATCCGGATTGAACCTTCTTGATGTGATCTCGTAACATTTCTTGAGTAGGGATACGAGAATGCTGGCTTTTAGCTTCCTCTTGCTCCTCTGGAGTGAAGGTGTCGAAATCCTCGGGAAGCCGTGGCTGAACTGCGCCCCATGGATATGGGATCCGAACAATCGAACACGGAAAGGGAACCGCCCTGTAAGAACAACGGGGAGATATACAGCCTGCCAATCAATTATGCCTGTTATTTTGCTCGGATCCGCATCATCGACAGATATGTTATCTTCATGAAGATCGTGATGCCGCAGGACGACCGACAGGATCCTCTCTGGCAGCAAGATGGACGGAAGGACACGGAGATAACATTTAAGGCGTCGAATCCATTTGTTCCCCTTAGCGATGCACCAGACCTAGTCGAAAGCATCGAATTGATTCCTGCTTCTCGGACATGGCAGACCAACCTTGGCTGAGTTGAAGCTCTTTCACCTTCTCCATGAGTATGTGCTCAGCACCCACTGGGTTTGGCTGCTCTGAAGATGTACTCCAATCGATCACTTCGGGTACTGGTATATCGAGAATATTTCGAAGCTAGCGGCATTATTGACACCACGGCTAAATTAGCGATATCCATCATGTGAACGGATGACATCCAACATATGTACAAGGTCTAAAGTAGCAACTTCACTTGTCACGAGAGATGTGGAATTTGATCGAACAATGCATACTGGGTATTCGAAAACAAAGCAACTACAAAACAAGATGCAGGAACCTCTATTCTTTCTTTTTGATTCCAGCAATCGCCGTGTCGAAAGCCTTGATCATCGGCCCATAAAGAATCTCTGGGTCTTTCGGTGTGCCTGTGAAGATGTCGTCACCACCCCAGGGAAACGAGATTCTCCGTAACTCCTTGCAAAGCGGCTGGATGCAATCAAACTCAGGTGGAAACTCCCCTAGAATCTGCCTGAATCCCTTGGCAGTCATATTCCCAATTTTGGCGTTTGCGATCTTCCTGAAGGAGCCAGATACCAGTCTGTAAAAGAACTCTCCGCCGGTCGATCTTTTAGTCTGTTGACAAACTGCCAGCCCCGACGACCGCACTGCCAGATAAGCACATAGAAGAGCGACTCGAGATCATGCCGGTAGGTATGATCCCTGTTGAGCAGCGCATCGACAGCCATAAACTCCATGGTACCGGTGCGACAGCGAGCGCCGCTTGGCCCGGCGCCAAGTTCCTTAGCGAGATCCAAGTCGATCAGCATTCCCGCGCGGCCAGTCTTTTTGGGATCCGTTATGATGATATTATTCTCAGAGATATCCCGATGAAGGATGTTTCCATCCAAGTAAAGGGATCTGTGCGCCTTGATCGCATCACGCAACGCTTCCAACAGCTCCAAGGGCGACTGGTATTTATGGATCGGCCGGCCGGCGGGATAGATGACTAGACAGCGGAAAATGCGGTTGTCGTACGGGCTGTCACTAGGAGCGAGCAGACTGGTCCCCTGCGCTTCCACCACATCATACGTGACCTCTTTCTGGGATGGGCTCGATCGGTGGCTATTGGACCTGGATCGCTTTGATTTCGGGCCGACATCAACCGACTTGCGTTTCCTTGATCGGCGCTCACCCGTATTATGACCTCGAAACTAGGCACAGCTACAGAGATCAGCCGTCAATCTAGTGCAGGTCTCATTCAAGACACTAAGGATGAAGAAGAACTACGGTCCTAGGGAGGACGAAAACTATGTACAAGAAGTTGGTCACGTGACCTCCGGGCCCTAGCCCTGCCAAGGTACGGTGGCCTGAGGCAGACGTCCATGCTGGCCCTAACATCACCCCCTTCCGAAACGGCGGCATGCCCTCATGCCGGTGGATTGTCCTTGTCCTTCGGAAGGTCATCTTCCGGAACGTCCGGCAGAAAGTCGTCCTCCGCTTCCCAAGCACGTAGCCACTCTTTTAGGCGTCTTGGTGGTCCGGGTTTGTCGGGATACTGTGCATGGAAATCGCGGACCTTGTGCGGCGCACCTTTGAAGTCACGGGCTGGGAACCACTTCCTCCGGTTCTCATCGGTTCCACGCCATTTGGCGCGGTATTGAAGCTTTCCCCGGTGCACGCGAGACGCCAGGATTTCCTCAACCTCCCATTCGTCTTCCCCGTGAATCTGTACTGGTTTCGGAGGTTCTGTCGATTGACCGGGCAGCGGGTCATTGGCGGCGCGCCGAAGTTTGTCCGGGGAGAAGACGGGATGGATTTTCATGCTGTCCGGGAGCGCTGATCGGTAACTATTGCCCACCTTCTCGATTATCTCGAAGGGGCCCTCATTCTGCTCCCCTAGTTTCCGGCTGGGCCGTCCGATGTCGTAGTCTCGTAGAGCAAGGAATACCTTATCTCCGACGTCGAAGTTTTCGGATTGGCGGTGGCGATTTGCTTGAGCGGCCATAGTCTCTTGTGCCTTCTGCATGTTGGCTCGTGCGAAGTTCCAGATCTCCTGAAGCTTTTCGACTCGCTTGCGCGCTTCTTCGCGGTTTTCCCTTTCTTCCCGGGGCATCCGCGGCGGTAGGGGTTGCCAGTCGAATGAGGTCCTGGGTTCGTATCCGTTGGCGACGAGGAATGGTGACGCACCGGTTGAAGCGCTTTCTACGGCCGCAGCGGCGTGATCCATCATCGGGAGCCACTCGTCCCAATCATCCTGGTAGTGATTAACATACGGGCGCAGCCGCGTCGTCAGGTACTGGTTCATGATTTCCGTCTGGCCGTTTGTCTGCGCATGATGAGCGGTGCTGAGGTTAATTTGATCCCCAGTAACTTCGTGAATTCTTCCCAGAACTGAGAGACGAATTGGGGGCCGCGATCGGACACGATGGTTTCGGGGGCTCCGTAGTACCTGTAGAATCCCTCAAGGAACAGCCGCGCAAGATCGCGTGCAGTTGCATCCCTCGTAGTCGGAAGGGAGATCGGTTTCTTGCTGAGACGACACACCAAGACGAGGATCGCGTCATTGCCGCGCTTGCTTTTCGGGACATCCAGGAAATCCATGGAAATGTGTTGCCATGGCCTGTCGGGAATAGGGAGAGGTTTGAGGGTACCCGGAGTCTTATCGCGAGGAATTTTCATCCGTCGGCACGTCACACAGTTTCGCACAAAGCGAACGACGTCGTCTCGCAATCCAGTCCAATAGTACCGCGCTCGAAGGAGTTGCAGGAGCTTGCGCTGCCCTGGATGGGCCATTGACGGTTGGTCATGGATTTCTTTCAATAGCCGCGCGCGAAGAGTCTTGTCCTCATCGATGGGGACCACAAGTCGACCGTCGTGCAGCAGGAGTCCGTCTTCAAAGTCCAGGGACTGTCTTCCTTGCCAGCTTCAGCTCGGAAACGCTCCAAAGAAGTGGCGGTGCGGTTCAAGTTGGCAACTTCGTCCGATACGGAAGCGACGGGCTCCACGGGCGCTAGTTCTGCTTGAATCTTGGGGTCGAGGTTCTCGGGCTTCAGCAGCGTCTGCATTCGATGAACAGTCTAAGATGGCTTTCGCGCACGAAGGCCACACGACCAATCTGTAGCGAGAGTGACCTCGATAACTTTATGCACTCGGCTGTGGATGACTTTGTTCTGATGATCGTCCAAGCACTTTGTGAGGATCCGGACGCCAGGCAGCGATTCCAATTGCCCGACAGCATCCGCTTTCAGACACACTACCCCAGAACGCTAGAAGAGGAAGCCGGAGAGGACGAACGGTCGGGTACGCGGCGGCCCCGGCCCGATCGGTATTGCATCCATCGAATGGATGAAGATACCGAGTATCTAGTGACAACGTTCGAGTTAAAGCCGCCACACAAGCTCGACGTTCAGAGTCTCCGGACCGGCCTCCGGGATATGGATTTCGTGAGAGAGGTCGTCCAGCAAGACACGACGCCTACCGATGAAAATGAAAACACGAAAAGCAGTGCGGAACGACTGGTCGGGGCGACTCTGACCCAGATATATGACGTGATGATACGGGAAGGGTTGGAATTTTCATACATATTGACTGGCTTTGCCTTTGTGTTTCTTCGCGTGCCGAAGGACGAATTCTGGAAGCTGTACTACTATCTTTGCGAGCCCAACGTGGACGCATATAAGGAAGGCACCGAGATCAAGATCGAGAACACGGCGGTCGCGCGAGTTCTCTGCTTTTGCTTGATGTCCTGCCAGAGCTCCACGCCTCGGAATCAGGTGTGGCGGAATCAGGCAAAGGAGCGTCTTCGGACTCGGGGTGAGCACTATAATGCCCATCTGGCGCAAGCTTGCGACACTCCACGAACGCCTCCAGGTTCAGACCATACGATGTCTGGCTCGGAATACTTACCATCATCTCCTCCGTCGGAGCGCGTCGCAGAGGGCCGACGTATCCCGACGCGGTCGGTGACGAACCGCTGCAAGCCCCCGGAAGGCTCCCGTTCTCGACCATCCCACGCTGACAGTTCTGACTCCGACAATGCACCGGTCGCGCAGGGCCGGAAGCGCGGGTTCAGCCAAGTGACGTCGTCCCCGACAAGCGAGCGAGCATCGTCGACTCCCTCCACCCGCGCGTCCTCACGGCGTCACGGCGATTCAAGCCAGCAGCACAGGAATCGCTTCTGCACGCAGCGATGCCTTCTTGGGCTACAACGTGGCGGCCGACTGGACGACGCATGTCCAAATGTTAGCCTCCATCGACAGGAATCCGGCGGCGACCAGCATCAAATCAATGCTTCGGAACTGGTGCAAGATTTAAAGAGACAGCTCGACCAGGACCCGGATCACTACTGCACGCCCTTGGGCGGCTGCGGATCCTACGGAGCACCATTCAAGATCACATGTGCCAGGTACGGATACACGATCTTCGGAAAGGGAACCACTTCGTATCGCTGGAAGGACGTCTCTCAAGAGGCAGAGATTTACAGAATTCTCCAGAAAGTGCAGGGATCGGCGGTTCCTGTGTTCCTTGGGGCTATTGGCATGGCCCAGACTTACTATCTCCATGGCGTTGGGGAAATCCAATATATGCTGCTGATGGGCTGGGCGGGTGAGAAAATCCACTCGGTCGGCGCCGGTTCGGATCTGAGTGGGGAGATTATGCGGTCGAAGGAACAAATTAAACTGTGCGGGGTGGTGCATCTGGATCTGAGTTTTGAGAATATGCTTTGGAACCGAGAGTTGGGCCGGGTCCTTATCATCGATTTTCACCTCTGCAAGATCGTTCGCCGATCTAGGAAGACCCTGGGTCGAAAGAGAAAGGCATCACCATTGGATAGAGGATACTCAAGCCGCCGAGCGTTGGAGGTACAAAGCATGACGATGGTGGAAACCGAGGGCAATCGGGAGTAGGGGAAGCAATGTTGTCTGCATGACCCGGAATGACGGAGGGCTTATTTGGTCTCGACGTCCATGTCACGATCCCGGCGTTGGTATAATCTGCATGGAGAGGTTGCGGGCGCCTTTTTGACTACGACTCTACTCTATCTGCACACAGGACGCCTCGATCCACAACTGAAGCACGGTCTTCACCACGTTCTGATCCTCCCTGGACGTAGTCTTTACACTCTGTCACGCTCTGCACCCCTCGATCCCTAACATCAGTCTAGTCTCTGGCTGCCTGTCACGGATATCAGAACATCCAGTAGAACATCCATAGCATTATTCCCTTTTGAGACTCAGCACAATCATACATGTTAGAGAGAACCTCGTAAGAATCCATATTTTTCAATCTACAGCTATAAGACTAGCAACATATGGCCAGGTCATTTACATCCATCATCCTCATTGGAGTTGCGAAGTGTAATTTCATTCTTGAACCTTGTTTGACTCTTCAAGGTGAGTCCGCACCCAATCCCTCACATCCCTGACTGCGTCTTCAGGACTCTTCGTGTGCTGTAACAGGTAGCCCTGAATCGCTGCCGCTGAGATCTTGCCTTCAGGAATGCTGCTCGCAAACTCTTCGGAAAGGGCCAGGCAAGACTTATCATTGGAAATTCCATAAATAGTGCAGAATAGCTCTCGCGAATCTTTTTTGTTTTGTCATAGCCGAAGGCGACCTGCATGTCTACCCGGCCTGGGCGAATGAGTGCTGGATCAAGATGCTCAGGATGATTTGTCGTCATAATCAGGATGTGTCCTTCTGGAGCGGCAACACCATCAATCGCATTGAGCAGGGCAGAAAGAGAAAGAGCCTGCGATTCCCTTTCGGCCCTAGATGCGTTCCGAAACCCATCCACCATAGTTCCATGTGCAGAGGTGGAAGAAACTTCGTATTTCCGGGAAATGCCAATGCAATCGATGTCCTCCAGCAGAACAATACACCGTCTGGGAAGCTGTCCGAATAGGTCGATCAGCCGTTCCTCCGTGATGTTCCCGAAGTTAAGCATATAGATTGGCAACCCAAACTTGCTAGCGATGGCAAAAGCCATGCTTGTTTTCCAGTACCAGCTGGGCCGGACAGAAGACGGCTAGCCCCATCGGTAGGGAATTCCCCGACTTCGATACTAGCCCCGTGTGACTGGTTTCAGATAATTTTCGATAGCGTCAAGAAGCTCCTTTTTTTGTCATCCAGCACCACAGTTGACAAATCTCGAAGCGGTTTACAGCTGTATAGTTCCATGGACACTAGATTGCGAGCTCTGGCCTCAGCAAATGGCCTTCCGTTTCTGATTGGTGAACGAGAATCTAGACCAAGGGATACAACGGAGCAGTGTGATTACGGCAGTGATGGAGCTGTCTAATTCACAGTTTGTGCAGTACGGATACTTCGTACGCACCTCCATCTTCCATTAACCCCGTAGATCCACGAGTCTTCCAAAATACGAAGGATTTTTCGTGAAAGAAAAGGGACTCGGTTTGAACCTCTCCAAAGTCTTGCAACAAAAAGACTTAGGATAGTAGGCCTTGTTTCCTTTTTTTTGGTACTCACCTCCGTAGGCGGTTGTAGAATTTGAGGTGCATATGCACCTTTCTCGCTTCCCGTTATTGGGCTAAGGACGCTTGGAGTCTCGCACGGCCCTCCATTCTCTGGATAAGAATTCATACGATCCCAAAACGGCCGTCGGGTCCATTGAACCCTGTTCCTTGGCGGCATTCAGGACGCGAGGACCGACATCAGTGAGTATCTAAGACAAGCATACGCCATCGCAGCCAGACCACGTTAATCTTGCTTGCCAGTTGCCGAATCCTTCACGGGCGCAGCCGCGTCGTCAGGTACTGGTTCATGATTTCCGTCTGGCCGTTTGTCTGCGCATGATGAGCGGTGCTGAGGTTAATTTGATCCCCAGTAACTTCGTGAATTCTTCCCAGAACTGAGAGACGAATTGGGGGCCGCGATCGGACACGATGGTTTCGGGGGCTCCGTAGTACCTGTAGAATCCCTCAAGGAACAGCCGCGCAAGATCGCGTGCAGTTGCATCCCTCGTAGTCGGAAGGGAGATCGGTTTCTTGCTGAGACGACACACCAAGACGAGGATCGCGTCATTGCCGCGCTTGCTTTTCGGGACATCCAGGAAATCCATGGAAATGTGTTGCCATGGCCTGTCGGGAATAGGGAGAGGTTTGAGGGTACCCGGAGTCTTATCGCGAGGAATTTTGATCCGTCGGCAGGCGCTGCAGAACAAGCTTCTAC